>NW_010972665.1:5123327-5565403 GCF_000737465.1 Haliaeetus leucocephalus
CCCAGGTCATCCTTTTTTCCCTTTTTAAAAATGGGGGTTATGTTTCCCCTTTTCTAGTTAGCAGGAACTTCTCAGGATTGCCACAACTTCTCAAATGTGACGGATAGTGCCTTAGCAACTTCATTTGCCCGTTCCCTCAGGACCCATGGATGCATCTCATCAGGTCTCAGGCACTTGTGTACCTTCAGGTTCCTTAGATGGTCTTGAACCTGATCTTCTCCTACAATGGGTGGTTCTTCATTCTCCCAGACCCTGCCTTTGTCTTCTGTGACTTAGGTGGTGTGGCTGGAGCACTCTCCAGTGAAGACTGAGGCAAAAAAGTCATTGAGTACCTCAGCCTTCTCCATGTCCCAGGTAACCAGGTCTCCCATTTCCTTCTGGAGAGAGCTCACGTTTTCCCTAGTTTTCCTTTTATCACCGACATACCTACAGAAGCTTTTCTTGTTGCCCTTGACATCGGTGGCCAGATTTAATTCTAGCAGGGCTTTAGCTTTCCTAACCCGATCCCTGGCTGCTTGGACAATTTCTCTGTATTCGTCCCAGGCTACCTGTCCTTGCTTCCACCCTCTGTAGGCTTCCTTTTTGTGTCTGAGTTTGTCCAGGAGCTGCTTGTTCATCCATGCAGGCCTCCTGGTGTTTTTGCCTGACTTCCTCTTTGTTGGGATGCATCGGTCCTGAGCTTGGTGGAGGTGATCCTTGAGTATTAACCAGCTTTCTTGGGCCCCTCTTCTCTCCAGGGCTTCATCCCATGGTACGTCACCAAGCAGATCCCTGAGGAGGCCAAAGTCTGCTCTCCTGAAGTCCAGGATGCAGGAATTCCCTGCACTCCCTTTATTTGTGCAGATACTCTTGCACTAAGTGTGGGTTAAACTTTCAGCTCTGACTTTTACCTGTCATTTTAGATCATTTAATCTCACTGTTCCTTTCTCTTACAGCTCTCCTTCTCCCACTAGTAATCTTCTTCCTCCAAGTGTCCCACCAGTGCAAACCCCACCCCACTTGCTGGAGGACCCAGTTATAGGGATGAGAAGAAATTCCCCCCTGAACACTTTTTGAACTTGATTTCTCCTTTCAGACCAACATGTCAGTAGCGTATTGTACATACCACCATTGCTGGTAACAGTTCCTACTGCTTGCTGACCTCCACTAGACTGTAACTGGTGCTCAAAATGAAAAGTTGTGCTTCCAGTTAACTCTTCCAAGTACTTTGCATGTTATTGGTTATCTCAATAAGTAAGCCATTTTTATTTTATTATTTAATAATTATTCATGTTTTTAACAGTCTTAGCAGGTTTTTTTCTGAGAAAAAAATTGCTAGTCTCTTTCAGGCTTTCCCTGAAGGTACTGCAGTCTGTTGTAGTGCTTCAAAAAATTCAGATTGCATCCTATTTCATCCATTTTTTAAATGAGCCAGGTGTGCTGAATATTTCTTGTCTGCCTTTTCTTTTCTCTATTTTGACTAAAACTTTGAAAGTTCTTTACCAGACAATAAAAAGTAAAAAACAAGGAATTGAAAAATTCAGACTACGTCACCTAGTCTTGATGGTACTAGGGTGGACTGAAAAGGTTCAGACAGAATGGGTCAAGCTTGTTTTGCTCTTCAAACCAATGGGTACTGCTATAATTTTGCTATTTTTGAATTGTGTTACTGATGATGGTAATACTTCATTGGCAAACCTTGCAGCAGTGTCGTTAGACATTCAAGACTTGGAAGAAGTTTGTGCTGTCAATATTTCAAGAGGTATAACATATATTTCTGGTCTTTCTCCTTATACCCTCCAAAAAACTCTTAGTATTGTTACATTCAACCACACATTCCACTATGTACTTTGCTCCAAATAATATAATGATTTTTCTGTCTTCCTTAAATCTACACTTTCAGTTTACTCTGTTTCCTTTGCTCCAATTCCAGTCTTTCAAACAACATATGAAGAGTACAACAATGGAGATAATCTGCTGAGGTACAGTATTTGACCTGTTTTGGTTATGGGGTTTTTTGTTTGTTTAGGGATTTTTTAACTTTTTTTTTTTTTTTTCTCATGGAGCTAGAGTTCCAAGTGAAATGTGAATCTTATCAAGTTGCTGTTTTCTGGGTTTTCTGAAGAACTGAATCTCTTTTTGCTTGAATCTCTTTTTCAGTGAGGCAGCCACATTGGGGTAGAGCTGAGCAGGCAAGGGGAAGATAGAAGTCTAGCTGGTTGTTTTATTTTTTGGATGGTTTCTTTAGTCTGTTATTCTGTCAATCACATTTACAAGGTTACCTCACTAGCAGTTTTTATAGACACAGCAAGCTATTGTTCAAGGGTGGGAGTGAACAAACCGTCTGGGTGGGAGTGACAGTAGCTTGTCAAAGTGGCTCTGTCACAGGGAAAGTACCTGTGTCCATAAGCTTCATTGCATGACACCACAGCCAGCTTCTGCTATTGAAGGTCCTGAGTGCACGTCAGTTCCTTGCCAACTTGCTTACTCTGTGGAGGATTTCCTTATGAATACCTACTGTCAGCAGGAATACATGTTTTTCAAAGCAATTATAGAGTAATATCCTGGAGTATATTTGGGATTTTATGCTACTTGTGTTTTTCCTTTTGTTGACGTTGTATTTTTCAAATTGGTAGATGTTTCAGAGTGTAGGTGTTAAATTACCAGCCAACACCAGAATATTTGGTTTTATGCTGGTAAAATCCTTCATCCACAAGTCTTTTTTTTTTTTTTGTTAGTCACTGGTAAAGTTACTGAATTCTTTTTTTTTTTTTTCCTGCAGTGATTTCACTGTTGTCTTGCCTTTAACTCAAAAACAAGAGAAAAAGCACAGCTGTTTATGAAAGCTCTGGTTAAAAAAGACTGGCTCAAATGAAATGAGGCAGCAAAGGCTTAGTGTTGTGAAAATTATTCAGTGATGGATACAAATCCAGGGATATCTATCTTAATAAGAGGGAAGCAGAAAACATAATTTCTGCATGCACACTGCCTTGTCCCTGTTTGTGTTCCTCTGTACAGGCTGCTAAATGTTTGTGAAGTACAAACTGTCCCGAATGAGCATGTTTTGCTTTCTGCAGTGCAGGCTCAGAATATACTGTAGAATCCCTGCCTGCATTGGCAAAGTACCTCCTGATTTCTGCTGAAATATCTTTTAGCTGACATCTTCATTCTGAATTTTTCAAAGGATTCTTCTATGTACTGAAAGTCAAAACAAAAGTAGGAAGAGAAAAATCTTCATGAAAACAACATTGGTTTTCAGTTTCCTGATGGATAGAGGCTCTTCACAAGTGTCTGCGACAATTTTATGCTTCTGGGGTGTATTTTCAAGATAGAGCTGAATGACCTGTACCATTAAATTCTGTTCAGTCTGAAAAGAAAAGCAAGGGCTTAATGAGTCGAGCAGGTACATACAGTTGACAATTAAACATTCGAATATTGGAAGCGTTTCATCTCTGAGAGCAAGATGTAAAATTACTCTCGTGCGTGTTTGGAACGTATGGTAGCAGGGCGGAGCGAGTACAACAGGCACGAGTTGTTCACGTTAGTACAGCGCAGTAAAGACACGGCAATTTCCTTTATACTAGGTCCATTGCAATGATGGCAAACAATTAACTTCACTGTGCTCTCGATCTGGTCCTTAAGTATAATTTTGGCTTAGGTAGATGGTACTACTTTTCCAACAATAATGCAGTATTCACTTAAAAACATTGCAAGTCTGTGGCTTTGGAGTGTCTCAGTAAATACAGGTCTTTTTTTTGTCAAATTCTTGGGGAAATTAATGGCTTAATTAACTGCATCAGTTATACTAGCCATGCTGTTCCTATTCAGAAATGTGTTGCATTATGTATGCCATAACAGCACTAGTACTGGTTGTTTTGTAAGCAGCCCTGGTTTGCAAACTAGTGCAACTAGTACCAGCCCTGTTCTGCAGACTTAACTAGCCGCTTTGAGCTTGTAGGTGGTCATGAAAATCACTATGAACAACAGGTCAAGGCAAATGTCTTGACTTAAAGGTGCTTGACTTCAAATGGCCAAAAAGATAACAAGCACGTTTACTTTGAATGTAAGCAAAAAATACTTAAATATTTTCCACAGAATACTATACATCTCAGCAGATATAATAATATGCTAAGCTGAGTGTAAAGGCTTTTTTTATAATGCAGTATTATCATTGCAAGAGTATCAGAAAATTATTGGAGGATACTAATTGATATATCCTTTTACCTCCATAGTTTCTCTAACACTTGGCATTTTTCTTTACTAGTAAAAGAACACATGTATTTCTGCTGTTAGGACACAGAGTATTGTTAATTTTGGACCTTCTGAAAGTATCATGTTCACCTTGATCTGTTGTAAGTTAATAGTAGTGGTAGTGGTGTTTACCATTTTTGATACCTCCTCCCTTCTCCCTTCCTTTACATTATCTAATATACTTAAGTCTCCTCTGTGAGTTTGTGACAGATATTTTTTACTTGCTTTTTGTGAATACTCATAAAGTTGCTGAGAGCCTTCATACCTATGCTTCTGCAAACCAAGAAGCTTCCATTTCTTTCCATCTCCAGGAAACCTTGAGATGGAACTTATTCATTTTAAAAAAACCACCACCCCTTATGATTGTAGCTACTTAAATTACATTGTTTTATTCTTCTGTTCGTAATGTCCAATAGCCATAATTTTTCTATGCAGAAAAAAAACCCCAAAAAAACAACAAAGAGGTTTTAACTGTCATTAGCAGTATTTCTTAGTTGTATTTAGAAAATGTGTGATGCATGCCTCCTCCTTACTATGATTCTGATTTTAGTGCTTAATACATCTTAGGAAATTAAGACAACTTGCTGTAGCTATATAAGGTATTCTGTAAGCTGGTGTTTAATTCTTTGACTGAGCCCTGCTCTATAGTAGAAGAACAGTGAAACTTAAGTATTGGATTCAAGCTGTTAAGAACTGGAGTCTCTCCAATCTATTACTATTTGCAGTTACATAAGTTCTGATGAGCTGCATTTGCTTACGTATAAAACTCTTCACATCTCTTTTTCTAGCAAAGCTATTTAGAGATCTGTAGTGTGACAAAATCTCCTTTCTAAGTAACAATAAATATTCAGTAAGGAGCTACGCTTTGTTCACCTTAACTGTAAGTGTTCTATGTAGCACATAGCAATAAAAAGAACAGCCTGGCTTCTAACTTGCTAAAGGGCACCGAGAGGAAAGGAAGCAAAAACACACTTCTAAATGAAAACCAGTTAGCTGTAACAATCTTGTTGATAGTTTGACTATTAGTCCTCCTGTCAGCTGCAGAAAGCACTTTCTGCCCTGAACCTCCTTGCAGGCCTGGTTAACCTTTAGTTGCTGTGCATCAGACACTTCAGGAAAGTTACTGGAAAAACATCTTGCAAAATATTTGTGCTTTGGAATTTTATAGCAGTGTATGTACAGAAATTCCATATGATTCCCACTACTTGTGGTGTATATTACAGTACATTTTAACAACAGTAGTAGTTTGGAGTAGCTTCAGAATTTGTTTGTCTCTTCGATTGTTAGCTATGTAAGGAGCAGACTGGTTTTTGCCACTCTTCAAACGTCTGTTTTAATGTTTTACATTTTGATTAACAACAACAAAAAAAAGCATGTATTAGCTCTTCCACTTGCTTGAATGTTTTCTAGGGAGTGAAAAAAGATCCATCCTTTGATGTGTTGTGAATGGGCTGATGTGAGCTTGGGGGATTAGCGTCTGAGTTGCTGGGCTCACCATCTGGGAGAATAATTTAATATATTTTCTTTTTTAAGAAAGGACTGCAGAAGACCTTGAGGTCAGTGCAGCTTGAGAGAAGTATTCACTGGGAGTCCAACTGAAAGAACCTCTGGCTTTCTAGTTTTATTTACAGGCTGTATTTCAAAATAAATTTTATGGAGTCTAGATCCTCAGTGAATACATATCTGCTGATAAAGTTAACAGTATTAAAAACCTCCACAGAAATCTTTGTCCCAGGGAAGTACAAGTTCTTGCCTCCCAGAGCCCCATGTGCTGGCTCGTAGACAGTAGGAGGCTCAAGAGGGAGGCCCTTCTGTCTCTCCCCCTTCTTGCTTCTGAGTTTGTTTGAATTAATGAGGCCAGCTGTCCTGTCTAAATGAATCAACACTCAGGTTCAGCTATTTTCCTTCAGTTAGACTCCAGGGAGATGAAGTCTTTTGTACTTATCAGGAGTTTTGTTTCCTGAAATTCATGAAAATGGGCTTATATCTGGATCACAATTTAGGATAAATCTGCACATCATACTAGAAGTTAGTACAGTTCCCTGTGTAACTTGAAATGGTTTTACAGAGGTAGATTGAAGGGATCTGGCTCTTGTAGCCCAAAAGTGCTTCTTCCTGTAACCCCAAAGGTACTGTATAGCTTAACATTTTATTATAAAAATATGTATTCTGTCAGAAATGAACTCTGACTTAGCAGATGTTAGTACACAAAAAATACTGTTGCTTCCTCTTTTATCTAATTTAGGAATCTTAGCAGTTATATTTGATTAGATTGCTGTCATAATTAATTACTAAGTTACATGACTAGTTGAGAATTCTCTTCAAAAAATATTCTGGTAGTGAACCCTCCTGTATTCTCTAAAAAGCCTGCCTTGAATTTTAAGGATTCTCCCTCCATCTCCTAAAGTGGGGAAGAAGCAAATCAGGTATATAACATGAATTGAAATGATGCTAAGTTTGTCTGAGCTCTTTGGTGCTCTGGTCATCCTGATGGGAGACTATGCTTTGTTAGAAAATGGGAGTATGGGAATAGTGCTGCATGTGCTGTAGAATAGTACTCAAACATCTCACTGTAAACTCAGTGGCACTATCTGTCTTGAGAAAGGCCCCCTCTTCTAAGATGTCTGGCTACTAGTTCCCCGTGGGAATCTCTGCATGCCTGAAACAAAGCTTGTGGGTAAGCTGTTTAGTTACTCACATGTAGATGAGATGCATGTAGTCCAACCTGAAATAAGTATAAAAGGAGGGCAAAATAAACAAAAAACTTAGATGAAGTAACTAGGTAGGCTGCAAATGAGTTAAATGCAGCTGTTGTCTTTTTAATAGCTTGCTAGACTAGAATGGGACAAGATGGTGACCACTAGATGATCTGGTCAACAAATCTGAATTTTTCCTACTGTGGTTGAAGTATCTCTTGCCTATTTTGTACTAGAGGATATTTCTGAAGACCTATACAATTTTTGGAAAACTTGGGTCAGTGAACTCGAACAGGAAAAAGAGGTGATGATATACAGCAAGTGCCTGGGAGATGGCTATTAGATTTTGGTTCCCAGACTTGTAAATGTTGAATGTGGTATGAACAGAAAAGGCAAGATGATGCCTCAGTTCTTTAAGAGCATGGAAGGTCAGTGCACGGTCTTCAGTTCTTCTCACTTCCCAGTTTTGTCTCTGGTGCACTCAGCCTTTAGTAAGGAGGTGGAATACTAACTTCTGAAACAAGAGTGTGTGTGTGTGTGTGTGTCTGTATGGATAAACAAACACACAGGGTATTACAGGAGGGGGATAAAAAAAATCTGAAAATTGCTTGTGGGGCAGTTCTGCTCAACTTGTAAAATCGAGATCCGTGACTGGGAATCCAGCTTTGTGTTTCAGGAATCCATGGGAGAGCTGGAATGAACACTTTAGTTTCCGAAGTAAGTGAGATTGTAGCACAATGTTGAGATAATTCCATAGATGGAAGTACTGGGGAGGAGGGCAGTGGTCCCAACAGTACTGTTCAGCTCACAGAGCATCCCCAGAGTGATGCCAGGTCTGTGACGTCGCTTGATGTATGCGCAGTGATGCTGTCACGATGAGTCACAAATGCAGTGTTGTGATGGAAATGTCATAGTGCTCTTTTGCTTTATTCACCCTTATGTTGTGGTGCCTGTTGCTACTTTCATTTTTATTGATGGATCTCTCACATTAATTAACACAGCTTCAACATAGTGTGGAAGACTAGGAAGTTGATAGTGCTCGCTGGGCAGTGCTGTGGAGTTGCCTGTGTGTGGTTAACAGTCTGCTTAACGTACTTTGAAGTACAAAAAAACCCCTTGCTATATTTACTAGTTGCCTTTTGGAGAAACATAATTAATGATGTTTTTACACATTCTACTGTAACATTAGTTAGTGGAATGAATTAAGAATTATAGGGTGATTATATGCTTTATTACGACAGGAAAAGTTATCAGTGAACAGACCATTCAGTGACCTGAAATTTAGATACCGTTCTTCATTTTGTTTGTACTGATATATTTTACATCCCGTCACTATCGAATGGAGAAGAAATACAATTTCTATCACATGTCTCCCAAGGAGAGTTTACTGAACATGAAATAAATACTTCTTATCAAACAGTGGACCTGATCTAAACCTGAACTTCAGTTAAGTGTATTTTGTCCAGGCTGGTAGAACTACTTCACTTTTGGCATCAGCCCTCAGTATTGAGAATGGATGATATAATACTTCTAGTAGAATACCATGGAACATTCAGTTTGCAGGTCACTTTTTTTGTGTGGTAGCTAGTGAAAAAAGCAGCAAGAAACAGGTTTGTAGAGAAGAGCTGGAAAGGAGGAATGGGGGAGTAGGGAGCAATGAACAAGTGCATGTGGAGAATTTAATGGAAGATAAAACAAGTACTAGAGGGGCTTACATAGATGGTGAAGCAAAACAATAGATACTGTGGAAAGAACAAACAAAAAATAACAAATAGCATCCAGAAAGAGGGAGAAAACAGAAATTATTAACTCTATTAGAGAAGTGGAGGAAAAGATTGGAAATGAGTAAAGGAAGGAGACAGGGCAAGGAGGATGAGAGGTTCACTCTCTGGATAAGGAGCTGGATAAGTAGACAAATGGCTATTTGGGAGCTATTATTGTGTGACCCAGTGAGTAACACTAATACAACCAGGTCGTAAAGAGTTAAGTTATCTGTAGTCCTAACTAAACTAGCTCTTAAGTAGCAAGGTCAGATACCTCTTCTGAAATAGCAGCATTTGTGTTTATCCTGGCAATCTTTTGGTGGTGTTGAGGTTTATGCAGCCTCTGCTACACTATCCACATCCCCAAAAGCTCCAAAAATCTGACCAAATGTATTGTGAGAAGAAAGTGGCTTCTCTCACTCTCATTTGTCCCACCCCTGCAATGTCTGATCATGCTAGGTGAGCAGGCTTTGGGTGTGAGGCTATGCAGGGAATGATAGCAATACAAAAATCATCTCCCCTCCCTCCCCTTCCCAAAAGTGTGTGTAGCTCTAGCTCCAATCCTGTTCACTGGGTGGCTGCACGTAGTGCTTGGAGCAGTGTAAAGGTGGGGATGAGTAATGGGGTGAATGACAGTGTTCCTAATAGTAATGGGTGCAAATTTATGCCAGCATAAAATATACATGTGTCTGTAACCTCAAACAGCGATTTGGAAGGAAGGATTGACTTGGTGGCATTTTTTGAAAGTTCTGGTCAGGGTTGTTTTTGGTTTTTTGGTTTTTTTTTCTGGAGCAAGAAGTTAGGCATAAGTTGAGTCATGGAGAAAGGCTGTGGAAATAGCCAGTTTCCGTTCTGAATGCCAGTGTTATGCCATCACAAAACTGAAAACTCTGGAAAACATTAAGAGCAGTTCTGTGTCATAATTCGTTTGCTGCTCATTTCCTGATGTTTTTGCAAAGGACACTAGTTTTTCCAGAGTGGTCCAGGAAAATGCAAGCCTGGCCCAGAACTTTCTCAAGAGATCTATTTTTTTTCTATGCTTGCAGGGATAATGACAAGAAATCAATCTGATCTGTCTAGGCTACACTTCCAGTATGAAATCTAGAATAAAGCAGAAGTCTGTGAAGTTTAAGGAGCACTTATTTATATAAAATTTTAGTTAAAGTTGGGGTTTTTTTTGATGAAACATCCTGTGTATGTTTCTTAGACATGATACTCTCAATTATTAACCTGTAACGTGCTTATCAGACTATTTTCAGATTCTAACTCTCCATTTCAGCCTTAAAAGTTCTACGTGGTCATTTGGCATTAGCATTTAATTATATGTTTAGTGGATGCAAGCCCCAACTTAAATAAAAAGCTGCATAGAAAAAGCTGAATGCATGGTGCCACAGGATGTTTGATTGGTCCAGGAAATGTGCATCTCTGTCACCATCCATATACATTGCTTGCTTATGGCTATGAAACGCTCTTAAGTATCTCATAAGTTAACTTTGTTGCTAAAGTGCAAATTCCGGGTTTTATAGAACATGCAAGAATGACAGCCTGGGAAAAATTACTGTACCAAACAAAAGGCACTTGTCTTTATTTCAAAGACCCTTCATGTTCAACCCCAGCTTTACCTATCGTTCTCTCATGCTTTTGAGATTTTTAAGTCTGGCCTCTAATTGGCTTCTTATGTTCTTGTTTATCACCCACTTGTTATGTTTTCTGATAAGCACCTTCTAGTTTTCTTCCGCTATCTTCTTACCTCCTTCAAATCCTTCCTTAAGTGTGGGTTTTTTTGCTGTGATGCTTATAAAAACTTCACTGAGATCACTGTCTGCTGTGCTGGCAGTATTAATTAAATTTTTTCTTGTGACACAGTGTTTACCACAGTTCGGTCACAAATGATCACCCATAAGTATTCCAAGAATGCAGAGTAGCAGACTTGAAATATATATTATTTCTAATTTTTATTTTCATTTTGACTTAAGTATGATCACGTACAGCTGTCATCTGAGCGAAATGTTTTGGGTTTCACCTGCAGAGTCCTGTCCCAAAAGACTGAACCTGGGACCCCAAGCCGGCTCAAGGCTTACTGCCCCTAGGGTGGTAAAATTCACATTTGTGGTATAAGTGGAATAGATAGACAGAGCAAACATTGACTGGGGTTACAGGCATAAATTGATTAGGAATGAGTCCGTAGGGATTTGGGAGACAGGTGAGGAGTTGTAGAGAAGAGGGTCTGTTGCTGTGGCAGCCAAGAGAAAGGGGATTTGGGAGGAGTTAGCATAGTTTGCACAATGCTGGTAAAGAAGGGGCTGTCAGTTTGTCTGTATGAGACTGTGGGGAAGGTTATAGCAGTTTCAAGAGGTTTAGAATGAGAAGAATGAGCAGATCATTCTGAAGCCTGCATATGAAGCTGAGGGCTCCCTTCCCCACACACTTCATCTAGCCTGCTTTCTTCCAGACAACTGTCAGGAGACAGAGAATCTTTTCTTTCCAGAAGCCTCCAACTCTTACTTTTGTAAGCCTTTCCCCCTTTCTGAGACCTATGAGCTACCGCCCCGTCAGTGGGGAAGGACAACTCTAGCGTTTTCTGATGTGGAAAGAGAATGGACATGGACATGAAAAACCTTCAATCTTGCTGTTCCTGGTGCTACCAAGAGAAGCAATTTCTAAGCAAAGGGCATGTGCTTTTATATACCTTGAAGAGCTGAACACCTTTATGGTTTGTGCAATTCTAGCTCTTATGTTAAAAAGGATTTTTTATTTTAGTTCTCTCCCCACCTGTAATTTTACGTTTCAGACTGCTGTCTCCAGAATAGAAGGCTGAAGTGGTAGATTATGGATTAGAATCACTGATGAGCAAAATTCTTGAATATAAATATGTGAAGAAAGGTCCCTTTCTGGAGTGGTAAACTCTGCTGCTGAAATCTGACTCAAACTTCTGAAGCAAACTTGCTTGGATGATGAGCACGGGAAATGCTACTGCTGCGATGTTTCCTATTTACTTGCATTCTAACTAGGAATGCCTGCTGTATGTATTCTTAACATATGTTAACCTCTCTGCTGCAGTTCTTGCCAAGAAACTGTCACAAAGGTATTTAGCAAATGAAACTGCATAGGAAGCATTCCTGTTGTACTGGAGTGCCTGGTGTAACTAATTGGGCATGTATAACAGGAAGGTGAAGATAAATAAAGCTACATACGTATAGTGCTTAGGTAAAGTGCATGGTATTTTGCATCATAATTATAATCCTTTTAGGTGTTAGTGATCTCCAGAAAGGCACAATTGAAAAAAAATCGGCTAAACAAGCAAATGATGGAAATGTAGTCCAGCATGAGCCTTCTCTGAGGCGGAGTGTTAACAACATGAGGCAGAATTATGCAGGGCTGTTGTTGCAAGTATCCAAAGTACGATTCTTTCTTTTTTTCTTTTTGTGTGTGTGCACCCTTGTACTCTACATAGTGTTTGTTTCTTTTCACCTTTTCAGGTCAGGCATCCGGCCTCCCAGCCCCTGGCCCTGAACTGGCAGGGAAAGTTGCCATTTCATTGGAAAACAGTGCTATGTTTGCAGGGTATGCCGTTTCATGTTATTTTCTCCAAATAAAGGAAAGAATGAGTTCCTGCTGAAAGTGACTTGGTTTTGCCCATCCAGCTCAGTAGTGAGGTATATTTTCTGAGAAGCGAATGCGTGTGGAAGAAGGGCTTTGGATATCACCTTTAAGCAGGAGGAGTGTTTCCAGGCAGGGCCAGAGGACTGGGGAGACCCGGACAGTGTGCAGCACAACAGCGGTGGCTTTATGCAGGGAGCAGCAAGGCAGAGGGGAAAAAGGACTAGTTTGTGGCACATCAGGTCATGTTTCAAATAGATTTTGGATATACAAAGTGGATTAGGGCAGAAAGTCTCATATCTTATATCTATTTTTTCCTCTGGTAAATAAATTTGTTCTAAATTGTAGATGTTTTCCCTTCCCCTTCCTTGTCCCTGGACTATGTGTTCTTCAAGGCATGCAAAGGATTTTTGTTTTCTTTAATTTGGCAAGTCTTTCTCAGCTCAGGAATGCTGCTTGGCACAGGAAGCATAGTAACAGTCAAGAGAGATTGAACTGTTATCCCTACAAAGAGAGTTAAAAAATAATATGTGTGCTGTTGTATTTAACACTTTGTCGTCTCTGCCTCATGTTTAACTGCGATCACAAGTGTGAAGTAAGTGCCCAGTAAGGTAATATAAACCAGTGATTTCCCAAAAGGCAGAGCAAAGGAGTGTGTGGTCTTGTAACTTTTATTGTTAAGTTTAAATTACAAAATAGATTTACAATAATGCTGTTTTTCATTCCAGATACTAAAATGCTTCATCACTGTAGCTTGAGTATTGTGTTGGCCAATATTGCACTTCAAACAAGAAAACCATAAACAAGTAGAAATAAAATAGGAATTAAATTGTAGATTGAGAAAAATTGTATGCTTGATGTGTATGTATATATATACAGAGCCAGTCTCAGCTTGTCTGCATCAGCATAGGTTCGTAGAAACAGGTATAACCACTTGCCTTACCATTTTAATACATGTCTATAACTGTGCAATTTTAGAGCTGCTTGAGAGAATACTGAAATAAATGTATTTCTATGAGTGCTAGGCCAAAGACAAAACTAATCTCACAAAAAACAAGATAAGAGAGTAAATCCAAGACTACATAGTAATACGGACACAATTTAATTACTAATCTCAGCAGAAGAGATATATAACTGTTCATATGCCTTAGAAGGAAGGATCTGGTAGGAAGAATAATTTACAGTGTTTTAGTTTTTACAGTATGATTTGGCTTATATGTAAATAAATTAGATTTTTCTGACACAAGGGTGTAGTGAACTAGCAGGGAGTAAGGCCACTTTGTGGCTCAGGCCCATATCTAACATCCATCCTGTGTCCAGATCCACAGCCAAAGTTCATGATGTAGCCAGTGCAGATTTGGCTGAACTCTGGATAGTTTCTGCGTGGGGTTGCAAGCCGCTCAGCTTTATTGCTTTGCAGGGCTCACACTTTGTTCATGGAAAACTGGCTGCAGCCACCACACAGTTTGAATGAGCCCCTCATTGTGGACCAGTTCTCCTGAGTTTTGTAGATTCTTCATGTGTACTAAGGCAATGCTAAAAACAGCGTGTCTGGATGTACAGACCTATAGTTCTTTTAGCATTAGTTTCCACATCAGGAATGTTGCCTTTCAGGCAAAACTTAAAATATTTGAGAAAAGCATCTTGGGCGATACACATTTCATACATGTTGCACCGCATGATGGATTTCAAGGAGGTCTTGCTGCATGTATGTAACAGATCAAAATAAGATTTCATTCTGTAACATTTGGACTCTCTTCATCTATTTAAAACTGACCTCTTGGTATACAGCCTCATCCAAATCACCGTGTGTGCTGTGTTGCCAAACTCTTGCATAGTTCTTTAGAGTTTTCTTTGAAAGTTTGGAGGTTGGCAGCATGCTGCACGTTACACGGATTCTGAGAAAATGAATCCCTGGACCTTCCACAGGAAGCAGTGTTGCTCACATCTTGACTCTGGTGTGATGATCCTTTGAAGTAGCAGTGGTTTCTTCTCGTCTTCTATGGGTTCGCTGTAGATCCTTAAATCTTGAGCTTTCAGCTGCATGAGTGCTGGCGTGCTCCTTGTGAAGCCAGTGGCAGTCAGGGTGTATCGCACTCGGCTGCAGGGCTTGTTGTTCAGTTTGTCAGGGCAGACAGAAAATACTGAACGATTCTTCCAAAATGGATGTTAGAGGTTTCATTTCTAGCCAAATTATCTTGGCTTTCCATATTCTGCCATCTGGCTGTATCCAACAGAAACTCCCACTAATTCCTATATGTGAGCTTTGGTTGGCTCCAGCTGTAGCCCAAGGACGTGCAAGACATATAGGGCAATTTGCCCAAGGTAACTTCATCTGTGCTTTTTCAGCAGTTGCTGATTGGGCTCAGTAACAGTTGGTATTGTTTTTGATTCTTGTGGATGATTGTACCCATGTTCTGTTCTCTACACATGGATGAAAAAATAAGTGATTGAAACAAATCACTCTTCTCCTGTAGCTGTTCATGTCCTTGAGATTTAACAGCATGTTTGCTTTAGAAAAATGCTAGTAAAGCTTCTGCAGGCTGTTCTTAAGTAAGTGCAACTAGTATCATGAAATGTGATCCTGAATTCCTTGCCATGAACAGCAGCAAAGGGAGGGTACAGTTGCAGATGAGCATTTGATGCCATCCAGCTTGCAGTCTGCTGCTGATGGGATCCCTGTTCTATTGTGCTCTGCACTGCAAATACTAGGTCGCAGCAGCTCCAGCTGATGCAGGGTATCTGCTTACCTTCTTAGCTCTGCCTTTGCAACTCTGCTCTGGATTTCTGAATAGCATTTTGTATGTGTGTGCATGCAGGTATCATTTTAAAGCTGGTTTTGCTGTCTTGCAGGCACTATGTTTCCTCATTTATAAAACTGAATGGCAACCCAGGTCTGAGGGTTTGAGGGTTTAGCATATTAACTGACAAGTCATCAGGGCTTCCATGCATATTCTGCCCTAAGCTGTCCCCAAGGGGTGTAGAGACTAGTGAACTTTGCTTTTTAGTTATCCAAGCTTCTACTGTGGTTCAAATGAACACACCTGGTGGAACAAATGCATCAAAGTACAGGGAGATGTTGAAAACCAGAAAAGGTTGGAGATAAAGGAAAGGAGAAAAATTGCAGAAGTTAGCTGGAAGATGTTTTTATACATTTACACATATTTGCATTGATTTGTGGTTTTTTTCAGAGCATGTTGCAGCAGTTAAAAAAGAAACTCAAGTGGAGATCAAACGTTCCCATTATTTTTCCACATGCTGTAGGTTGGAGGGGAAAAGAGTATACAGGGAGAGGAAGGATGGTCAGATGTTTCCCATTTGAATTTGAATTTGAAAACTACTTTGGATTATTCTTACAAGCTTGTCTTTCCAATGAACAGAAATTTTGAAATTCCTCTTGCCAATTTTTAAATTTCCAGTTGTTGTTGGGGCATACAAAATTTAGAATACAAGCCACATATGATAAGAAGTGCAGAAAACTTGGTGGGAGAGCAGTGGCAGATTCCTATTGAGTTTTGCTGGGCTTCAAGTCTGGCCAAGAGACGCAGTAGCATGTGATGACTTTGAAGACTGTCACATCACGCTGTTTGCAACAAATTCATTGTTGCACTGTTGCAATAACAATCTTTCATCTCAGACCATGAAGCTGCTGAGAAAGTGGAGGAGACTTTGAATGTTTTTTCACCATTCTGCTACTTGATGGGTGAATATAGACAGCTCTGAATTCAGTCCCCTCTCATACTCCTACTACGTGATGGTGCACTTTTCTCTGGGTGATTTTAATCCCAGGGATAGGGAAAGATTAATGGGGAAAGATGCGGAAAGACTTCACCAATCACTTTGAATAAACCTAACTGATGTTAGCAATCTGTTTGCAAAACTCTCTTGGACATTGATTTCTTTTTAATCTAAGGTCTTTTTTATTATTTCAGCATAGCTCTGCCCAGCTCCTCCACAGCTGCATAACAGAGAAATAATTTCTAATCACTGCATCTTTTAATTGCTGGAGTAAACAAGTATCCAAGCTTTTCTCATTCATTTCCTGTGCTTTTGAAAGAAATTGAAATTTCTTTCCTCTATTTCCATTCCCTCTTCTACTTGAACTCCATGTTCCATAAGAAGAATGCTTATAAAAGGTGTGTGCTTGCATTCTTTGTTACTAGTACAAACTGTTTAAGAAAAGATCCAATGAAAAATTTAATTTTATACATATTATTTGAGATTAAATTCATTCTTTGCACACAGAAGATATTTTCTTGAAACAAAAAAACCTTTATACCTTGTTTACTTGGCTAAAATCAGATTACTGTGAGTGCATTTTATTGCACCAGCATTTTTGGGTTGCTAGTGGTTTAAACTCTTATTGGTAATTCAAAGTCATCACAGGCCTGTGGAGTTGTTTTCGTAATAATCAAAGATCCTGTATTTGTCCTTCCTGACTATAATCAAATCTGTCTCTTGGACTGCCTGTTTTTGTTTGGGTATTTTTTTTAACAGCAAAAAAATAATTTTGTTTTTTCCTTTGAAATCTAAATGCAGCTACATTGTCACAAAGTAATTTTCTCATCAGATATTATATTGAGGTAAATTCAGTGCAACAGTCAGCTGGTGACTCTGAGTAGGACTGAAGTATATGCACAGTGGTTTGGGGTATTTTAACCATTAATAAACAATCCTCAGCAGCTTTTGTCTTTCAAAGACCTTGCTCCAATAAAGAGTTACATTTTTATACCATGAAACAATGAAGTAATTAACAGATGCTGGGTTAAGTAGTGAAGCTATTTGTATTTTTCAGGATAATAAATTTTACCAACAGCTCTTAAGTCAGTAGTACTCCTAAGTGTGCGCTAACATTGAGCTAAATTTTAACTTGCTGTTCTTTACCATTGTCCTGACTTTTGTTTACTTACACTGTGCGCCAAGAAAGCTGCAGAAAACTGTGGAGTAAGACCTCTATCATCTTTAACACTGCATGAAGATGCCGAGTGGTATGTCTGCTGTGCACCTAGCAGTATGTAGTTCCACTGAGAAAATTGGAGATGGGAGCAGTGTACTCTATAAATGCTGTGGAAACCCCACTACTCTGAGGTAAAAGCATCTTGCTGCAATCTTAGAGAAACAAGATGAATTGATTCATTCTATAACTATACATGTGTGTGTATATATATACACATATATATGGATTCATTTACACCTATCTTCTGTGTGAGTCATTGCTACATGTGAAGGCAAGCTTTTTGCAGACATTTTCTGTAATTTAAAGTTTTGGGTTTTTTTCCAAGTCATCTAACTATAATAGTTTTGCATGTAATTTCATGTGTTTAAATTGAGGCCTTGAAATTTAATTCCAATCATCAATTAGTTAATTTTCAAAATATTTGCATTCAGCATCTCTGTGTAGCGAATTTGTGTTGGGTGTAGCAGACCATTCCTAAAGTAGCTGATATGTGAACATCAGGGAGAGAAATTACCAAAAGAAATTCCCTAAATGGATTAATATCACTGTATAGCATTTCAGTGGATGTGGTGGGTGGCAGGTGACATTTATTTTTTGATGTTTCCTGTAGTTCAGCAATTAGCAAATCTTCTTCTATGTCTCTGGATAGGTAGGTGCCTGGCTATATCTATGCTGTTACTGGCAGTTAATAGAAAGCAAAGGCAACCTGTAGTTCATTATGAATTGTGAAACCTATTCAAGGCGCTGCAGAAATAGTGGCTAATATATATTGAGTTCTGTGCTGCCAGGTCTGTGTTAGAGCTGGTTTGTGTACATTGACTATAGAGATCCATCCTTACCTTATCTATCATTCAGATAATGTGACTAACCATTTGAACAGAATACCACGAGAACCGATGGATTCTTGTGTCAAAATTGGAAGATAAGCTTTAACAATACACAACTGAGCAAGTAGTGGGGATGACTGGATGAAATATAATGGCCTTTCATATAGTAGGTCAGTTCATGACATGATACTTTCTACTGCACTTAAAAGATACAAAGCTGTAAAATATGTACTATTCCGTTATTCTTCTTTTCCCATACTCCCCCTCCTTCCCCATCTCCCTTTACTTCAGGGGATCCATAAAGCCTCAGAAAAATCTGGCAAGTGGTGTGCTTATCCTTTGGGAAGCGAGCTGGTTTACTCATATTGCTCCCCAGAACAGCAGCTGAGAACAGTGGGAAATCAAGTGCTGGCGTTTTTGTTGGCTTTGCATTAAGCAACAGGAGAATAGGTTATTTGCAATGGAATTCACTCCAGGTAGTCAAGATACAAAGATCAACATCACTCAGCAACAGACCACAGGAGCATAATTGAAGGAAAAGGCAAGCATTAAATAAGAAAGCCCGTATGCAGTCATGCACACTGAATGGCATCTTCACTGAGCAGTAGCAGCAAGCAGCCTGTGTGCCCTAAGCATTGCTGTTTCTTATAACCTGTGTGCTCCATGTAGGATGGACACAGGGGAATGAAGACTGTCCATGAAAAAGTAGAATACTTCTGCATACTTTTACCGAGCCCCTTAGGAATAACTGGAGTTCCCTTCCATTTGTCTGTGAACACAAGCTGAGATAATCTTCCTCCCTCCTTTCCCTTCCCTTGGCATAATTCTTGCACTGCTTTAAAGCATCTCATAATATAGAGGAAATTTCTTTCTGACCCATGCTTCTGAGATCTGAATAATCCTGGCCAGCGTGGACTGAATCTCTTTATTGTTTATCACATGTTACTGCCTGTAAGACTGTGAAATGCTTTTATGTAAAATTTGTTTCCACTGCTTGACTTGATAACTTTTAAGCAGTGGCGAGTTGATTCTGTGCATCATGCAAGTCAGAAATCATTTTATCAGGTCTTCTGTTTATTCCTTTTAACTTAATAATATGTTCCATTCATCCTGCATAAAAGAATAGAACTGAAAGAAGGACACTCTTCTGCCCCTATCTTTGGGACGAGGAGGGTTGGTGTTTAAATATACCAGTTGGCACTTTACATCTAGTTGTATATGTTTCCTGTTTAGCTGCCAAGATGAATTGTGAAGGGCTGCAATACGTAGAACTCAAAGTGAGATGAGTCAGGATTAAACTGCAAGTGGCATGTGCCTTTATTCCTAATGTGTTTGACATAAGATGAAATATATTCACCAAAGCTTGAATGACTGTCCGGGGATGTTGTTAGAACGAATCAGCCAGATGTTTTCTAAAAGAAGATATGCAAGATCCTATGATAGTGTTTTATGCACAGTGAGTGGAATAACCCAATTCAGGCAGAATTTCAGTCAATGCCTTTTGAAAATTAAGCTCAAATGACTCCTTAGGAAAGAGCAGTCCACAAAGGACTTATTTTTCCAAAGAGAATGAGAACATGAGAGCAGACAGTTACTTCTCCATGAGGTGGAACTTACTGTGTTTGCCCACAGATATCAGGTTGTTTGAAATATAGTTTCACAAAATCAGGGGAGGAAAGTCCTATTTTTGAATAAATGTACCATAAGCAAATTATGCCACTATTGCCCTGCTGAGGTGTTCCTGAAGTGCAAATGGAAGCAGGAGACTATTGCATGGCATAAAATGAAGAATAGCTGGTGAGGGACAGCAGGGCAAAAAGTTCAACAGAGGACAGCAAGCGAGGAACTGTCTCCCAACTTCCATTGGGAACATGACTGAATCTCACTATTGGGGGTTGTGTCTCTTCTGAGTATCAGTGGGTTGGCCGGACATTAGTATGGAACGTATGAGGTGATTGTGTACAATTCATTTCTTTGTACTGATTGTGGCTTACCATGTGTGTTTCTATTTATCAAATATGTATAAATAGTGCACCAACACATACTTCAGAATAGCAACTTTATAATGTTGTACTACGTATATCATTATGCAAGGTCCCATACAGGATACATGCCATGACACAAAATGCAGAAAAATGCTGTGAATTATGTAATGGTGTGTGATTGAACTCTTCCTGCTTTCATGTATATTTTATACTGCAAATCACAACTTCCAGGCCTAATGTATATACTGATAATTTGTTTTGCAACCTGTCAGCCTTATTGCATCTTAGCTATGTCTAAAACAATTTAGAGTGTAATATTCGAAAAAATTATAGGTGATTATGGATTGTTGTTTCACTGAAAGCTGATTTTATTTAAATCTTGGATTCTTATCCATGTTCTCCTAACATTTGTATAAATGAGTGACTGGTGAATTTTAAGCATTATTAATAAGTTCAATAGTGAAATTCTTCAAGGGATTGTAAGCCTGTTATTTTTTTGTTAATTCCCTGCCTTCCCTTTTTAAACTTAACTGACAAATTCTGTTTAATTAATTGCTGCTTTCTTGAACTAATCCTTTCTACTTTAGGTGCTGGTTCTTTAAGTTGCTGAAATATCTTGTTTCTTGAATGGTAAAAATGATGAATACTGGAAAGAGATGATGAGTTGGGTGTGGTGGGTTTTTCTATTTTGGTTTGGTTTTTTTCCCCTCCCTCCTCCTTCCCCTTCCCCAGATTTTTTCCCAGGCTCCGTGCCGGCTAGACCTTGGAGCTTCTAGGAGAACATAAAAAAGAAAGAATGGCTGTTGGAATGAAGTGTAGGCAGTAAACGACTGGAAACCATAACAGCATTCTTGGCATCTGCTTGGCAATTTTATATAATCAGATGCCTCCTTTTAGTTAGCGGTTTGTTAAATCACTGGTTTATAGATTTTTAAATGTTTTGTGCTGCCTGTGTGCAGCTCTAAGGCTCAGTCTTATTGTCCTGGAATTGAAATTGCTGATCTGGAAGGCACACTTCCTCCCCCCTCCCTCCCCATGTGTTTTAATCTTTTGTCTTTTAAAAGTTATGTCAGAAAGGGTGAAATTATGATAGGGTTTCGGTGTAAGAACAGTGAAACGTTAAACAATGAAGTTGTAAGTTCATAATATCTGACTAGGGAGTGCTCAGTCCCAGTTTACACACTAAATTTTGACACTGTGTGTACCTAAGAACAATGTATTGCTCTACAACAGAAAGTTCATCTGATACGAGATTATCTAGGCTGAAATTCTGTACAGGATGCAAAGGTAGCTACTGTGTAGCAAGGCCCTTTAAGCAAGAAAGGTATGGTGAACAAATAACTAAACATAATGACCAAGGACTTTATGGCAGTTTGTATTTGTTGATTATTTACTTGAACAGTTGGACCAACTTTTTCAGTAATTTTTGACAAAATCTAGTATCTATGAACATGTTTGCTACTTGTGTGGTATTCTGTAAGTGATAGTATAGTATAAGCAAGTTATGTTCAGTATTTTGTGCATATCTACACCTTTTTTTTTGGAGTACTTTTTTGATAATTACATCAAAATATTGAGAGCCATCATCAGGCAAGAGAATCCTGTTGTGTTAGGGTGAGTACACAAATATAAAGCAAATAAAGTGTTCGAACCTTCCTTTCTTTGTAACAGACTACTTAGAGGTGTATCTTTTAGGGCAGAAAGTGTTTTAATATCTGAAACACTAACATTTTATTTATCACATTCTCTTTATGAAAGGGAATTTGGTCAGTTGCATGTTTTGGTTTGCATTGTTAATAGAAATTAATATTATTGTATTTTTCTATCTACAGCATCTGCTCCGCAAACAGTCTTCAAAACAGTCTGAGCTTTGAAACAAGAAAACTGCAGAATGAAAGTCAGTGACGACTATGATACTCTGAGGGCACGGTTAGGCTGAGGTTTATGGGTATCTGTCATGATCTGGAAGTAAATCTTGTTCAGTGTATGATAATTTTATGTCAGCTTCTTGTTGCTAGGAGAAAAGCAATAGGTTTACTATGTTTCCACAACAAATGCCACAGAAGATTTCTCCGTCTTTTTAATGCTGCTGTGTAATCATGATTGTGGAGAAATGTAACAAGTTACTAATGAGATTGAAGTCCAAAGTGTTGCAAAGTCCTTGACTTTCCATTGGTGGTCCTAAACACTGGCGGTAAGTATTGAAGGATTTAGTGGCGTGGTTATTTGTATCTTGTCTCCTAGTATCTTTCTGCTCTTTGTCATTGGGCTCTGCAGCATGTTTTATCCACATGTGGAGTTATCCTAGGAAACTGAGGAGCCCTGCTTTTTGAGTTTATAATGAATCTGTAGTGACTTTTTTTTTTGTTGGACTTCAAATGGGTTGGTTGGTGACACAGTCCTGCTGCAGTAGGACATGGCACTGGATGCACTAGCTGCCTTGCAAGCTGCAGAGCCAAGCCCGTGCCCCATGGTCGTGTGCCTAAACTGGTGCTATTATGAAATAAGTAGTATTTGTAGCTATAGCATGTGTGTGTATAGGTAAATGACAATTTTGTTCATACTTCACTGACAACTGTAAGACAGTGTTAAGTCTATATCTGCCGCAGTTACACTGTTTCCTGCTTCATGAGTGTCTTCTTTCTAAAAGCACACTTTTTTTGTCTACTGATACACAAGGCAGTGTATTGACGGCATACATGAAATGCTTTGTCTACCTATTATCTACCTACACTAAAAGCATACATTCTGTAACCTTTCCCAAACCTTTAAAATATGTCTTTTTTTCCACTGTCTTTCCTTTTTCAAAATGTTATGCATTTGGAGAAGTGCATCTTCTGAAATCCATTCTATTGAACCATCTGTGAATAAGTACAGTATGACCCACTTCTGCTGAATATCCACTCAGCTGATTATCTAAAAAAATTTGTCTGCATAGCCTGATGTCCACATTGCTACCACGCACCAGAAGTAATTCACTGTAGAGAGAAGGAAATGGTTTAGTAAACATTATTAGAGAACCAGACACCTAAAAAGATCTTCAGGTACTTGATTCATAGCTGAAGCAAAGTATGACTTAAAACAAAGAAATGGGTGTCCATATGAGTGATGTGTGGAATAGCATAAAAAAAGTGAGGAGCATATTGGGATGAGAAAATGGGGGAAAGTGTTTATTTTTTGGTTGGGTTTCATTTGTCTGTTTGTTTGTTTGTTTGTTTTATTATTAGAAAACTAGAGGCTGCTGATAGCCTGTGTCTGAGTATGGAGTTGGCTATTGCTCTCTGAAGATGAGTAGCATCACATAAGGTAGCAGATTTCCATGAGTGTGGTTCTAACACATAAAATTTTAGATGCTTGGCTAAGTTTAATACAAACTTAAGTGAGTTGCACTGGGCTACAAATCATGTGAAATCTTGACTGTGAAAAACACTCAACCAAGCTGTCCCAGCTCATCTTTGAATATACCTTTC
Source organism: Haliaeetus leucocephalus (assembly GCF_000737465.1). Classification (NCBI taxonomy): domain Eukaryota; kingdom Metazoa; phylum Chordata; class Aves; order Accipitriformes; family Accipitridae; genus Haliaeetus; species Haliaeetus leucocephalus. Next base: position 5,146,856 of record NW_010972665.1, read on the forward strand.
TGGTGATATTTCAGTAATTTTACTAATGTTGGAACCCAAGAAAAAGTGGTGCATAAAAATGTGTTATGATTAAAAAATCAGAATTATAATGAGGAATTGTTTTCTATGGAAGTTGGGAAGAGTCTTAATGTTGGATTCAGTAGGATTTATGAATTTTATTGGAATTCTTTTTCTAACTTCCAATCTGGTAGAATTTAGGCAGAAGTGAGGTATGAGCAGACAAAGAAAATTCAATTATTATTTCTTACATGTTTAAATGTCTGTCAGGTGTTTTCATATATCCTTGATGCTCAAGTTTCCATACCTGTCTTAATGGTCAGAATTTTGCACAGAAGTATATGCAGCGTGAAGCTTCAGTTCGTGGCCCTAAACTTGTATACACTGGAAATTTACAGGCAAGAACAGTACTGAATTATGCTCATACAATGAATAAGCTTAAAAAGTATTGTGAATTTGCATAACTTTCTTCTTCCCACCTTTCTTCTTGTGTAGGAGAGCAACAGCAATAACGCTATTTCTTTCCCTTCTTTAAATCAAGAATGTTTTAAGAGGAAGCCATTACATTTTTTTACAGGCTAACAGCTGCAAACAGGTGAGAAACGAAACCGTACCTAATTAGTGGTCTGTTGCATATAATTTCCTCTACCAAGGGAGGGGCTTAATTTCTTCTTGTTCATCATACAAGGAAGCCTCCACCAAGACACTGAGATCATAATTTTCTGCCTTCTTGTGCATTGTCTTTTGGAAATGATTACATTTTGTATGCAGTTTTCCTTATGTGTATGAAATCCTACATTTGCTCATGAAACCTGATGAGCTAACCCCCTTGACACTAGCTGGCAATACAGAATTAAAGAGGAATTGCTCAGGGCCCCTTTCCAATGGCTTTCAGACAGGACTGTACAATGTACTTTTAATATCTGTGCTAATATCAGTCATTTATCTCTGAGTCTAATGTGTATAGTCCAATCCAGTCTTCACCCAGAGCTTCTTAGAGCTTTTCCCCTGCTCCTGTTACTACAATGTTCCTAAGTCCAGATGCTGGGACACACTTATGTTTTGTCTTCTTATTCCTATTTTGACTGTTTGCTTGGCATCTTGGAGCATGCAAGTACTATATCTTGTTGTGATTGCAGGCAGCAAGAAGGTGAATGGAAAAATCTGCCTGTCACTGAGATTTGCTGCCTAGGAACTGAAGTGGTATCACCTTGCTTTGTGAGAATGGGTGACATGGCCAGGTCTACTCGTGGACCACTATGACAGCAGAAAGCTCTACCTCAGCTGTGTTCTCTAGCCTGTTGAGGAAGTACTGTGCCATCTAGAGAGCTGCAAAATCATATAAAATGTGATGTGATTTACTCAGCTAAAGTTTCTTTTAAATTAATTGGGAGTGTCATCTCAGTCATAAATCTGATCGTACTTTTAATACCACAGTTCGAACTAAATGCAGTAACATCTACAGGTGCTTAGTGCCACTCTGAAGCAACCTGTACAATTTTTACTAATTCCCTTGCTACTAAGAGAAGGCAAAGCAGGACTTGGATTCACAGACACATTACTTCGTGCTTTATTCTCGGTGAGATGCATAATCCTCCAAATCACTGATGAAGGTCGAGGCTTTCTATCTTACACTAAAATTTAGTTTCTTTGGGTTAGTTGAAGGTCTGTCTTAAGGTCTGGTCTGCATCTGAATAAAGCAAATGACCAGGCAAAGAACAGTGTAAGAACTGCATAGGTGAACTCTACTGAGATGGCCAATTAAAGTGAAAAAATAAATAAATCTAGTTTTCAAAAAGTTACATTATTTTTGGCTATACAGAGCTCATATGCATTTAGCTATCTATAAGATGTGTCTCTTTAAGAAGTGCATGCACTTTGCGCAAATTGAATTTGTGGGTTAGTTCCTTACACAAACTACAGATAGAATGTAGTCTGAATTATGTTTTAAAGTTCATTTCAGGTGAATTAAAATTAATGCCAGGTTTCCTGCATCACTCTGAGGAATGAGACTGCACCTTCAATGTCTGGGGGGCACAGTGCTGAGTTGTGCATGTTACAACAGTTTACTGTGGCATCAGGACCTTCTATGTCCAGGTCAAACAAGGTCTGTGCTACAAATGAGAGATGTCAGAATAATGCCTTTGACAGGCTTTTTCTGAAAGTTTAAGACTTGATGTGTCTGAAACACATCGGTTTCAGACAGATCTTTAGCAGGATGCACGCTTTTGACTAGGTTTGCTTCATTTTGTTTCAAAAGGAAATTCTTCATGTATTCCTATGAAAGTCTGCTCATACACCCTATCTGCCTCATTTCACTGACTTCCTGGGGTCTTTTTGATACCTAAACTCTATCACGTCAGCTGCTAAACAACTTTTAAATTTGGAAATCTTCACCTTTTTGCACACCTGGTGAATAAGAGGCCTACCCTTTATTTTCTTGCAGCTGGGGGTTAGGGAGACGTGTTTGTCCACAATTCAGGTCTCTTGTGAGCAGATGGTTCTTAAGAGCCTCCAATTCCTTAGATGAAAAAATAGATTATGTCCCTTTTAGTTTTCCTCTCAAAAAATAATTTCCTCCTCAATGCTAATCAAATGCACACTAAAGAACATTAATGAAGAAACAAAACAAAGCATATCATGTAACTCTTTTTGTCCTTGCCCTTCCTACGCATACACAAACACACACTGTGTCCCTTTACCTAATTCAAAGCCCTAGATCACACTTTCCTGACAAATTTCTGTTCTTCTCACATAAGTCATCATATCAATTCGTCAGCTTGTGCTGTAAATGAAACAGTAGGTTTTTTTTAAAAAAACCAAACAAACTGTTGCGGAAGCAAACATTGTGTCAGGATGAATGCATGCAGACAAAATAGCTATTTGGGGGCTGCTGCATAGCCATGCCTTTGCACCCTAAAATTTGCTCCCCTCTTTGTGTGCAGAGGAACGAATATGCGTTAGCATTGCAGTGCAGTTCTAGGGAGGTGATTCACCTACCCGTGAACCCGCGAAAGCTGCAGAAAGCTTTCAGGGAAAGGTGCAGCATTATAAATATTTTAAACCTTACTGTGAGCAGGGAAAAGCATGACATATGTTTTACATTTCAGTGCCTGCTACGGTACCATTATTTTAGAACCTGTCGCCTTTTGTAGGCTATGCACTCATAGACAAATGCCATCACTTCAAAACCAATAGCTAAGCTGCCTCTTTTCATGCTGTTTCTTTCGGTTCCAACTGACAGTTAAAAAATGTTTGTTGTTCCCCCCTCCACACACATACCCTGTTCTAAGTGATCTGACCTAAAAAGACTGTAGCGTACAGCTGAGCTTAAAATACAAACGTTCCCTTTGAAAGTTGTAATGTTCCCGCTTGTCTGGGGCTGCAGCAAAGTAAAAAAAGAAGAATCTCGGTGCTTGAGTGATGCAATTCATAGATAAAGCCATTATCTGGGAGAAGGGGGAGGTGTGTTCAGAGTCTGCTTGAGTGGCAGGAAGAAAAAATTCTGTATTCAAGGCAAAACAACTGCTGTTTTTTCTTTTTTCTTTTCCTCTCTGTTTGGAAAGCTCTGCTTTCCAAAGCGTTACTATCACCAGTGGGGAAATGAGGTACAGTAGTGAGGCATATCTAAGATCCTTCCGTCAGCCAACAATGGCACAAGGACTGAAACCCAGGCCTTCTGAATTCTAGCTCAGCTTTCTCTCCGCTAAGTGTTACCTACGTTCTGGGATTACAATATGTGTAAAATAGCATGAAGCATATTGGGACAAATTTGAATAATTCACAATATAAGATGACAGCTTTGTTTGGAAATACGGGTTTTTTTGTAGAGTATATTTTCAGTATCATGGAACCATTTCAGGAATTCAGTGTGGAATGATATGTCAGATCCTGATGGCTTTGAACTGCCTTATAAGAAATCCAGAACTGTTTGTTCAGACACTTTCTAATTTTTAGGTGATAGTTACTTTTAAGTTGCAACAATAAATAACATACCAGAGTTTTGTGCAAAATAGGGGAAAGAAATGCACAGCTCTGCCCAGTCTACCTTCAGTCTCTTCTTTCATAAGAAATGTCATCAATTAAATATTTTAAAGATGTCCAAATAATTAAAACCAAAAGACTTAGCTCCCAACCGCTTAACATTTTAAGTTTAGGACATGTTCTTTTTAGATCCATACCAAAAGAATGAGTTTGGATGCCATTGACACAGGTCATGTTCAGCTCTTTGTTCAGATCCCGTCTATAGGTCTCCTAAAGTAGGAAGTGGAGATTGTGGAAATACTGACCCACAGGGAATTTAAGTTGCAGCTAGATAAGCATAAACCCAGAGCTGCTAAGGTAAAAGTAAATGCTGCCTTGGGGGTACTGGAATGAACTACATGTTCTGAGGTCTTTAACAGCTCTGTTTTGATTTTGTGCTTTTGTTTTTGTTTTTTTGTTGTTTGGTTTTCTTTTTTTTTTTTCCCTTTAGCACATGTTATTGTATTCTTTAAAGCTTGACTGTCTTTCTGAAAGAAATGTTGTTCAATTTTAAGTTTGATCATGATGTAGAAACTACTGGGTGAAATCTATAGCTTGTATGATGTGAGAGAGCAGAACAGACAACTGAAGCAGATCTTTTTGGCCTCCAGAAATAGTTTTGCACTAGCTGAAATTCATAGCACCTCCTGTAGAGCTCTGTGCACACCTAAGCACTTGCAAGGTGAAAAAAAAATAAGGCATCAAACATATCTAAGATTTTGAGTGTTTTATTCATTATGAAATAATGTTATTTCCTTTAGAATTCTGCTTTTTTTTCTTGACTCTCAGTGAAATTGGAACTTCAAAGAGTTGTCTGCCTCTGACTATGACAGTAACACGTAAATGATATACCAAACTGAGGTATACCTCTAGCATTTCTTTTACCATATGCATAGCAATAACATAGGGGGAAAACCCCCCTTTTTTTTAAATGCTTTTCAAAATTAAATTTCCTGTTACTATTAAGATGCATAACAAGTGAGGTCATTGTAGTTAGTGCTCTATGAGTGCACACAGACCTATTTCCTTCACACTTCTTGCAGTCTTTGTTCCTGCATTTGTCACATTTAGACTGACACAGGTAGAAACCCAGGCCTGACTTAAAGGTAGATTGGCCAAAAGGTATAAAGGATATAGCGTTGCTACAAGTGTACTATGGTAAAAGAGTAAGGAGACAGTACAACCAATCCAGTATTTAGTGGAGTCATTTGAGAAGATTAATTTCTTTCTTCCATATATGATATTCTTCTTGTAATATAGTTAGGTTAATAGCTGACAATTGCATGTTAACAGTTAATAGTAAATAATTTTATAATCATGAAAGAGATACGCACAGTGTGGATGGCACAGTTTGTATTTAACTGTTGCTATTGACTTTTATAAAGGTCCTTTCTTGGAGTGAAAGTTCTGTGTGCTGTTCAACAGTCTAATTAGAAACAGATAATGCACAAGTGTAGAGGATTGACAGGAATCCATAAGGATTTCCTGATAAAATTTTTAAAAAATCGCAAAGGTGCTGTATTGAAATGTTACCCCATAACAGGTTTTTTCCATGGCTGGAAGCTATAGACTTGCACAGTTTAGACACTAATATATTGACAAAACAAACAAAGGCTGAAAAGGAGATGTACTCCTGGGTCTGATAGAAATCTCAACAAGACCCTTCTTCCTCTTCCCCCACCTCTACCAATTAATTAACAACAATATTTGTTGACAATTACTTCCACTGTTTGGAGGCATTTGGTGAACTGAAATAATGTAGCTTTAAACAGTGTTATTTTCAGAGGCCACCATGGGAAGAGAAGACTACTGAAAAGGTGTCGAATCTGAACAAAGAATCAGCCTGAAATTACAAAATCTCAAAGGGAGAGTTGCAGAAAGTATTGATTGTGTCCAGACTCAGAGACCAGGGACATCCTCTGGCATCTTACAGAGAAACCTGTCTAGGCTGTGTGCATTCTTCATTCAAATGAACCTATGTTCAAATCTGGCTTCAGGGTGTTTAAAGATTCTGCTTGAACATATTTAGGAAAAATGTAGACCCATGAATTCTCATCTGATTCATTTAACAATGTCAATGCTTTGGTTGAGCAATTTCTGTGATTTCAGTTAAAATTTGATGTATTACCAGAGAGGTGAAGTGTGTGGTTTGTTTGTTTTTTAAAAATGTCAGAGGGAAAAGTTGTCTATAATATACACTGGTATGAGAAGAACAGATATTTTTTGAAATGCCAAAGTCACTTAGGTATCGTTCTCTTCTGTACCTAACTTAGAGGATCTGAATATACTCTTTTTGAACTTAATAATTATAATCACTGAGCCTGCAGGTAGCAGGCACAATTCAGTGAAATTCAGCAAAATCCCCGTCCCACTCATGTTAAGAGACTTTGCTGTTAATTTCAGCAGAATAGGATTTCACTTGTGGTTTTATAGCAGTGGGAAACACCCCAAATGTGGGCTAGATTTCTGTCTTAGTTGTTTAAACAGAAAAAGTTCAGAGATCCCTTTTGAAATCATAAGAGATGTTCCCAAGGTCAGAGTCTGAGCTGCCTATATTCCAGTGTGAAAATCTTCTCTAGAAGAGTAAACAGTGAGAACATCTGCTGTTATTTAAATCTTCACTGAAAAACAACATGCTTTTTTTTTATCCTGTTGAATAGCTTTTGCTAGAGGAACAAACCAGTGTTTTGTTTAAACATTGAACTTGGTGCATTAGTGTAATGCTCTAAGCAGAGTTCAGGTGCAGGGCTGAAGCTTCTATGTAAATGTACAGCTTGCTGCTGTGTATACTGTGAGGGGAGGAGAGGGAGAGCTTCACCACCTTCCCTGGCCGTATCTCAAAGCTATGCAAAAATGTCAAAATGAAAAGGTTTGGGTTTTTTTTTTTAAAAACTTTTTTTCCCACCTGTGGCAGCATGCACCTGAGTTTCAGAGAACCTTTTCACTTTTATTTAAAAAAAAATTTTGCCTGATAAAAATCCTGATTTTTATTGTGAAACCTTTCATTACATAAAACACACCAGTAGTTACCATTGCAACCAAACATATCTCAGAATTTCTTTTGCACCTGGTAGGTGTAAAGTAAAACTAGAGATTTTACATGCATACCAAGCCCTCTAGAATCACACAAAAGATGTTAAACTAGAAACATAAACAGTGACGAAAGAATACTTAACAAGGTTATCTGAAGTATGTGCACTGATCATTGTTGAAGTTATCCTTTGTCCAACAGCGTTCATGAAAGCCATCAGCTTTACTTAAATTGGAAGGATTTAGGTAACCAGACTACTGTTCCTGCTCTTAGTACTGGCTGAATCTTACATACTAATGTCTTTCATCTGTGTCAAGGATAGCTGTGAAATAAAATACATAACTGCTTTGGTGATTCTTGCTTTAACCTATCACCACTTCCCTCTTGGAGGTAAGAGTGAGTATGTTCCAAATTGCACTCAAGGATGTATTTATCCATAGTAAACAGCATTAGGGAAAATTGCAATTCTGGGTGGACAATGAATGAGATTACAAAAAATAAAATTGTTTTGACTAGGAACTTTGATTTCATGGAGCAAATCTACAAGAAAGGGTGTAGATGGTGGTGTGTGGATCTAGAAGTGTATTATGTGTTTACAAGGTCTAATTCTGTCTTCTAAACTGCATCTCCAGGACTTACACTACTATCTCCAGTACCACAGTTGGTACAGAAGATAAAAGCTACTTCTATTATCCTTGTTCATACGTGGATGCCACGCTTCTGCGAAGGCCAGAACACTCCCAGAAGCGGTAGAAGCCCATTATACTAGCTGTTCCATGTTTCCAGCAGTCATCTTGGGGTGGCCTATGGGTTACTTTGCAACCAATGACCTACACAGCCTAGGGTCCTTCAGCTGTCGCTTCCCCTCTCCTCCCACAATCTTCTCCCCTAGCTTTAACAAACCTTTTCTGGTTTGAGTTGAGAGGAGCACGGCAGCATGTTTTGTGGCCTCTGCACCCAGGCAACACTGTCCTGGGAGGCTAGCCAGAGGTGTGGAGGACGGTTTGGTCTAGTTTGTGAATTTTATTCCTCCACGGGGCTGAAGGAAACAGCCTGTTTTGTTGTGTTGAATGCATATTAGAAAACATAAGAAATAGTATCATAAAGGACTCTTAGAAATTAAAAGCAGAAAAGATTGAATAGGTAATTTTAGTAATTTCATGTGACATTGTAGACTGATTGGCATTATAGTAGGCACTATGTTAAAATATAGAAGCCCAGCAGAAAGATTATCAGATTGCAAGCACTGTATGTGAAATTATGAATGTCCTGATGTTCAGGGTGGGAAAGATGAGATTGCCAGAGATGACGTCGCATTTTGTGGAGAGTGAAGTATCAGGACACTGTAATTTGAAGGAAAGGCAGGCAGTCATGTTTCCAGTTACTGTGTTCAGATTGTGTTCTGTAGATCTCAGGTCTTTGGTACACATTCTGTCAGAGCTCTGCTACTAGGTACAGCCTGTAAGAGAAATTAAAAGAAAATCTCTACTTTGCAAGTCCATTGTAGCTAAACACACTCCTGCATGTCTGTGATGAAGAGTGTTTAGGTGGAGCTTTGTGTAACCTGCCACAAGGCTTGACATGTTTCCAGATAACCAAAGAATTAACAGGATGGACTACAAATAAAAGTTAACTAGATCAGGATACAGGTCAAATAAAACTCACGTGTTTATGAACTATACTGAAAAAAATCTTCATGCCCTTCAGGTAAAACTCAGCTTGGAACTGTGCTATTTAAATGGGACATGGTGCTAATATAAACCACAGTGTATGGAAACTGTGGAAAGGAATGACACTAATGACAATGCATTTGCTACTTTTTCAAAGAACAGAAAAATGCCTCTGATTCTTTTCTGTAGACAAAGCTTCAAATAAGCAACACCCATATCTGCACATACTAGCCATAATTATTTGCCAGTAGATGGAGTAGTTAAATCAAATGTCTATCATTTACTATTGGATCAGTTTCTTGTATGGGAGTCTCCATAGCTTCTTGACACGATTAAACCCTTGAATGCTTTCTAGTATGATGATTGCAGAGTCATTCCTGTTATTGGTGAAGGCTCTCTGCTTTTGCTGTAGTGGCAAACATGATTAGTTGCATAACTTTCAACAAAATCTTCTTTTAATTTTTTTTTTTCCACTTGGACATCAGACTCGCCTGCCAGAATTTTTAATAACATCTCCTGCATCTCTTTTTAGGAACTTGCTTTCCTTTCCTGTGACTTCCTGTGATAAAAAAAGGGATACTTGAAAAATGTAGAAATAAACTATTCACGATGCTAACAGCAGACTGCTAATCAAGCAATCTCTTTTATTAAGGGAGGGCAATATTTTAGGCTTTATGCAGATTTTTGCCCTGTCATTGGGAGACACATGATGACTTTCTGTTCTTTCACAGTATCATGTGAAATAGGGGCGTTGCTTACAAATCAAACCAAATCACCTTGGTGGATATACGCTACAAGTTTGCATTTACTGAAGTTGGAAGTACTAACATGTTAGAGATTACACACTGTGAAACCCGTTTTGTTTCTCTTGGTTTAGATTTCCCTGGCTGTCAGTTCTCGGGCAGTAACTTTAGAGAACCCAGGTTTTCTCTTTCTGTAGCTGATCTTCATGGTGTCACAGTTGCTAGTTACTGCATCCATAATTCTTCTCACAGGGATGGAATGCCCCGTGTCTTGCCTCCTGTAGTAGAAGGGAGATTTCTGCAGTTATTTGCACTTTAGTGAAAGTGCTGAGAAGAAAGGCTGTAGAGCCTTTCAGGGTTTTTTTTTTTGGAAAGGTTTATGTAAACAATCCAAACACATTTTGGCATCAAGTCTGTTGCAGGCTTGCTAAAATTAGTCCAGGATGGTTTTCTTAAAAAGGTGATAGCTGCAGTTTCTGGACTTAAACAAGGCAGATGTAGTCTGCTAAGAGTAATTGAAAAATTAGTAAAGAAATTTTAATCTTTGGAAACTGTGAATTACTGCTTCATAGTTTTATAACTTTGTGGTATTTCTGTTGCTGATTGGGGCAAGAAAATGATAGCAAATGCTGCCTAGAAAATAGTTAAAATATTTTTATATTAGCTTCTCTTCTATATGTAAAAAAAATCTTGATGTGATGCAGTATTACAAATACGTTAGGTATCACAAAACAGTCTTTCTGCTTAAATACAAACAGGAAAAAACCCCACATGTATAAAATGAACAAAGAACTCCCAATAATTTTAAGGTTGTTTTTCCCCCCCCCCCCGAATCTGAACCATTCAGTTGACTCTAATTTTCCAATTGTTCTAAAACTTGAAAAAATCAAATTTATCTCTTTTCTTAGCTGTACTTAGAGAAGGGAAAAAGGTGGAAAGGGAAATACCCTGAAATGAAAATTCATAAGGCGGGTCTTAGTTCTGATGTATCACTTAGTGTAAAAAGTGGAATATAGTATTCTAAATACAATGGAATTGATGGCAGATTTTTGTGTTTAGCTATATAACTAGTGATTCCCCAACAAGCCATGGGTATAGGAGCTAAAGAATCTAATTCAGCGTGTAGATTAACAAATGAATAAACAATGGCCCAAGTATTTAGGAACACTGGGAACTCACGACTAGTTATATACAATTTCAATTATTTGTACGTTGGTTACAGTGGTGATATATTGGGGATAATTTGGCCTCACGCATTTGTTAGTGATTCTGAAGCAAATTTGCGATACCTGTGTTAGCTGAACTGTGACACAGTCCAGAATGGGGTTTAAAAAAAAAGGTTGGGGGAAAAGGAGGATATATGAGGCTTGGGTAGTCTGCATACCAATGAACATATATAAGGGCCAGTGCTTTGTGCCAAAAAAATTCGCCCAAGCCCTATTCAGCCAGTAATAGAAAATGGTTCAATCCAAGGGCATGTGTCAGCTACCCAGTGAAAGAAAGAAGGCAGGGAACTGTATACTAGCAAAATGAGTGCTCTTAGAAACTCTGTGAAGAACGGGTAAAGATAAAAGTGCAGGATCAAAGCTTCAGAGCCTTGCTGACAACTGAAATATGAACATCAGATGTTTTCAAACGCCCTTCAAATAGATTTCAACATTAGAACCTCATGCTTATTGCACAGTTTTGTTTGAAGATAAACCTTTCAAACTCAAATCCATACCTTATTCGCTGCATCAAGTTACTTCTAAACAGTTCCTTGCTGCCACCTTTATATAGTTTGTCTGACCTAACTCTCTTCTCTTTGTGGCTCAACCAGAAATGTATGTTAGCTACCTACTTATTTAATTGTCCTGTGGCTCATGCTTCTTGCTTAGTCACTTTGAAATATCAAAAGTATGATCCATTCTCTCCCCACTATTCTGATGTCTCCCAGGAAAATCTGTATCCACTTTGCTGCTGAGCTGTCCCTAACTGCAAGTGCAGTAATTGTTTTTATATTCAAGGGCTTCTTTGCAGGTTTCCCAGAAAGAAGAGATGCTGTGCTATATTTGGATAGAAGAATGCATTAAAAAGAATATTATTTTTATCGAATACTATTGGCTTGGGTAATAACAGCAAAATTCAAGATCATTAAAACTCCTGCTGATTTCAGTAGAAGACATAAGTGAGTAAAAGCATTCTTCTATTTAAGGTTATAATTTTGTGCTTAGAAATACTGTTTTGTTTGTAATGTACTACCTTGTTCTTGCATGCAGAACCTGGGTTTTCTAATACAGTAATAAGCTCTCGATCTACTCCAGTGGAATCTGAAAAATCTGTACTAGCTTCCAAAAAAATTAGTCAAAGGACTTTGTGTGATTGAAATGTAATTAGGAGAATACAGATAAATGAGCTGCTTGTTTCAAAGTGATTTAAGCAGGTCATTGCTGAAATGGCCGTCATTCTGATCTTTTAGCACAGCACGCTGGTGAAGCATACAAGGCTCTTCACAGTTCAAACAGCATTTAGCGCAGGCTCTCTGCAGACTCAGTCCTGTAGAAGTGTCAGAGGTAGAGGGAAGATGTCTCTCAGTAAGTATGAAGCACGGGAGTTTTTTATTTCACACCATAACTATCTCAGTGTGGTAATATTGCCACTGCTTTGTCTCAGATTTTATATCAAGTTGATTGCTATCTTTACTGAAAAAAAATGATGTCTTGGTTTAAAAAGTACAAAGCCTCAAGGAGTTTGTCTACACCAGACCTTTTTTTTTTTAATTTCAAGTTAATTGTCAAGTAATGTCACGTACTTAACATGTTCATAAAAGCTAATATGACACTTTGTGTAGGTTTGCCCAGGGCTATGCATTTCTAATAATATTATAGTTCTCTGTAACAGTAGTCCAAAATCAGCCATTTGCAGTAGCTATTGGAAACACTTCGGACAATTAATGTATAATGTTGTAATATTCTGGTCCTCAGTTTTGCCTTAACACTCCATAATTTGCTTCCCTATCTTTTACTATTGACTACTAGACCTTCGCTGCCGTAAGTCATTGGACTACCTCTGCTCCAAGCCTGATTTCTGTTGAGTGGCAACAAATTTACAAGGCACTTTTCTGCAATAGGCCTGCAAGTTACCACCTGATGTTACGAAGAAGGTGGAACCACACCCCCCTACATTCAACCTTGATGAATGGTGCTCTTAGGAAAATACCATGTTGACATCTACAAATGCTGACAGCTGAGTATCACCTATAGCATGAAATTCTCTTTGCTGAGTGCAGGGAACTCAATACACACCCAGTTCCTTGGTTTCTGGCATCAGAATGGCCAGTCCTTGGATTTGTCTAGGTGGAAGAAATTTTTTTTTCTTCTTGTTGCCTAAAGGGCTTTTTCTCAGGACTCTTATTCCCCTGTGGGATAAAGAAAAATCTCTTACTTTGGACCATGCCCATCATTTGCATCTGGGCCAAATAATAGTAATAAAAGGAGCCCTCTATTGATAACTAGCAGGCTACAAAAGTATCATCCAGATTCTGTCTTTCTCCAGAGTTGCCTCAGGAAATTGGATGAAGCGGGTTTATGGACAGCAGGCTGTAACAACCCAACAACTGAGTGAATATGAGAGTCTATGATTACATACTTCCTCTGCTTCTGGACATGCTCCTCCATTGGCTGTGCTACCTACTTTTTTTTGCCTTGGATTAATGGGTTATATAAATTCACAGGGGAATCTCATGTGCATCGGAGCCGGTAGAATTGAAGCAGTGAGAATGTGTGCCTGGAAGAATTTGTCGCCCGCTTTGGCACTGCTGTGCTGTTCATCTGGCCCACAAAAGCACACTCTTACGTTTCCCAAAAGGAAGTGAACAAATTTCCTTCAGGATTCCTTCAGAAACAAGAGGTAGGGCTAGTGGGTGTAGCATATCTTGCTCCTGTATCCTGTGTACTCCCTACATTTATTTATCCTTTTGTTTTGCTTGTATTTTTGTTCTGCTAGAAGTGATTGTTTATATTTGTCTTAAATATTTCTCCAAGTATTCTGTAGAGGTGGATGCTGCCTTAAAGAGTGTGAAATAAGAATTCTGAAGTCTGATAAGCAGAACGGCAGAAAGATCACGGACCTGGATTTGGTGAAGGCTTAAGCTTAAGGAATGAAAACTTAAGTTTAAGGAATGTTAAGGAAAAAAGGAAAATTCCCAGGTTTAAGGAATGAAAACCTCAGCAGTACTTCTCTGAATGCTTGTTTCTTACAATACAGCCTAGTTGCTTCCAAGGCACTATCCATTTCACAAGTAAAACCTTATTTTGAACTTTGAAAGGAAAAAAATGGTTTAAATTTGATTACTTTTATCCTTTCTTTCTAGGACAGCAAATCTAGGAAGTGTGCATTTCTTGGAACAGTTCCTGCATTTGCCATCTGTGGTCAGTTACCATAGCTTTGCCACCTGAAGAGCTGTTTGTTTAGATAGTGCATGTAGCACGTTCGGGAGTACTAATTCACTAATGAGACAAAGGGCAACCGGCTACAGAATAGCCAAATCCTTCCCAAGTTTCATGCTCATTACTATGTGAACTCTATCAAGACCGCAAGCTAGCATAGAATATTGACAGCATGAAACCTTGAGGAGCATGCCTGCGTTTTGGCAAATTAGATTTGCTATCTCATGCTATCTAATAGACCATTTAGAGGTCTGCCCCGAGACACATCTCTTTAGCTGAGCATCTACCATCTTCTTGTAATGTTTTTATCTTCAGTCTGAACAACCACAGCTTTGTGAATATGTTTCTCTGTACTTTAATTTTCTTCTTGTCAGGAAAAAAAGCTTCTGGATGGCAGGTGCTGTAGTTACTACACTTGCTAAGAAAAGGCAAACAAGGAACTGCGTTAAAATGTACTCCTGGAAAAATCCGTCAATTTCTTTATTTTTATATACACACACACACTTTTATTTATATATACACATACTTACATTTATACACACACACATAAAAATACACTCTCCCAAATGGGCCGACGTGTGTACAGCACTGCAAAATAGATCTGCCATCATCCCTGACAGGCTGCTGGAAATGGAGTTGATTGAATATGACTCAGACTCTCAGTCTCATTGTCCAATTCATCAGTGAATGCACTGCAGGCTCATTGATTATATGTAAGACCAGCAGGAATGCTTGGCTTGCTTCATGGGGCTGCCTGTATTGAGCTATTATAAACACCCTCTTCTCTGCTGTGCGCATGTAAATAAGTTCAGGTCACTTAAAACTGACAACTTAGCCACATTTTTTATGAATAAAAAGAGAGAAAGAAATGCAGGCACAGTTCTTTCCATGAAGAAGTTGGCTTCAGCCAGAACTGAGATCACAGACTGTAAATAATCAGCTAGGTTTTAGATGTTAACTAATGTTTTCTAATAAATCTCTGACTGGTAGGTATTCCAGAAGGAGTAGCTAATTATTTTTTTTCCTATAAGAGTGAAAGTGAGTATATCTGTATGTGGGGTTTAACTTAGACTAAAATTAAAAAATTAGCAAAAGATTGTAAATGGAAATGGTTTCCCACGAGCAAGCATGATGGTATACCACATGAACAATTCTGAAAATGTTTTTCTTCTAATAATTACGCACATGGAATGGATATAAGTAAACCTCAGTTTGCCCATAGTGAACTGAAGCGTTACCATACTATGCCTGTAGATGTGCCTATTCTCAGGAAAACAAAATCACTTTTAACTAGAAACAGTAGAGGTCGTTGCACCTTTCATTTCTGTGTCCTTGGGTTCCTATAGAAGTTGCTAAGAAGGGTGGAATGGGCCCAGTCATGTTCCTTACTCAGGGAAGGACAACAGAAGCCCTTTGCTGGCCGCTGTTAGTCCCAGAGGCTCCATTAATTACTTCTTTGTGTCATATGGCCCACTGGCAAAATATACAGAAAGAAAATTAATTACTGTTTTACAGTGTGATCTTGCTACTTCCAGACAGGCAGCCCTAGGAAAACGGCACAACTGAAGTTTATATAGTTAAGTCACGTTTGTATGAAAAACTACAGCACCCATTGTTAGGATGGTTGGGGGTTTTTGTGTTTTGTTTTGTTTTTTTTTCCTATGGGAGCAAGACTTTTTCCTGAGCGATATGCTATTCTTTCTGTAGTCAGGCTGAATTTTAGGCAAGTTTTCTCCAGTCTTCTGGTCGTCATAAGTATTCTGTGAAATTTTTGTCAGCTGGGACAAAAGAGGCTGTAATGAAACATTATCAACCAAAACCCTTATCATCTGCTTCCCACTTTGGGGAAAAGGAGCAGGAACGTGAAGGAACACTATCTTTTTCATGCGCACAAATGTAAAATATGTCATAATATTTGCTTGCTAAAATTGAAAAATTTGCAGAATGCTCTTGCAATCAAATAACATGACAGACAACTTTTAATGTTGGGATTTTTAACTTACGGGATTTATGGAGGAGTTTTCTGTAACCAAAGTATTTCATCTACTCATGCTGCTTAGGAGCCAGAAGCCCCCGCGGAGAGGAGGAGGAGGCCGATGATGTTATAAGGGCAGCCTGAATTTACAAAGTAGGTTACAAGCTTCTTGTAACACAGTGTGCTGCTGCTGTTTGCACTGATCTCATTAGTTTGTTTACATATCCTGATTTTGCTCTCTCCCTGACCAACTCCCTGTACCTTATGTTTCCTGAGTGTTGGTTTCAGTGCTGCTCACGCAGAGAGAACAAACAATCCAGTCAGCCAGTGGAGTTTGCAGAACAGCCTGTGCATGCCTAACTCTCATGCTGCCAGGAGTCAGGCTCTGAAAAAGTGAACTGCCTTTCCACTTCTGTTTGTTTTTAAATGGCAAGTCATTAGTCCTGGGATTCCGCACCTTTCGCCTATCTCTGCTGCTGAAGGAGTGTTTGTTTTTTCATGACTTTTAAAAGGAATGTTCATGCTTACTGATAAGGGCTCTGTACGTTGTCTTGTTAACTCAGTAGCTCAGATATCATATTTAGGTGCAGGATCTTCTAGTTGTTCATCCCATGTTTCTGAATGAAAGTCCGTATTCTGAGTTTAACTGGTCTGAAAACATGAAAGTTCTCACAAAAGACAACCTCTTGTCCACGTAGTGCTTTATTCTAGCCAGTGGGGGAAAAGGGAAGTCAAACATCTACTGTCTTAAATAATCAATGGGCTAGACAAAGACTGCTTTTAGAAGAAAAAAATCAGATGTCTTTTCATGATGATGCATGTATTCTGGCATATTCTAAACTTTTTACCCTCTGTCACTACTCTGGGTAGGTGAATCTTGCTGGTCAAATTTGCATGTTTTGTGTCCAAGATCTTCCTGTCATCTATTAATGTGCAGTATTCTGTACTATTGTCATAGTACAAAGTATTAAAACTTAAATTAGCACCTGCGGTGATAGTTAGGCTTCCTAGTTATCAGCTTTTGCCATTTTTCTTTGGGTTTTTTTAAGCCGTTGTTTACCTGCATTTTGTGGATTACTGTTTTTCTGTTTAAATCTGATGGAATATCTAGAATTTGAGCTGCTTGAAAATTGACAAAACAGAAGAATTTAAATGCTGTAAATAGACAATTCTGCACTTTCTCCATATCCCGGAATTTAAAATGTCAAAAATACCAAGTCTTCTTGACCAAATTGGAAACATGGGTGAATTTTTTAGAAGCTTTGGCAAACTTCAAAGAAACTTCTGAACGTTCATGCATTTAGCTGAGCTGAACCCAAATTTCAGACACTTCAAGATTCCCTTGTTAAATGAATGACATTAAAGCCAGTGTCCCATAGAGATGAGAAGCTGCATTATTGAGTGCATTGAACTGTTTGGCCTGGGCAATGGGGACGCCTCCGGAGTGGCCCAGAGCAGAGTCTTCAGGAAGCAAGCTGTTGTCATGGCTTCAGATTCCTCCCTAATGTTCAGTTCACAATAGCAGAAGGATTAAGTGTTTCAAGGAAGGGCTTGAAACTGAGTTTGTGGTGAGATGGAGAAAGGGGGTTCAGAACGATCTGTGCTGGCTGCTTTCCAGCAGGGGATATACATAATGGCAAATGATGTCATGTAGTGGAGAATGCAGAAAAATTCTTTAAACAGAAAAAAAACAGGGGGGTTGCTGAAAAACAGAAAGAGATAGGTGTTGTGAAAATGTACTATATATGTGTGTGTGTGCACGTGTATGCGCATGCATGCATGTGTATGATATATTTCTGGCTTCCCATTTTCCAGAAAAGTGGTAAGAAGCAATAATATGTTCACACAATCAGCGACTGTGGCAGCAGTATAGAATGGGCAGAAATGGATGAAATGCGTTTAGCCTCTGCTTCCTTGAGGCTTTTCATTAAGAGTATTGTAGATTACTGCAGCAAAAATGTGATTCAGTTAAAAAACTGACATTAAACAAAGCCAGATGTGCTTAAGTAGCAAAATATCCAGAAGAAATTACTTAACATACAAGCTATGTGTGGATTAATTTAAGTCCCTGATCTTCACCCTGCCCAATATCTCTCTCCTCCTCTCGAAGAAACCCCAAATCAAAACAAAGCAGAGGAGGAAAAAAAAAATCCCAAACCATAAAACCTAAGAATCTTAGACTTGCAGCCAAGCCAATCACCGTAAGGCAATTTGCTAATGGTTTTGGCAGAAATGATCCTGTTCAGCTTGTCTTCCTGCCATGCTAGCAAGCTAGCATTTATCCATATGTGAAATGTTTTATTTCCTCTAACAATATTTGAATGTTTTCTTCTTTTCTCTGAAATATGAGGAATGATCTTAATTTCACTGTTGTAGCAGAGAAAAAAAGTTACTTTAAAAGCAGTGCACTGTTTATAGTTGATTTAGAGAAACCTATTGTTATCTCAAGTCTTAAGAGTACAACTTGGAAGCGCTCTGGATCCTTTCCAAGCTCTCAGAACATATTTCACATATCAGATCATATGTTTTTACTATGAAACTATATGAAACTTGGTCAGAAAAATTTAATTGGAACAGTAAATATGAAAATGTCACTGATACTAGCAGTGATAAGGGAAGCCCCGCTACATCACTTTTCTGGATCTTTCTGCTGTAGAGACGACGAGTAATAGCAAAATTTACTGTAATTTTTACTGTCAGAAGTGTTTATACACAGGTGTGTCACACTTCTTGTTGTGAGGAATTGTTCAAATTACATTTGGGCAGTGGAGAATGTGACCTCTGTTGTAACTCATTAGGCCTGCAGAGAACTTCATGTACGTTTAATATCCGGAGCTTGACATGATGGCTCCCAGATGCTCAGAAGAGAAAGCGCCTCAGATGGTGACAGGAAGAAAGAATGGAACACAAAAAATGGGTTTAGTTTGGGATTTATTTTATTTTATTAAGACTTAAAACCTGTAATTTATTTCAGTTAATTTAATTACATGTCAAGAAAGATAGTTTGTTCCATGTACCTATATATCCCAAGAGCCTCCAACAAGTATACTGGACTGTTATTCATGGGGAAAAGGGTTGGAATTCAAACCTATTTTTGCAAATCTAATTGGTTGTAGTCTTCTGCTGACAGAATTAAATGTTTCTTTAGTACATAGGTATTCCGGTAAGTTCAACTATTATTCTTACTCCTGATGCTTAATTGGTTCTCCTTAGGTTAATCAGGAGGGGAAAAAATTACTAACTGGGATCTTCTTCTGGGGATGTTTTTTTCTGTAGATTTTTCTCCCCTCCTCTTCCATCAGAGCCTACTGCTTACTTTCATCTTCTGTGTACTCATGTGATAGGCATATATCTACCACTGGAAGATGATACCTCTCTGACAGACATAAAATGACTTGGTATAGTAACTCAGAGGTCATATTTTATTAAACTTGTTACAGGAGGTACCAGCTGTGTGCAAAGAAGAGAGTAAACTGGGGAAACAGCTTTAATGCTGCATCAGAGGGGAGGAGAGGACTACACTAATGCAGAAAATCACTGAAATAAGTGCAGTTGTACTGTTTGGTTAGTCTCTACTCACTCATTTCTTCCATGTTTTCCACTCAGACTGCATTTCTCTCTAGTCTCCTTGCTTTTCATGTACTTGTTCACTTGAGAAAAGGAAAACTTGATTAAGAAGAGCTGCTGGTGCTAGACTTCTGTTGGCAAAAATAAATAAATAAGCAAGTCAGAGCTGTGTCCCTTCTGAATGCTCTTGAGGACTCTGGTGTTAGCAGCTGGGTTGTTGCTGGTATAACTTTGCTCCGTAAATTCATTTAAAGGTACTAATTAAGAAGATGAAATTATGACATGTCTGTGTGTGTAGCAAGACAAAGGGAAGGAGATTGCAAATATCAGAATGAATTATTTAAATGAAATAACCAGGAAAGAAGTAGTGAGCAATTTAAAATGTTGTGATCCCTGCTGCGTCTCATTTCCTAAAACCAGGATATTCAGTCTGCTCTAACATCTGTTTTTCTATTTTCTTTGCTCAATGCAGAGATCCTATAGCTGCTTTTGATTTCTGGCAGGTATTGCCAGGTATTTTTTAAATTTTCACTTTATTGTTTAGAATCAGCAATGTTATTATTTTGGTATCAACTTGAATGAGGAAATCCAAACCTCTGATTTTTCTTTTATAGTGTCTCCATGGCATTTGGTTTTCAAGTCTAATGTGATGAAGCAGGTCAGCTTCAAAGGGTTTCATGCATTTTATGACTTTCTAGTAAGTATTAGAAAGAGAATAGTAAAGGTGGTCAGAAGCTGGAGGTTGTGTTGGGTTTTTTTTCTTCTATGACAAAGGAGAGGCAAAAGCTTCTGTTCCTTTCTTTAATTAAGCACTAAAAGGTGATGTACTTTCATCCTATAACTTCTATTTTTTAACTTGGAGATTCTGCTACTGAGCTACAGTGCAAGTATCAGGTATATGTGGGTAAGACAGGGGAAGTTTATCTTGTAAATCCCTCTGCAAGACCCATAAACATCTCAGAAAGAAAAAGGAATTCTGGAGCAAGTTACCCTCCACGGGACTTTGTGAAGCTCTACTTCTTCCTCCTTTTTGGCCTTTGCTAATTTCTGTTCACAGGTCTTGTCCCTGTTTTGCAGCTGAATCTCTCCTCCTTCCCTTTCCTACTAGTTTTTGAGCATTCACACTCACTGCTCACTTTTACAAGGGATGGTATAAAAGAGCAGTAAGTGTGAAAAATGGTAGCAGCACTGGAAAGAGGGAAGGAAGGTGATAATCAGGCCAGTATCTTGCATGTCAGCCTGATGCTGTGTCTTCATGTTTTCAGTCCCACATAATCCCTGAATGTGGGTTATCTGAGTAGTTACTTGAACAGAAGTCTTGCTTTATAGCAGTAAGCTATTTGAGGTGTGGGTCATGTCACTGAAAATAGAGAACCTTTCCTATATGAAAACACTGCAGTAAATTTTAAGACAGATGGGAAAATGATAGAAATGAACCATATTTTTTGTTTGTTTGTTTGCTCTCCCCAGTGAAATTTTACTGCCTACTGAGACCATTTTCTGTTTCAAGGGCATAAGACAATAGCATCTATAGCAGTACCACCACGGTTTTTGCAGAAGTAACATTTGATGGATATGTAGGGCCAGATTTCTGTCACTTCCTGATCATTCTCCAGGTCTGGCCTTTTTAAATTTAGTTCCTATTTGGTTCAAGTGATAAACACTAATAAATACTTGTTTAAAAGTAAATGTGAGTAACGTTAGAAAAAGATGAGAAACTTAAAGAAATAATGTCTTGAAGACAAGGGCATCTTGTTCTCCTTTCATATTAAACCAAAGTTATGAAAATTAAGGATTAATTCATTCTCCCAATGTTTTGAGCCTGTATTTTCCACGTTATCCTCTGGAACTTATAGCTGCTTTTACTTGCATTTAACAAACTACAAAAGTATTGTTATTCTGGTTAAGCAGTCTTATTTTGTAGTGCTTTGCCATTTCCTAAATGAATGAGATGAAAGGCAAAAGAGAAACTTTGGATTCTAGTTGGCATTTATCTATTTTATCTTGTGGGATTGAGGTTATATGTGCTATTCTGTCCTTGCTACTATTCAATTATCAGCATGATGCATGTTTAAAATCACAGATACTGTAGTTTCAATATGTGTAAGACTTTTTTCTCACCTCGAGTCAAACAGAAAAGCTAGGTTCACTGATGCCTGAACACAGAGTAACAAATGGTGATAATGTCCCCATTAGTGAGCTGAAATTACCCTACTGGCTTGGATCAGCAAGGTCCAGTTTCTCGAAGGCACTACTTCTTCCCAAAGAGAAATCTGTGATCCTTACTTCATTGTTGTTGTTGTTGTTTTTAATTTTTTTTAAATTTCCTTATTTTTTATTTTTATTTTTCAATCAGGAGTTACTGGAGTTCTCTGTGGTTTTTTTCGTTGTATCTTCGTAGATGATTAATCTGTAATATTATGATGATAGGAAAAATAATAAACTTACAAGAATAAAAAAATTATTTTTGTGTCATGACAAGCATTGTATTTACAAAAATTAATTGCAGGCCCAGTTTCTTAAGTTAGGCTGTTTACTTCAGCATGTTTGAAATGAAGACAGAATTTGATTCTTTGCTAGCAGCAAGCACAACTTCAGTGAAAGTCTCATCAGCGTTTACACCTTAATGGGACTTGAAGGAGTTTCAAGAATCTTGAACCATTGAATCTTGACCTATCTTGAACAATTAACAGGGGGAATTGGTTATAAAAAGCAACGAACGTGACAAATCATTTCTGCTTTCTTACTCCATTTTAAGAAAATGCTCTGTGCCCTATTTTTTATTCATGGTCTGTGAACCACTGTGGTGCACACTAAAGCTTTCCAGCAATGGCAATGCAAAGCTTGGTTCATGTCAGAATGTCTGAGATCTCAGTGATGGTTTTGGTTTACAAATTCCCATCCTATTTAATCTAAAATTGTACTTGCTCAAGAGACCTGAAACATGAAGGTCTATCCCAAAAGAACAGAAGAGATGGAATCTTTGGTTTGGGGGGGGGGGGGTTTAACAGTTTTCTGTGTCTTCTGTATTACTACTGTTAGCAGTAAACTTTTGTTTACTAGCCAGGGAGCAGCTGCCTCACTCTTTTGAGCTGTTTACAAATGTGCAAGAAAAAACCCACAACATTCTGATCTCAGAAGACTCCACATCCAGGGCTCAGATAGATGGGCCAAAACATGTGTGGATGAGAGAATAAGCAACATAAAAATGAAGTGCTGTCAGAGGCACCACTTGCCTCGAGTGTTACAGTATGCAGGGCAAGACATGGTAGTCATAAAATAGAAAAAAATCTTCTTGGAGGTGGATAGTTTACCTCTTTTTGTATTGTGAATGATACAAAAGACTGACCTAACAAAAAACACTTCTTTGATGTCACACAGATGGTTCTTTCAGGATGGATCTCAAAGACTTAAATTGCCTAGAACTGCGGTTTATTTGCACTCCTATTTGTTCTTTGGTACATGTGAAGGATTTTTTTATTGTGACTGTCATCTATAAGGAGTGGATTTTCCAATGAGTGACAGCTGTACCTTGATCTGGCAGTTTAAAGCATGAAAAAGAGAATCTTTCAATACAGTTTAAAACAACAAATATTCTACTGATTTGGACCATTAGAAAATGACATGGATGGACAGCATGAGCTGACTTATTAGAAATTTGTTAGAAGTCAGACTTCAAAATCAATACATTAAAATTCTTAGCATCAAACCATATAACCTGGTTTTGGCTAGATCAAGTTCATTAATAGGAAGAGGTAAAGTTAATTGGCTTTTCAAGTTGGAATTTTCTTCTTCTATGTAAATGTTGGATGTGCTGGGTGCAAACTAAAACTTTTTGTAATGCTGTTCTCCTCTTTACAGCCTGAAAGGGGCCTCTCTTTTCTGCTCTTTTAAGGCATAGAACAGTCAGTTGCTATGCTCTTCTCACTGTATTTTCTACTCTACGTGATTTTAGTGTTTTTTATGCACTGAAATCCACTGCCAAAGATCTGTTGCTGTCTTTTCTTTATGGCAGTGGTGACATGGCTTTCTTTTCCATTCTCAGTCATTCTGGACTTTTGGTGTTTATATATTCTTGTAAAGGGATCTATATAAACAGTAGATGTGTGGTTTGAGAGGTTTCTTAACCAGTTTTCTGGCTTTTTTCTTTTTCCCCTCTCTGGGGCAGAAAAAGGAAATGCTTGCTTCTGGCCTTTGAAACTTTGCAGGCCCAGGTGGCTGTAACAGACTGGCCTATGGTATCCCCAACATCCCACCCATGGTAAGTTTATACTATGTAGCAGGTATGAAAGGCTATGTTAGAAATGAGGGCAAGGCCAGCTAAGTGCTTTTCACCAGCAGAGTCAAAAAATAGTAAGGCATGTAAGAAGTTTCAACAGGAATGGTTAGTAAGAGAGAATAGTAATGGAAGATGATGATGCAGTGCTATAGCCCCACATGTTCATTCAGAAAAGTAATAATGCAGCCCGCAAATAATTACCACAGCCTATAGCAGAGATCTACATTACTTCATTCTGAATATCCCGTATTTAAAATCTCCTAACTTAAAATCTCAGGTGGCTCTAGGAGGAGATACTAGTACTGCTGCAGTGTGGGACTGGAGCAAAAGGCCGCAGCAGCAGCCTCCGTTACCTGCTGCACTAATCTCACTGTGGGAGGTAATGGCCTAGCAACAAGCTGTGGGGATGAAGAGGAAGCTCCCTAACACTTGCATGAAATACTTGCGTCTTAAGCTTGAATCCAAATCCTGAGCAACGCTGAAGTTTGCCATTATATCTTTTTTTGCTATGTGGCAATAACTAACAAAATATCACTCCAGAAGTAACTCTAAGGGGAGTAGCAAAGGGAAAATGCTTGGAGAGAAGTCTCGTTCAGGTATGTGGTGGTAGAATTGCACATCGTATGTCTCTGATACCTTTTAAAAACTATATGTAGGCTTATAAAATGATTAATTTTTTTCTGCGTTGCAGTAGCTTACAGGATGACAGCAAAACCACTAGTATTTAGACTAGATATGCTGAGACATTGTGGATGGGCCTAGGGGATCACGAATGAATGCAGCCAAATGTATTTTGGGACAGAAGGAAAGGTATAAGTTTTATTCATGGGGCAGATCACTCTATCTAGAAGCTCTGTAATGCCATTTTTGTTATCACATTGTGTTAGAGAGCACAGATCTAAGTTCTGCTGGATCCCAGACCAGAATCTTAAAGGGAAGCATGAACGCACTTGAAAGTACATGTCTTGCTATTTAGTCAACAGTCATTTTCAGGAAACTTTCTCTTTGCTCATTTAATATGCAAGTTAGGTCAGTGGACCCTGAAGGAATGTAAAGACAGAATTTCATGTGAAACAAAATTTAGGGATGGAAGAAATTTTTTTATATGTTTTTTTATTTATCACTTTCTTATTCATACAATAGCAAGCAACACTGTTTGTTTCAGATTACAGATGAAGTAAATAAATAAAGATAAAAGACTTACTATTAAATGGTTTTAGGGCAGTAGTATATGCAGTACTAAAATATAAACAGCGTGCACTTCAGACATTTAAAATTGGTGATATTTTGCAGTTGATAGCAGCAGTACAACCAGGCCTACAGGCTGTCTCTCTGCCTTGTCACTGACAACTGTGATAAGATACCCTCAGGTTTGCACCCTGAGATTTAATTCAGAGTACAGGAGTCCTGTTTACCTCTTTTATATCACAGTTTTGTGCTTTATAAGGACAGAAAGAATCAAATGAGTTAGATCTGTCTCTTCTTTCAGGCTGGATTTGAGTTCTCAAAAGGTACCAATATTCCCTCAGTTTAATAGACTTCCTTTTAATATCTCTAAACTTTCTACACTATGTGACTGATAAAGAATTCTGGAATTAAATCTTGCCTTGTGTAGGAATGCAAATGTATACTTGCAATGACATTCAGATGTGCTAAGGTCTTCAATATTTCACCTTTTTTAAGCTTCTTATTATATTGTGGCCTCATTCTCCTATTGTATTGGAAATCAACTAATCCTGGGTCAAGGTGGATCAAATTATCATAAAAATGTTTATCATATGTTGTCTGTTTTAAAGAAAATAATAAACATAAGACATTTTGCACTTGCAAAATCTGTCTTGCAAAAAGAGATACTGAATTTAAACTTTGAGTGGATTGTCAAGGGCAGCAATACAGGCTATGTACAGTTTCCAGGGGCAGAAGGAGATGGCAAGTAGCTGAGTAAGCAGGAACAAACAGCACGGTATGTCTGGAAAATAACCATATCTAATTTCTATTGCTGCTTGCTTCATTAGGCTCTGAAAGTTTTCCCAATTTTTTTTTGGGGGGGTGGGGGGTGTTGGGGGCGCGGGGGGGTGGGGAAGTGTTGCATTATCACATTTGCTCCTCTTCTTGTTCCTTTTCCTATATTCCAGAGGCCCAAACATCAGGACTCAGTTCAGTGAAAAGAAGCAATTCCCTTTAGATTTTCTCTATCTGAAACGGAAAAAAGGTGTTAGGAGAAATGAGGAGGAGGAGCAGCACAGGATTGATTGAACACAGCAGTAGAAAGGTTTAATTTATGCCAGTGGCTGGACCTCAGTGCAGTGACAGATAATGTGTTCTTGAAGAATCTGGCTCCCAAGAAGCAGGTTGAGGACTTCTCGTGCTTTTCTTAAAGAGGAAAAAAAAAAAGGAAGAAAAAACATTCTTCTCTCGAGACGTATCCTAGTCAATTTATAATGTCTGCACCTCCTTTTCTATTATAATCTTTTCACTTTAAATGAGGCTGTAATTTAGCATGAAAATATTCTCACATGCTTAAGAAGAAATATTTGAGACCTTCCAGTGATGTAAAGCATATATAATCTAGTCTGAAAATCTAATCATGCTTTGACAAGTGCTGTAGGGTTACTATTCACTGTAAGTAACAAAATCTGAGTTAGGTGTAAAGTTTCAAATAAAGTTAAATCCATCCTGAATGCATCTCTGTGGAATAACACGGAAGAATATTCACTCACCTGTAGATTTGCTTTTGCAGTTTTATAGCTTGTACGCAGAAGCCAGCTCAATTCCAAGTTTGAGTTGACTTTTTATTTCCAGTAAATATGAATTGGTAACAAATAATAACACAGGGTGGTTTTGGCAGTTATGGTGGTGAGGGAGACACAGCGTGCTGATTTTGAAGTTTTCTTATATAGGCATGTAGGAGTAGCCTGTGAAAATTTCTGCTTTCAAATAAATGTTCTTAGCCTTGTAAAACAAATCTGGTGGAGGAGCTATAGATTATTTTTTTTTCCCCTTAACCCTGAGTGACCTGAGGGTCTAATGAATCGGTTGGAGGGGATCAAAATATGTCAATTTCCAGAAAATATGCAGAATGTCTACAAGCAGGTGAACACTGGGAAGTACCTATCTGCAGTGCCCCAGAATATAATGTGTTTTGCACTTTGCTGCTCAGTCAGAAGTTAAGTCACTACTTTAAATCAGAATTCTATTGCTGTGGCTGTTTACTTCTAAAGCACTAAGAAAGGTTAATTACACTATTCACATAAATTCAAATCTAACTATTCTTCTAATCTAGGGAATCCAGAGATTATTTTTCTTTTCCATTCAGGGCATATAACTTAGATGTGGCTATATTATAATGTTTTTTATACCTCTGTGACAGTCCAGAATCTGTTTGCCATACTGTGATCAAAGCTCAAGACCTGTCTGAGTTTCCAGTATATTTTTACATTTTGTTCTTCACATGTTTCAGCTGAGTTTGGGCTTCACAGGGCTCCATAACCTTGATTTCCTGACAGTGGCACAAATGCATCTATTAGTAAGAGGACTTTATAATCTTTATATAACTTAATATGACAATAATCTTTATATGACTGTCTGTAGTCTTTGCTTTATACATGTCTTCCCTCAGCTCTCTGTACAAGAATGATTCCTGTTTTTTTAATGTGTGGATACCATAGTTATTTCTGTATGGTATGAAAACTGTGATAAGAAAGATGTTGTTATTTGCTATTAATTTCATACTGAGTAAATGAGTCCTGCAGAACAGTAACTCAGACCAAATAGCTCAGCAGTGAGGTGGATAAAGTCAGCCTGGGACATGCTTGATCTGCACCCGAACCCAGGCACTTATTTCTCAGGTGCTTACCAAACAGTACAGATCAGATACCATGAAGCTTGGTTAAACAAACACACAATTGAGGCACCCGATAAGCTAACCCCTGTAAATCCTGTTCAGAGAAGTTGCTTAAGCAAATACATGCACCCTGTTTGGTGAATACCTATAACTTGCATCTACTTCAGGATGAAAGAAAGGGTTCTTTGATCAAATACACAGGACTGCCAGCTTCTCATCTGGAGGGAAGTCAGACTCATGTTTGCTTTAGTGCTAACAGGTATAAATCCATGAACTTTGATGCAGTTGTGGTTTTTCACACTGAAGCACGCTGGGAAGGTACCTTGATCTCACAAGTCTGCGTAATATTAGGGTTCTGTAAAGAGTGCAGGGCAGATAAGATAAAGTAGGAAAAAGTCCATAAATGGAGTTTATACTGGGGGGAGAATTTGTCAAGATTGCTCTGAAAGAAAATAATTAAAAGAAATTCTTTTATGCATTGAAGGTAATCTTTCAGTTTCAGGGTTTGGAAAAAAACAAACTTCCGACTAACTATGCAAAACATTTTCTCATGTTCTTGTGTTCAGATAAACAGAACTTGCAAAAACAGCTGCTTGAAAACCTCTGTGTTCAGTGAAGTCTTAATAACACTGAAATTTTAAACAAAACCAATATGGTAAAATTTGATGGATTTCTTTTTGAAAACAACCTTTAGTTGTTCAACCAGCTCAGCTTGTTAAAATATCTCAATTGTTTCAACTCTCCACTCTAGGCAATATACCTGATGATGGCAGGAAAAATAGGTTGGAAAGCCAGTAAAACTATTAAATGAGTAAAACTTAAAAGGAAAGAGAAAAATTGTGGGCTGTATGAGTGTGAGGAAGCATGATTAGAGAGAGAAGAGAAAACAAAGATTAAAATATATGGAGGGTCAGTGGAAGGAGCGTGGAGAGAAAGGAAAGTGCTAGTGGTGTGTGATTAGAATATATTCTAGAGGTGACCATCCATCATACCATCACAGATGAAGCTTTGTCTGAAGAGGTAGAAATATAACTTCACATTCTGAACAGATCACCTTTTATGTGTCTTCCTCTTCATGAGACCATATTTATTCCCTGATAATTTAGTAAAGGAAAAATAACGTAATCTTACTGTCGTGGTTTAACCCCAGCCAGCAACTAAGCACCACGCAGCCGCTCACTCACTCCCCCCGCATCCAGTGGGATGGGGGAGAAAATCGGGAAAAGAAGTAAAACTCCTGGGTTGAGATAAGAACGGTTTAATAGAACAGAAAAGAAGAAACTAATAATGATAATGATAACACTAATAAAATGGCAACAGTAGTAATAAAAGGATCGGAATGTACAAATGATGCGCAGGGCAATTGCTCACCACCCGCCGACCGACACCCAGCCAGTCCCCGAGCGGCGATTCCCTGCCCCCCACTTCCCAGTTCCTAAACTAGACGGGACGTCCCATGGTATGGAATACACTGTTGGCCAGTTTGGGGCAGGTGCCCTGGCTGGGCATGAGAAGCTGAAAAAATCCTTGACTATAGTCTAAACACTACTGAGCAACAACTGAAAACATCAGTGTTATCAACATTCTTCACATACTGAACTCAAAACATAGCACTGTACCAGCTACTAGGAAGACAGTTAACTCTATCCCAGCTGAAACCAGGACACTTACATCTACTGGTTATTTACTATAAGATTCCATTTTCTTGTAACAGCTTTGTACAGCATATCTGAGCTGCTCTTGTATCTAGCCCAACTGTTTTTTTCCTGGGTTCCCTAGTTCCTCTTATCTTCGTGAATTATTTTAAATATTTTTTTTTTCTCATGCATTAGGCATTTTCATGTAACTGTGGGATGAAAGCATGCAAAAAAAAGTCAATCTTATAAAAATAGAGGAAAAGGGAGGAGAAGGACTATAGGCAGATGCTTCCAAGGTAGAATGGGAAATAATTCTTTTTTCTAAGATTTACAGCTGGCCTTCACATAAAAAGGGTTCATCTATGTCACTGTTGAACATGGGTGAACATACAGTGTGAACACACACCCCCACACACTAAACTTTTCCTCCATTGCCTGCCTACTGTTACACAGCTATGTGATAAGAAAAGTTATAGACTTGAGGGGAAGTAATCTCTTTCCCTATTCCTGTGGTCTTCTACATTTTGTTGTTGTATTTTGAAAAGGGTGTTTATCAATAATTGTGTTGATAATCAGAAAATGTATTTGAAGAGAAGTTAGAAATATAGCTTTATCTTCTGTTTAGTTGGTTTAAAAATTAGCATACTCTCTGAAGAATAGTAAGGTCCATCCCTTTGCATCTGATGCTGGAAATGGAGGACTTATTCAGATTTTTGTCTCAATGGTTTTGAGCAGAATTGACATCTTTCTGTGGAAGCTGAAGATTCTGCATTTCTCCTGACCTTTTAGCTCCTTATACTTAACTAAAAGTGTCTTTAATCTGACATTGAAAACCTTGCCATGGTTCTAGTTACCTTAATGTCATCTTGTATGTCTGTATGTATATATATAATATTCTCCTGATTCCTTGGGTTTGTTGTTTTTTTTTTTTAAATCTCTTCCCTCAAAGTTCTGGGAAGATAACCTTTAACATTCAGGCCTGGAAAACAGAAAAACAGAAAAACCCACGTGTGTCTGTGCAGTTTTTTGAAAGGCAAATACAAGTTTACCCTGCCAGGTAACTGTTTTAGAGCAGTACTGAGATTGAGCTAATTCAGTCTACCTCCCAGCAGTTGTACTATTTCCAGATCCAAGTTGTTTCATGGCCAGCTATCTTAATGTGGAAGCTGTAAATGTGTGACTGAATTCATTTGACCAAAGGTCTTCCTTTATCTTGAGGACTGGTTTGTGACACTGTCCTGTATATGAAAGTAGGCAATTGAGGCAGAGAAAAAGATGATATTTCAAGCACTTCCCTCACTCTCTGCCAAAACAGGTGTGCAGGAACTTATAGGACAATTGGATTAGTCAAGGGAAAGCAGTAAATTATTGCTTTCCAGAAGCAAAGTGGTGTTTAATTTGTAGTTAGTTCTCTGCACATAAAGCCAGTTAGCTCGATGGCTTAAATTCAAAAGTCTGGCAGAAATTTAGCCCTGTTTTAAGTGATTGGTCTTCACTAATATTTTTCAGATAAGGTTGCTGATAAGGATAACTCTGTTAAATACCCTTTCTCTGACATCAGTATAAATCTACCATCCAGCCAAGCTAAAACCAGAAACATAGTATAGTATGCTGTCTCATTTCAAACCAGTGCTTTCTTTCTGGAAGGAGCTTCATTTTATCACTTCCACTATCAATGGTGTCCTATGCAACATTAGATATTGTGTCACTGTCTTTTCCTAAACATCTATATTAATTCAAGAAGCCAAGAGATCATCAAACACTTTGTATATTAACATCTCTTAGTCCTTCCTGCCTCTTCATCTGACAGTAAACTGTGAAAGTGGAGTGGTGTAGAGAGAGGCATAAACCCTTGCTCTAATATGAAGAACAGCCTGAAGATCTCCAAGATCATTTAATTATCCATCTTGAGCTAAAAGTTTCTTTATTCTTTCAGGCAATCAAATGCCATTAAATCAGGGCAAGTCCACCAGGGAGAACGTGAAGGTAGAGTTTGGAATAATTACTTGCTTCAAAAGAAAGCATGACGATCTGCTCTGTTCTTCCACCAGATGTGTTAGTGGTCTATACTGTGCACATTCGCAAGCTACTTTGTCTTTCTTCAGATACATAGAATGATTGAGGGAGGGAGGGACCTCTGGAGGTCATCTGGTCTACCCCCAATCCTCCCACCCCCACCCTCTGGTGTTTTCAGCCCCTCCTCCCAGTTTTGTGTCATCTGCAAACTTGTGGAGGGTATGCTTTTATAGAGATGCTCTTATAGGGATGCATTCTTATTTTTCTCTTGTAACATAATTACCACAAGAATCCCATGAGTGACTGGATAGTAAGTGTACTGTGACTAGTGGTTTCCACTGTAAGCAGTGTTGTCTCACTCTTCCTTACTGCCCTCCCCTATCCTTGCATTTTTTCATGTCATATTTGGCAAATTTCTCTAAGCGTCTGTCTTTTAATAGCTTTTTTGCAAATTAGCTTTATGTAATGCATTGCTGGTCTATAACAGGACATAGTATCAATACAGGTAACTTTTATAGCAGGCAACCTGCTTGAACTTGTCTTCAGCAAGACAAAAGAATGTCATAGGTCCATGCCAAACTACATAGTACCCTTTCAACCTCCTGGAAGACACATTAAACATGAATTACCCAGATGAAAATAATAATAATAATAATAGTAATAATAAAGGTATAAAAGCATAAAATCTTCATCTTGTGTTTTAGGAGTAGAGTAAAACTGCAAGGTGGCAGGAACTTAAGATGTGAAAGTTGGCATGCTTTTTTCTTGAGAGCAATAACAAAAAAACCCAACCTCCCCCACTGCCCCCGCCAAATTAAATGTTTGAAAAATTGCCCATGACCTCCTAACTTCCTAAGTAGAATTAATACTTTTAAAAACTAAGACTGATGGCAAAGACTTAATTATTTAAAAATGTAGTTTTTTGGCAAATTTCTTTTATCAATATTTTCATAGAAACTTGACTATACATAAAAAGATTGTGTCCTTACAACTGATTTAAAATAATAATCAACCTATTTTTCTTTGAGAGTATTAGTTTGCTTTTCTAAGAGCTATACAACATATTCGTAACTAGTAAAATAATGCTGTTAATCAGACCCAGGCTGGTATTGTGACTGTGATAAGGGTACCCTGGGGAAGAAAAACTTTTCATTTAAATGTAGTAGTAAATGGTTATTTATAGCCAAGGTTCTGGCAGCACAGATTTTTGGTATTCTAGTCAAAAGAAGCACTCTTGAACTGCTCAGTCAGTCCTCACTTGAGCCTTATGTTTGATGAAAATGCAAGCTTCCTCCAGACGTTAGAATTCTGTAGCATTAAGCATATAATTGATGCTGAATTTCTCTAAGCTAGGCTTATACTACTAAGTTGAGGCATTTTGATGAGAGTTACTGTGTTTGTAATACTTAAGCTGAAGTTTGAATGATTCTTTTGCAGAAAATTAATGGAAGAGCTTTTTAGAAATGTAGAGTATGATTTTTGAATGTTACAGGCACAGTTATTATAACTCTTTTTAAACCTACAGGGGTAATACTGAAGAGGAACAGAACTGTGGAAATAGCACAATGACTTCTGCGTGCATCAAATTTAGGCCCACTGAGTCCTGGCTGCTTTGGCTAACAGAGCAGAAGAACTGCAGCGATGTTTCTTAGTCACAGTAAAATGCTCTGGGTGATGGAATGCTGTATTGTGAAAAACAGCAAATATGAAAATCATTCTTGAAAGAACTCTGCAGAAGGTATGATATTTTTCTATATGTTTGCTTCTACAGCCAGTTTTGCTTTCCTAAACACAGTATGATATACTGTTAACACTGTTGTAATTGCCAGTCTGAGCAGGACCTCTTGTTACGAAACAGGAGGAAAGAAGAAAAGCAAAGACAAAGTATGTTTTCTTTTAAAATCATGTTATCTGTTGTGGCACAGGATCTCATTGGAGGCCTTCAGGACACTAACATAAAGGTGGTAGCACTTCTGGAAATGCTAGAATCCTTTTTATGTTTAGTTTTTCCTCTTTTTCTTTTTGACCACTACTCTTTCAAATACATTTTCTGTTAAAGTTGATGTTTCTCCTCTGCATGATTTCAGTTCCTGGTAGTTTTCTGTGTGATCTCATAGCTACAGCTGAATAAGCTTTAAAAACGTTACCTTGCCTTTGACTTCTGATTATATC
Organism: Haliaeetus leucocephalus; assembly: GCF_000737465.1. Lineage (NCBI taxonomy): Eukaryota > Metazoa > Chordata > Aves > Accipitriformes > Accipitridae > Haliaeetus > Haliaeetus leucocephalus. The sequence continues at coordinate 5,180,237 of NW_010972665.1, forward strand.
TTTCAAAAGTTCCATTAAGTTCTAATTTAGAAGAAAAACAGATGGGGCAGGAGGAATAAGCAAAAGTCTGTATAGAAACACTGTTGGAAGTTCCAGAAGGCAGCCGAGCAAGCTCCTAATTTGTATTGCTACCATGTAGCGTACATTTTTGCAGAAAACATAAATAATCAGATATTGCGCATAGGATTCTCTGAGTTGTAGAAAAGGCAGTATTCTACCACCCGTTGCAGGCTGTGGAGCATGCAAAGTTCTCCATGGCTGGGAGACTGGGCAAGTGTGCTTTGTGGCTCTGAACCTGCTGAGGAGGAGGCAATGTAACCTGCTAGAGACTGTCAGTTACTTCTTGTGGACAACAGCTGGCTCCCAACTCCTTAACTTCAAGGCCAGTAGGTATTAATAATATTTAATAAGACCAATGATGCTGCTTTTTTCTCCCTAAAACATTGATAAATGGCATTCCCTTAAAACATTGTCATGAAGCATTCTGCTGTTGTTGCTTGCAGTGCTAGTGAATATTAAGCAGAACAGCAATGACTGAATTCAAGCAGGCTGAATTAAAAACAGCAGTGTGTTGGAGAGTTATTTTTAACCTGCGTAATTGCACTGATTGAATTTGCCACATGGCCCCAAAGCAGTTGTACCTGTAGGAATAGGAGTCAGTGACCAAAGTGATGGGGTGACTTGGGAAGCAGGAGAGCTTCTTAAACTAGATTAATATAATGTGAAACTTTACAGCCTCATTGCTTATAAAAGTAATCCCTGTTCATCTGCTTAGTTGTACTGATGCCAGCAGCAGAAATGAGTGTTCCCAGGATTGGACCTTCAGTTACGTATTTTTATGTCTTTTCTAATGCCAAGTGCTACTGTTCTTATACACCCTCACCAGAAAAAGTCCTGCCAGTCGGTTCTAATATAACATTTCTGGTTTAACTTGACGCTTTTGAATCCAGTAAGATTAAGTATGAAATGTCCTGAGAATGAAGAGAGATTTTCCTGCTTCCCACAGATTTTCCCCTCTGAGGCCATGGTGGGAGGCTACCTATTTTCATTCACATCTCTTGATCACAGGGGAAATCACCAATGGCAAAGATAGTTCACAGATTTTGGAAATGTGAGTGACAAATCCAGCTAAGACAAGAATTTGTCATGTTTCATCTTATTCTTAATACTATTCTGTGCTTCAAAAACAGGAAGTTATGGTACTGTTAATGCTTAGTGCTTCACAGAAGCAGGCTTTGCCTTCCATCTTCAGATTTTTACTGATACACAAAACATACCTAAGCCTTCGATGCAGTTTTTGACAAAACAACAACCATGTATCTCTGTTTTCAGTGTATTTTAAAGTTATATTACAAAACAGTACAGAAGACAAAAGCATGAATCTTTATTGTAAAGGATAAGACATGGAAATGGGAACTGGAGATGAAAATTGTTTCTGACTGTGCCATGGATCTCTTGTATAATCCTGGGCAAATGACCTAGCTCTCTACATAGAGCTAAGATTTAATTTTATAGGTAAAGAGTTTTCTAAATCTAGTAAATAATCCCTTTATGTCTCTGTTTGCCTTGTTGTGAAATGGAAATAATAGTATTCCTTTTGCTCATCAGATAGTTGAAATACTCTTGTGATAGGCTGTATGGAAGTGTCTATGTGCACTCCTTAAAATGAAGAGTACTCCTTTTGGAAATACAGAAGAATTGCAAAATCAGAAATCAGTGTCTCTATCCTCCTTAAGTTTTATGCCAGCTCCTTTCTTTATTTTTTTTTTTAATTTTTTTTTTTTTTTTTTCCCCTGCCTGCTTTCAGGGGCTCACTGCTGCAATGAATGGTGCTTTCTAGGGAATGCAGCTGTTCAGTCCTGGAATTAATATGTAAATGCTCTTCTCTTATTGAAGCAAGGGAGGAAGATGGAACATAGCTGTATTTTCTCTAATCAACATACTCCCTTTTTCATCTGGAACTACAACAAAGCTGACTGTCAGCCACACAAATAATAGAATATTTATTTTTGTAGAAATAAACACGTCCAGAAGCATACTTTTCTTGAAAGCTTTTACTGACCAACCCAAACAGTATTTTAGTTCAATGAATATATATATATTTAGAACTATTCACACACAAATCTCTCATGCTTTTTCAGTAAAACAAATAGAACAAACTAAGTACGTTGACAGAATGCTAACTTCAGCTGCAGAAGTATAGTACAGAACTGCAAATGTAACCACCACTGGATTTTTGCAAAGTGCAAATTCATGTACTGGAACCATCCCTATAGTAAAGTCCAGTTCTGCCCTCAGATTCACAGGTAGGGGTCTCCCAGAATCAGTTCAAGTCTGATTTGTGTGCCTGATTCTCCACAGGACAAAATGAGTAAAAATGCTACCCAATAGGAATAATGAGATTTTACAGTTTGCTCAGCACAAATACAATTCAACAACCAAAGTGCGACATGGTAAAAGATCAGACCTGCTGTCTTTAATTCACCTATATAAATAGAAAACATTTTAGGATTCTAGATATCAAAGGTCACCAAATGAGCTATACAGAGAGGATCAGTGATTCCCTACAGAGTTTTAGTAGAGCAGAGGAAATGGTAAAAGTTGTTGTTTTGAAGACTGCTTTTGATATGGCATAATATGCACTTCGATTAAAAAATATATATTCTGAAACTAGTGTGACAGGCCTTGTATGCCTTTTTACTGATGCTTAATTTAGTTTCTTCCCTTTTAGTCTAGTAGACACATCTTTACATTTGGCTGTAATTCTTTGGGCAGTTTGAGGCAACAGTAAAATAAAACTTGACCAAAGTACGCAAGACACAGTTAAAGCTAAAAGCAAGATCTTAAAGTAAAAAACATGAAGATGAAGTCAATAAAGCAAGCTATTAGAAAACAATGTAAGGATTGAGGCTGGGATTGCAGGGTAGGTTGACCTAAACCAGCTTAATTGATAACTTGGCTGCTGAGTTGGGAATAAACAGAACTATTTGTATGTGAAGAAGAAAAATGTGACAATGGAATTTTAACTTTTAAGATATAGCTAAGCTATGTAACTTTTGCATTGAAACAGTATATTAACAGTGCAAATTAGCCGAGTCCTAAATGGCTGAATGCATTAGTGACCATCGTCTATAAGCTGTACTTTGAACTTTTGTAAAATTGAAGGACAAAAGTAGTCCTATAACAGTCAAAAAACCCTTCAGTTGGAGGGATAAAAGCACCTGATATATCAATCAGCATGCTGCGTATGGCATGAGTCAAATTACATGAGATGTAGCAGGCAAATTTTATTAGACTTAAAATTCCTGTCTTCAATTATGTCCTTTTAGAGGTCTTTTACTAAAAACTTTAGATAGTGGTGACACATTAAGTGATTCTTTCTTTCTCCTTGTAGAAGTGTTGTATAAAGAAATGGGTGAGGCACAATGAAGAAAGATGAAAAAAAAAATTAAAAATTGAAGATGCCGGAAAGGTAGTAAGATAGTAACATAAAATGCAAAGGAACTTCTTGAACTGCCTTCCCTGTGTCATTAAGATCATGATATTCCCACTTCAATTTTTCCCTCGAATTTTAACAAAGTCAAGGAGTTCTGATTTACTTTTGTGATCTATAAGCCACCTTTACAAGTTGTGGCACTTGCAGCTATTGCTGTCAGGTTTATGGGATATTCGGTTACCTTTAGGTTGTTGTTAAATATGTGCTGAGAAGTTAAGCTACAGTTTGTTGGCAGATTATGTTCCTCTGTAAATCCATGGGATTCTGGCCTATTTAGACCCCCTGCAAAGTACTGTGTGTAGTTTGCTACTAATCACTGGAACAGAGTAAACACACAAAAAGTGAATGATACCGTTCTCTCTCATAGCGCAGAGAGCTTTTTAAAAAAACTAGCTGTTTAACTTGTGTGACTGGCTCAAAGTAGAATTTTCTTGACAAGCACACCCAACCATGAGTATGAAATCTCTCCACACATTCAGTGATTAGAGTTCATTTTCTTTTTCTAGGCACTAAATCAAACCACTTTGCAAAACCTCAGTTAGCTGCAAAACCTTTAGCCAATCAAGATCTTTCTCCAAACATTCCCACCAGGTAGTCTCAGATGCAATCTCTAATTTGTCTTCTGAAATTACAAAACTGCTCCTTTTTAAATTGGAAGGCTTTTATATATTTAATCAGGCTGGATGTCTCTAACTTACATGAAAATTAGTGACAGTGAGGTTGATGATAAGGCTTCACCAGTTAAATCTTTCATGATACAGGCATGCCACTTGTAATATTATTTAATGTTTTAGATGAAGGGCAGTGAAGTCATTGGGAGAAATCTCTCTCAGGGTCTTGTCTCACTCCCCTGCCTGTTCCCAGCCAGCCAGCTCTCTGTGCACATAGCAGCAGTAGTCAGCACCCAAATGGCCTTCCCTCGTATGTTAGCTCCCAGGGAGCTGGGCCCCCTATGAATCCAAAACAAGTAACAGTGATCTATTATTTTTGTGGGAAGAAAGGGGGTGTGCATGAAGTATTGGGGGAGAAAGAGGAGCATCAGCAGTCAGGAGGACAAGACTGTGTCCAGCCCTTTCCCCTCTTCCTTGCTAGAGTGAAGATCTTGTGCATGCTTGTGCAGGATAGGGCTGGGCTGGGCCAGATTGTTTTGTGCAATACCAAGCCAGACTAGTGTTGAGAATGTTATGCTGCTGTCTAAATATGTTGGCACTGCTGGGTGGTGTGTTTAGAAACACAGTGCTGCTTTGGAGTTTCTGGGTGCCTGTGTTTAATATTCTGTAAGCTTCTGCTTTTGTGGTAGTTCAAGGTGTTTAGTCATCTTTTGAAGAAGGCAGTACTGGGATGAATTTTGCACTTAGCTTTACCTAATTTCTATTAACCTTAATAAAAATTACAACTTTGAACATGATCATAAAATGGGCTCAGAATATGGATTTTTTTTATATAGCATGCTGGGTATGCTTCCTCTACACCTCTTTTGTTTCCCCTCCTTCCAATTCATTGTTTTTAAAATATGTTACTATTATACGCAGAGTGCAAAACAGATAGTATTAGAATTGTAGATGAACTTTGAAACTACACAGTTTTAGTTGGTATGATGTTTAACCAACTTATCCTGTATTTAATTCATGGTTGAAGTCTTTCAAAAGGGCAGAAACGCTGGATATGGTGTGTTTGAGACAGATTGTCTTTCCTGAAGACAGGAATCATCTTCCATACTGGTTACTTCTACAGCTTCAATTCCTTCATATGTCAGTGATACGTTGTTAGTACCCACTTGGAATATCTGGAACAGATGGTAGTAAATAAGTGCTAAATTAATTTTTCACCAAAACCTCATATTGAATTTAGAATCTTCAGCAATCTCAATGGGGAATGCAATTTGTCTTTACTAAGTTCTGCTTGCTTAACAAGCTGTCAGCCTCTTTGTTTCCTGGGTTCACTCTGAATAAATAGCAGAATATCAAAATACTATCAGATTCTCATCTTCACCACAGCCCCCTTACCTCTAGCTTTTGTGTTATCTTTGATGTGACCATAGAAATCTTATATTTACTCACAAATGAGGAGGTTCAGACAAGCATCTGAACTTATGGATTCCTGAACCTCTGAATAAATCTTCATCACTGAAAAGAACTGTCAGAATCTTCTCATCAGGCAGCTGTAGCTCCTGCCACTGTGTATTTTTTTTTCCTCACATCTTTCATTGTAATACCTTGGTGCCTCATACATTGAGGTGAATTGGTCTTGTCAACGTCTGTCATATGGCGAGGGTTTCTCATCTGTGTTTGATAGATATGGAACTGGAGGGACAGTTTGTCTTGATGTTTTGCAGTCCAAAGTTTTCAAGAGCAAAACTACATACTTCTAATTCAAAGCCAGAAGCTTTATTATTAGAAGTCTAGAAAGCATATTACTGTTGGCTCCAGAAGTGACACCCTAATATTGATGGACTTCTTCATATGCGATGGGCTTAATGCTATTCTCTGAAGGAATCCAAGCTTGTCATATCCAGTAGGAAAGGGGGGAGCATTTGTCTGTCCCTGATAGACACATGATACCATGATGGTTTTCAGCTGTACAAAGTGTTTCATGGTGGGTATCAAATTACAGTACCAACCTTTCATTGCACTGAACATCCTTTTCCAAGTACCGTTTGCAGATTCTGGATGTCTTCTGTTATTTTTCCTGCCTACTGCGTACAGTACAGTGGTTTGTACAGGGTTTTATGCAGAAGTGTTCTGGGGCAGCTTTTTGTATATGCATATATGTGTGTGTGTACATAAATATCTCTAAATATACACATATATATATGCTTGCATACGTTGATTAATGACGGCTGAATGTTACATTGCTTGAGGTTTGTTCCTTTGCCTATTTTATTCTTAGAGAAGTGGGATCCCTGTGAAAAGAGTTTGTCCTGAGAAGCTTCTGTATGAATGGAAGTCAAATAACCTTCTCAGGATATACATACAGATATATAAAAAGCAGCACCTAGTTACTTGAACATTTATATATCCTGAACAGTAAAAAATCCCTTTCAGTTCTGTGCAAAACTTGTATTTAAAAGGAAAATATTCATCCCTGTTCTCTATAGTACAAGGACTATATAGACAAAATAATAATTAGTCTGTCGGGAAACTATTCTGGCTCAGTTACAGTTGTTACGGAAGTGTCTAACTGCACAGTAAGTCGGCGGAATGCAGCAGAAGCAATTACACTGGAAATGCTGCTGTGCAGAAAGAAGTTAATATTGATGTGAATGCTAAATTAGGTCCAAACAATGAACGTTCAAACTTATCTTCAACAACCTCTTGAGCTCTGATCCTCTGGGAAATGAAATGATCTTTCATGGCAGAAACTCATACATAGCAGCACTCAGACACCAGCAGAAAGCAGGGGAAATTGCACTGATGAGGTGCTGTCACTCCTCTGCATTAGACCCGCAGAGGCTCTGTGAAGAAAACTAAGGATGGAGCTTCTTGGGCAGTCTCACTCTAAGCTGAATCCGTTCTGTCCTTCTCCCCTTTGGAGTTCCCATCCATAATAAACTAGGTGGGACGGCTTTCAATTCTGTAAGCATAGCCAACCAAGTCAGCTTGTGGTTAAATTATTTATGCCACGAGCTGAATGTGAGGTTGCATGAGCAATGTGTTCTCTTTAATAAAACCTGGATTTGGGGGTGGGAGAGGGAAAGAACCTTGACTAGTCAAATAGGATTTTTTTGAGTGTTGTCTGTTATGAATTGAATCTGAGTGGGGGCAAAGGAGGAGGGGAAGTGAAAAATAAAGCAGGTTTAAAAGGGCATCGAAAAGCCTGTTCTACATATTGTTTGCCAAACCCAGGGCTGCTGGGAGGATGATGTGGCACTGACTGATATGATTACATTATCCGCATAGAAGGAATTCTAAGGAGTTCTTAGAGATTTTGGAATTTATAGATAAAATGATGCATTATTACTTTTGTCAAGATACTTTAAAAAAAAGTATCAAAGGCTGTTTTTACTTTTTGCTGAGTGGTATGTGTATTTATTTATTATGTCATCCTTTTCTTTGATGCAACATTAAGGTATTTACAGAACCAGGCTTAAACAAAACTTAATAAAAATTTAATGTAAGCCCCACATCAAAGATCTTGTTAATTGAGAGCTAAGGTTGTTTAATGTGTTTCCTGTCAAAGTAGTCAATAATGAGTTAAAATGAACAGGCTAGCGCCTCCAATTTTTGCTTTGCTTGAAATATTTTGTCAGGCTGGGTAAGGCTTGATGCTGCATCTGCACAGAGGAAGACTCCTTTTTATCCTAGACTACCCAGGTGATCAGAGCTGACATGGAAAAAGAGAGGAAGAGAGCAGTTAATAGGGACCTCTAGGAAGACTTGTTTCTCTCCCATCCTCAGTGTCAGTGGCTAATACAACTGAGTTAGCGATTTCTTTGACAAGCTTATATTCATATTAATGTACATAAGATACCGCCTTAAATACCTCCATCTCGGTCACACTCACATGCATAACTTTAAAGAAGACCTCAACCAGATAATGCTGTTTTATCAACTGTCTTTTTCACTTCAAATGTCAATATAGCACTTTGCCATTGCCTACAGAAATGTAAGTTCAGAGTTAAGGTTGTATGTTTGTGGGACTTTTGGGTAGAAGGGTGTGCAACCTTCTTCTGTCTGGAAGAAAAACTCTCTTAATGTTCCTTTTTAGGCCCCAGTTGCTAGTTGCAGAAATCCCTCCAAGGGGCATAGTAATGGCCCATTATTTTTTTGCAGCAGCTACAGCCAGCCACCTTGTAGAATCACTTCCTGGGGTAAGGAGGAGTATCTCATTTTAGTTCAAATCAGCAGCTTTAGAAATCCTATAGAAATTTGTCTTCAACTCAAGTAGTTGTTTGGCTCAAGCATATCAAACACGTTCAGCAGAAACCTAGAAAACATAATTTTTCAGACAGTTTTTTCCTGTCCCTGTCAGAGAGATGACTCAATTAAAGATGGTTCTTGAGAGCACACCATACAGCTGTGAGCAAATGAAGTTAGAGGCTTTCGAGCAGTCTGAAATAAGTTCTTTTACTATAGATTCGGGGTGGACAGCATGCCTGCCTTTTGCTTCTCTAGTCGTGCAAATCACAGCATGAGAAATAGCTTCCATGCTTCTTTTATAATGTGACTTTGTTGCACCTGAAATTACATTGCAGAAATACTATTCTGAACTCTGGTTTCCCAGTGGAAAGCTTAGGTCAGGCAAAGTAGCCTGGAGGGATACATTTGCCTGATTAAATTTGATGTATTCTATGTATCTTTCCTTGCCTCTAGCCTTCTCCTAGTACATTTATTCTACAAGCTCTAAGTCAGTAATCAACTTCAGCACCCACCTATTAGAGTGATTATTATTTTACGATATATAAAGTCTTACATTTGGACCTCACTGTTTCCTTTTATGTAAACATAAGATGGGAAATGATTAAATTTGTACCTTGAAATAAACTGCACCATACATACATAGAAAGACAGCTTTAGACTTATGTTGCTTTGATAAATTAATGCCTGTTACAAAAGAAAAAAATCCTGTCACTGAAGCCACAAAATGTACAATTATGAATCATCAGAGGCAGCCAATACTTTCATTTCATTCTCTCTAATGAAAAGAACCGTATACTGGAAAAAAAAAATCCTTTCGAAAAAAAGGCAAAACAACAGTTTGGAAAATAAAATCCCAGATAATCTCTTGAGTATTTTTAAAATGTTTGAAGGTATTTTTGATTGAAAATGAAATAAGTAAATCAGAATTATCACAGACTAAAACCACATCTGTGAGTCAAAAATAGTCTCTCAAGAAAATCTTAAGTAATTTGATGAAAATTATGTTTTGATGATGTTTGATCACACTGTTGAAGCTTGGTTTCCAATGTATCTGCTTTTCTACCTTTCTCCTACCTTTGCTGCCTCACAGTACCTCCTTCCCCCATACTGTTTGTAGAGAGCCACCTTCATCAATGCCCTCAAGCCCCCCCTGTCCTCTGCTGGCTGGGCATCAGCCACCCACATCTGCAGATAAAAGGGAATGCATATAATTGTAGAACTCACCTGTAGTCTTTCTGTTAGTGGCAATAGTTATTAGGCTGTCTCTCCTGTGTCTCCACCGTCAATGTTAATTGCACTTATAGGAATTTCTTCTCTTTGAGATCTCACCTGTTTTAAATCAGATATAGTGGAAATTTGCTGGTGGATGCAAAAGTTATTAAGCTGCAATGATGGATCTACTCCGATGAATCCCTTTTCCATAGAACATCATCTTAAAACTTAAGCAAGCCAAAATATTTTGTTATTTTCTAGTCTAGAAAAATATGACTGAATATATTTCACAATTAAAACAGCTACATTTCACTCTTGTAAAATTTTAGTCTTATTGAAATATTTCATAACCCAAAGTTCCTCATTCAATGAAAAACTATAAACCAAAGATCTGGAGGCACAAATATTTTATGGTAAAATGAAGTATTTGTCATGTGCTTCTCAAATGTAATTCATATTTAACTATTTCTCCATTTAACTATGGAGAAATTATTTGGGGGTTTGGGTTTGGGGTTTTTTTTTTGAGCAAAATAATCTGATGGAGTTGTACATTGAGTGTTTTATAGTTTGCTAACTTTTAGAAATTCACTCTTTATTTTGTGTTAAACCAAATTAAACTTTATTAAAAAGCTCATTGAGTCAATGAGTGGATTTTAGCATAAAACAGTCCTTTTGCATTATCTACTGGCCCACGTTGTCACTTTACCTATTTAAAGGGGAAGAAAAAAAATCAAATTATAGAAGAAAAACTTGTCATCTGTTTTACTCGTAAGTCTTCTTAATATGGTCTGCAAGAAAAATCTGCCAACTTGCTTAATGAGGTATGATCTTTAAGTGAGGTAATAGAAAGTAATGCACTGGGAACCAGCCTAAATAAATCAAAAGTTATCATGCAGATGTTCAAAGATGATCAGAAGCCTGAAAATGCAAATAAGCATTGGCTAAGTATTTTTAAGTGCCTAAGTCAGATGCCTATCTCTCACTAATTTCAGTGGGATTTAGCTGTCTTGCCTGCCTAAGTGATTTTGAAAAATAACACAAGCTGCCTGTCCGCATCACTAGGTGCCTAAACACTTTTGGAAAATTTTTCCCTGAATGTTCTTAATAAAGAAAAATGACACATCAAAATGTGAGAGTGTGGTCTCAAAGTAGGATCAAAACAATGATTCAGAAAAATCTAACCTGGTCTTACAAGAGCTCATGACAGATGACTCTGTTGATTCCTAAGTTTGTTGTAAGCCACAGTACCTGAAATAATTTTCTGGAAATTCTATTCAAATGCCCCAAATGAATTTTATATCTGTCTGAATATGCTTAACAGGCAAGGTCTAGGCAAAGATAGTAGTCAACCAAATACAACCTGAGTACAATCCCAGGTATTCACACCATTAACATATGATATTCCTATTGCCGTAAGTTGCATCCAGTACTGAAGATGAAACACTTCAATGATCTTAGCAATACTCTTTAATGAAGTGCCTTATTTAAGAAAATGTGTTGCATGTTAACTGACCATGTATTGCAAAATAGTGCCTATTGAAGTTTAATTAGTGTAAGTAAGTAGCATATCCAGTGGTTCATGTAATTAATTGCAGATTACATATTAAAAAATCAATGTTTTTGTTAGTGGTATGTGCAAACCTACAATGAATATTTAAGCATCCAGCCATTAACTGGCTAGATACAGGAGCACTAGCAAAGTCAAATGTCAGTTAATATGTCAAACATCCATTCCTTTTCTGAGTTCTATACAGGAAACTATGTATAAACATGTACAGGTCAAATGGGAATATAAGTGAAATGAAATCCAGATGTTGAAGGAAGTAAGTTTGGGGGGAAAATCATACCCATGCCATTTTCCCCAAAATCATGTCCAGCACAAAGAAAAGTGTAAGGATTTGTAAAGATCATTTCTTTCGAAATTGTCTTTTTCTTCACGGTACCTATTAGATTTTTTTTTTTTTTTTTGCATGCTTTTGATTTACTGTTTTAAATAATTCAGTCATTCACGTGTTCTTGCTTGTTTGTCATATAATATTTGAGAAAATGATATTTAATGTTGGCTGGTAAGATCTTAGCTCAGAAACACCAAAGACAGGGGCTAGTCTAGGATTTGGTTAGTTCAAATTTCTGCTTTGTCTCAGAACTGCTGTTGTGCAGGTTTGGGCAAGTTATTCTGCCTTGCACTTCAATTTCCATCTGTAAAGTGAGGATAACACACTGCTTTGTCTCACAGGAACATGGTTGTGAATAAACACATTACAGTTTATACTGCAGTCAAATTCTTTACTTTGGAGATACTGTTAAGTATCTTATGTGGAATTGGGTGTAAAACACACTTTGTTCATAACTGAATGTCATTTTTTTTATATATCCATATGTACAGCAAGATAGTTTTGGTACAGTAGAAAGTAGGATAACATGCACTTGGGCATACAGCAGAGTTTCTGAAAACTTCCTGCTATTGATTTGGCATCATGCAATAATGAACTTCAGTGAGACCTTTATAATGCAGATGGTGCTGCTGTGTTCTATGCAGATGGCACTGATTTACTGCTATGTTCTACAAAGTACGGGAAGTCTTTCATGGTTAGTGTGGATTGACAGCTCTGAGTAGGAATAGCAAGATTCTAGACTGCCCGTCCTTCTAGCTGACTGAATATCTTCAAAGCTGGAAACCAGGGAGAGCCTGAGGTAAATAGTCCAAGCCCATGTTTCCATTGTACAACTGTAATCCTACTACCAACTCATCATTTTGTTGCTCCTGACAGGTGGCAATTCTTTGTCAAGTAGTTTTGAATGCCAATGGGTTCAATATATAGGTCTGAAAAAAGATGGTTCTTTAATCATGATCACAATAATGTTTCAAGTATGATTTTGCCCATTCACTTTGCTCTGTGAGTAGCCAGTTATGAACTGCAGATGTTATATGGTCTGTAGGTAACCAAGGCACATAAGAAGACCCTCCACTGCCTGTTAAATGTCAGAAATGCAGCTCAACCTCAATGTGTTTGTTGGCCCTTTTAAAAAAAGGGTCGGGATAATAGAAGGAAACTGGCATTTAATATTGCCAAAAACCAATGAGAACTTTGAGTTCTTCCCTACTTTTTTCTTCTCACCTTTCACATTCCCTTTTTTCCTCCATATTCATGCCAACACACCTGAGTTCCTGACTGATGGTATCCTCCTTCTTTGTAGCTCTGGGCAGCCTCCCTTTGAGCAGGGACTGGTAGTCACATCAGACAGTGCCTGAATGAGTAGCAGTTGTGTGAGGTGCACAAATGTGAGGAAGGACAAGAGCACCAAACTAATTTTAACTTGTGACCTAATCAAGGGTTTGAACCCAAGTCTCCTGAGAAAGAAGGCTATTGCCCTTATTTTTCATCTGAAAAGCCATTTGGACTGCATATAGACCATTCCTCTTGAGAGACAGTGTCAGACTGATGTACTGCAGCATGAAATGGGAGTGTAAATGTATGTGATGTTCATGGACTAGTGAATAGAGCTAGTTTACTATGAAATGAATTACTAGCAAAATAAATGGGCTACCTCTAACCCTATCTACTGCTTTCTTACTTGAAGATGATGTTAGCTCAGCTCCAAATGGGCATTGATTCTGACACATTCTTAGTGACACTGACATATCAGGTAAAGTTTAAATGCTGAAAACTTGTTCTCATTTTTATTATAAATATATTGGAAGAGAGAAAGTATTTTAGAGGAATTAAATGAATGGAAATTGCTTATTGCTTCATTGTCACAGTGCTAAGGATTCAGTTATTCAGGGGCTCCTTCTCTAATACAGATATGCTTGAAATTATCCAGCCTTCATAGTCAATAGCTAGGGAGACTTACTAAGTCTCTTCCAGCCTTCAGTGAAAGTGCAGACAAACAGCCTGTTATATTGCACTAAATATTTGTAAGGCAAAGCAGACTTTGAGGGTTTTTTTACTTCATGTTACTTGACAAATGTAAGTAGAGACTTTCAAAGGAACCTGAAATGTTGGGTACCTAGCATTTTCAAATATTTAGGCCACTCAGGAGCGAACTTCTTAGCTGTACAAAGACTACATTTGATGCTTTGTGGTGAAAGACTTGGCAATGCAGTTGAAAGAGATATTGTTCACCTGGCTTATGATCTGAAACAAGTGTATTATAAGCAGTTTGGAGGTCACTGGGACACTAAAATATTTCATAATTCTTAGAATGTCCCTAGATTTAGGGAATAATGAGAAATAAGAAGATCCTGAAGATCCTTTTAAATTCTTCACATTACCTAAGAGCTAATAGTCAGCTTGGAGTGGGGGGGAAGCCTTGTAAATTCGTAGTTTTTAAAGACTTCTTACTGTTTTGGAGTTATGGTAGCTCTCACTGTACTCAATATATAACAGTAGTGCCTAAGAATGAAGATGGTTAAGCATGATAAACTTACAAGCAATGGCTTTAAAATTAAATTGCTGAGGTCAAGTCAGTAGTATGTCTACAACTACAGCTTTTTCAATACTTCATACATTCTTCAGTTGTTACTAGATAGGAGGGGAAATGTATTTAAAAAATAGATAGCAGTTAGGTAGTATTAGTAAATTTGGGATTATTTCCTGTGTCCCTGCCTTTATTGAAATGTAGGTGGTTTTGCCTACCATAAATCTCAAATGAGCAGATTGTTGTGGGAGGGGGAACAGAAAGAATATGTTAAGGAGTCCAAACCCAATATTATGCCATTAAAGACTAGTGGCCTTTTTTTTTTTTTTTTTTTTAATGTTTTGGGTGAATGTTTTGTTCACCACTGGGGATCTGAAGTATTCTGCTCTGTAACACTATGGAACTTCAGGTTCTGAGATTTAAAAATCACACAGAAAACTAGACTGAATGATGTCCATTGACTGAGGTGGTGAAAAAGGTCCAGAGGGGATGAGGAACTGGTTGCTTGGTATGTTGAGATTTTAAAATAGTAATGAAAAGGTATGACCTTATCAAAGTGGGTCACAATCATTTTTCTGTTTTATGTAAAAATAGATTGAGGTATGGAAAGGTGACATTCCTTGCCCATAAGTTCCTAACAGAGCTGTATCAGGGTCAGAAACGTAAACTGGTTCTCATGAAAGTGTCTTGCCTGAAGTGTTAAAATGTGATTACATTTTCAGGAGGAAAAAGTTTTTAGAGATTTCAAAAGATCTTCAATATAAAATCTTGGCTTTCAAATATTCAAGTTTTTATTGATTTCGTAATAGTAAATCTTCACACTTTTTCTTTCTGATGATGATTTCAAAGAGCTTATGTGTCTCATAGAAGACAAAGTGAACCAGTAAATTTCTGTGTTGAACAGTACCCTATCAACAGTGACTGATGGGATTGGGAAGTGGAAATATCTTGCATTTTCCCATTCTGGCTTTCCAATCAGAAGCTATACTAGAGCAAGGTAGTCAACAGAGATAGCAAAGGGTGAAAATGACAGTGTTCTGCAAGGCTTATAAATGCTAGAATCACTCCAGATGCTTTTCTTTTCATTCTTGCTTCACATATTTTGTTTATCCTTGAAAACACTCCTTAAAATTACCTTGCTTCTGTTCCTTCGTTAAGAACTCTGAATCATAACCAATAGCTGCTGAAAAGCAGTTATTATTTTTATGCCTTTGGAGTCTTATAACACCATTGCTCAAGTACAACATGTAGAAGAAAACAGTTTGTGTTTTGAGTTGGTATGTGTTCTGTAGAACAGCTTGTACGGCTGCTCTCTAGCAGAAATCTTCTGGAAAGGAGGTGATGCTGTCATGTGCTCCTTTATCTTTTTTTAGCCTGATTGCAGTGAATATAGCCATCAATGCCACAAAAATCCATGTCTGTCTGGGAGTGAACTTTTAATTCTGATGAATTGGAGGTTGGTCCTCTTCCAATGTTGTTTTCTTATTTAATGTACTAGGAGAAAAGGCATATTATTTCAGGAGATATGGGAGTATAATTTTGGAGAGCTTGGGAGTGGTTGGACCAATACTTCATGATGTGACTGTGATCAAAATGGTTGATGATAAATTTGATTTTTTGATGTGAACACAGCACATTCTCTTGTATTCCTCATGTATTCCTTGTTGACCCAATTTGTACCAGGGGGAGGGAGGGAGGGAGGCTGGAAAAGCTGCTTTGTTCAATTATTTTTAATCCTATCTATTGATGTCATTTCTTAATTTGTTGTTTGTTTTGGTAATTTGGCAGTCATTGTCTTTACAGGTTAAACTGAAATGTGTTTGCAGTGACTGAGTGAAATGTTTAAAGCAGAGTGTGAGATTAGTGCTTTTTTGAGAGAGAGAGAGTAAGTTTGGGAGACACTACACAGATGTCTTCTAACTCCTATTCTGTTTATTAAGAGCACTTTAAAAAATTAAAACTTAACTGTAATATATGTACTTAATCTTTGTCTTGTCTATTTTTTCCATGCATTTTTTGTTTTTCAAAGTTTAATTTTGAGAGAGATTTGACCTAACAATGTTCATGTAAGAAATTTGATAGAAAAATCCATGTTCAGTAGCTGCTTCTTCAAGGCAGAATATGTTATGCCAGTCTAAATTGAGAGAAGCAGCCAACCAGAGAGCTCCGTGAAAACATAAGCAGTTTCTTTTCTACTGCCAGTTACAGCAGTCAGATCAACTTGGCAAAAAAAGCAGGCTGGGCCAGGTGCAAATGTACTGAAGTAGTAGATGAGATAAAACCTTTTTCTCATGTTGTCATATACACGTTCCTGTTTGGCATGATCTGACCCTCTAATAGAAAGTTGCCTGTGGCTCTGAAAAATATGACTTCAAGCAACAAGCAGAGTTTGGTATCTCTTCTAGTTTATCTGTCCATCAGCAGAGTTTGGTAGCGGAGCTATTCTGTACCAGACCAAGTGTTGCTTGGGTTCTGCAGTGACTCCCAGAGAGGACTAATCTGTGACCACCAATCTCCTTTCAGTTAATAAATTAAAATCAAACTGACTTCTTATTGTTTTAGTGGTCAAAAGAATAAGTGTTTAACACTGTAAGTAACTCAGCTCTGCAATTTTATGAGGTGTGCGAACAAATGTGAATTACAGCCGTGGCCTTTCAAAGAACAAGCCCCAGAGCAATCTTGACCAGTGTGGTGCAGACATTATATTACACACGACCAGAGTACTGCTGGGGATTTCTTCTTGCTCTGCTTTCAGTTATTTTCCACAGTGCAACATCTGCAAGAAACATCTTAACCTTGAGCTGATTTTCTTTCTGAGGGTTCAGGGATCTAGGAAAGTTGTAGGTAGCATTTTTTTCTAATATACTTTGTTCGATATTCAATGCTGATGCCACAGAACTGAATTTTTCTATCAGAGTGTGTTGATTCATCAGGGTTACTGACAGAAGCCAGGTTAGGAGATACTCGGACTAACCTCCCCTGGTTTCTTGGTTTATGGCCAGCCACCTTGCCATCTAGCTGCCTACTAGCTGATGTGCAACCTGACAGACTTCCTAGCTTTCAAGAGGCCTGTCCTGTAAGATGCTGGACAGCTAGGCTTCCCAGCTGCCCACTTGATTGCTTGCCAGGCTCCCCAAGCTGAGTCTCTGCAGGTGCAAATCCTGCTATTCCATCAAGAAAATAATTTGTTTCTGTAAGCAAGGCACTGTACCCCCAGGCAATTAGTAAGGCACTGAGTTTGGCAACAGAGAGTGGAAATCTGACAATATGGGGACATTCCTAGGGGTTTGTGGTCTAAGTAATTCCTAATAGAAAACCACTTTGGATGACTTGAAACTTGTGTTCTGAGGATAAAAGGAAAAGTCTTAGAATATAGAAAAGGCTTCCCATTTGGTGAAATGGCTACATGGAAAAATTCTACTTAGCTTTGTCTTTAGGTAGAAAAGTTCACTTTGTGACTTTGCTTCAATGATTTTTAAAGATATTTTAAGGAGTTTCTGACGTCTTTATGTTCACATTTTAGAGACTTCTCAGCTGTGCGGATCTAAGTTTACATCAGAGGTCAGTTCCAAGCCCAGTCATATTTCACAGGTTTTGCAGGCATTTCTGTATTGGAAAGTCAAAACTACATGGTGCATAGGAACCATTAGAAACAAATGTTACATGTTTTCATTCTTTCCCACCTGCCAAGATGTTTCCTTGATGGCTGCAGCCAAGAAAACCATTACAGATGAAGATTAGATTAAAATAAATTGATTTAGAGTCTACAGGATGCTGCCTTTGGGGAGATTTCTCTCTATAAAAAAGATTTATATATATTTTTATGTATGTGTGTGTTTTATACATACACATGACATACAGCACAACAGGATGCAGAAAGAGATAAATCAAATAGGTCTGCAACTATGTAGGGAAGTCTGGATTCAGAAGAGGGGCTGAAAGAAGGTCTGCATACCTGCAGTTTGTGTAGCTATTTTATTGATGGGCCTGGTTTTTGTTTTTAATGTGCTTCAGTCTAGTCTTCTTTAGTGTATCAGTAATTTGGAAAACACAGGGAAATGAGCTTGCATGTTGTGGAGGTTAGTAGCTGAACACACATATGCCAGGTTCAAGCACGTTATGTACATCTAGATCTGCAAGACCAGCTTAAGGGATACAATTTCTTGTGCTGTTAGAGCAGAATTGTGGATGTATAAATGAAAGGCAATTCTGGCAAGTTCTTTGTATAATTACTATTCTTGATAAATACTGTAAATTGTTGTCAAAGAGATTTCAGTCTCTTTATCTTGTAGAAGACCCTGTATCAAAGTGAAACACATTTTACACAGTGAACTTCCTTGAAACTGATGGCTTTCATTCATGAATCTTACCAGGTACTTTGAAGCCTCTTTAGAAACACCTCCAATTCAGAGGGCCAGCCCAGGCTTTTATAGGTGTCGCCAGTCTCTTGCCTTTTCATTTTGGAGCTTGAGACTCTAGTTCCAGGTTCTTTGATGCTAGACCTGTCCACTGTTGAATTAGTCACAGGTACAAATCTGAGTTCAGCCTGGCAAGTCAAAAGGATTGCATTTCTTTTGAATTAACCGAAATGCTGGGTAGATGCTGTATCTGGGTTGAGGGATGAGCTGACAGTACAAAGATTCAAAACCTTGAAAATGTGTTAGAACCAGCAGAGCAAGTTTGTATAAGATCAGTGATTAATTCATGTGTTGGATCAACACTTAAGTTCCATTTACCACCTTACAGAACTGGCTTCAGCTAGTAATCCTTTACAGAGCTTTTTACTGAAGCTAAAATGTAGAGCCAGTCATATTGAGACACTGCTAAAAGTAAGACCTTTCAGTGCAGAAGGGTTAGGTATTACAGATAATAATTCATTAACTCTACTTATTTTGTGCCATAAGGACCCTTTGAATTTTGCCAGACCATTCAAACAAATAAAAACACATCCACTGCAATAAAAAATATCATCTGCAAACACCTATCAACAAATGAAGAGTCTGAAATACAGAATAGGAAAGGTGATAAATACAGAGGCAACACTAATACAAGGCAAATCTTTTGATACTGATAAAAGGCAAAAATCAGTATGAAGCTATAAACTGTTGTTAAAACCTTTGCCCAGCTCGTGCCTCTGCTGCCATTTCCAGAATCATAGTTTCTGCCACTAACTTCTTTATTGTCTATCTTTTAAAACTATAAAGACACCCCATGGTAACAGGCGAAGGCAAAGAGCAGTTCCTAATTTTCTCTGCCTCTGACATTTTTAAAGATCTTTTTTGCCATGTAGTATATCCAACTCACACCTAACTTGACTGATAACATCTGTGAAGAAAAAGAAAATGGAACAGTGATCTCTGGTTTTTGTTTTTGGGTTTTTTTTCCCATTTTCTAAACCATTATGGAGACGGTAGTATGGAAACAGAATGCATGGCATTTTTATAAATATTTCTGCAATTACAGGCGCATGGTCTCTCTGTACTACTTTATGCATTGCATAATAGACACAGAGCACAAAAAGGCCTCTTTTTGGCCGTGACATTAGCCTTGATTTCTTTCTATATAAGTTGATCTGCTAATACTCTTTTGTAAACTGATTTGTTAGTGGCAGTTGAAAAGTACTGTTTAATAAGTATATTTTATTATCAAGTATATATTTGTGACATTGGTAAAAGATGACAGAGTTATAATTCCAGAGAACTAGGTTATTTTAATAATCTACAGATCAACCTAAACAGTAGTGCAGATTTAAATTCCTCCATCAATATACAGGCATCCTGTTGAACTGATCATCTCAGTTCAGTCTATGTTTTCATCCAGTACTTGGATCTTTGACATTATCTACTGACATGGACAGCATTCTCCTGGCTGAGACTGTGAACTTGATTCATGTGGGCCACCAAAAAGAAGCTGGATAGCAATAGCTTTTTCACAGCTCAAAAGAAACAAATTTGAACTGGTGACTTACAGGTGAAAGCGTTTCTGACTCCATATCCATGTCTGCATCATGCATCTCCTTCCTAATGCAGGTTTTGGTTTATTGACTCAGGTTGTGAAAACACCCTATAATAGTGGTAATGGCCTCCTGCTTGGCTTCACAACTTTTTTTCTATATAAAATAGTAGTACATCAGCACTCACTTTGCATACCTGGGTAGGGCTGGGTCAAATATGCAAATTGTGTGCATCTTTGTACAGTTTAGAGCATTGCTGATCTTAGATCTCTTCCTGCATAAAGTAGGTCTAGACACCTGTAACTGACTGACCTCTAATTATCCTGTACATAAAGAACATTTAGAGGCTAGTTGAGCTGCATCTAATAAAAGTTGTTTTCAACCTTTCACTGCAGGATTAGTACAGGAAAGCCATTTCCTGGATTACAGCGCCTAGAAGCAACTTGTACTAGACAGCCAGACCTCATTCATATTCTATGGACCTTTAAATGCTATCATTTAGAAAAAATGAGAGGCTTCTTTTTCTTTTTAGACAAAGCTTTGAGCTTTCCTGCTTCAATCTTTCTTTTTTTTTTTCTATTCAGTTACAAAACCAGTATTGCTGAAATGAAGCATGCTTTGCCCTGTCCTAAATAACCAGGTGACTCTTATCCATTGACTCTTCTCATGTAAAATCAGTGAGGTTTAGCCTAAAATAAAAAAAACAACCCAAACCCAAATCACTTTTCTTTTTCCTGGTTTTAAATTACATGTTGAAGCTTCTTTTCTCTCTGCATTTTCTATTCATGTGAAAATATTATTTACTCTGCATTAGGTATATCATAACTATAAGGATGCTATTCTGACTGTGGAGTTTCCAGAAGGTTTTTTTTCTGAAAATTTAGTCCCTGTAAATGAGATATGAACCTTCTGGAAGTTTTGAGTGGCAATTTGGATAAGCATACTCACTTTGGAGATTAAGACTGTGTTGAAGCCCATAGCTGACCAGAGGTAAGCTCAAACTCTGCAATGAATTAGACTCAGACCAGCATCTTTTAGTCCAATGCCCGTAAATGCTCCACAAGTAAGTTTGTCCCACTGTATTAAAGGTTTGCTTTTGTTTGTGTTTCTGCAGCCATTTCTTTTTTTTTCTTGGTTATTGTCATGGTTTAACCCCAGCCAGCAACTAAGCACCACGCAGCCGCTCACTCACTCCCCCTGCATCCAGTGGGATGGGGGAGAAAATCGGGAAAAGAAGTAAAACTCCTGGGTTGAGATAGGAACGGTTTAATAGAACAGAAAAGAAGAAACTAATAATGATAATGATAACACTAATAAAATGGCAACAGTAGTAATAAAAGGATCGGAATGTACAAATGATGCGCAGGGCAATTGCTCACCCCCCGCCGACCGACACCCAGCCAGTCCCCAAGTGGCAAATCCCTGCCCCCCACTTCCCAGTTCCTAAACTAGATGGGACGTCACATGGTATGGAATACACTGTTGGCCAGTTTGGGTCAGGTGCCCTGGCTGGGCATGAGAAGCTGAAAAAATCCTTGACTATAGTCTAAACACTACTGAGCAACAACTGAAAACATCAGTGTTATCAACATTCTTCACATACTGAACTCAAAACATAGCACTGTACCAGCTACTAGGAAGACAGTTAACTCTATCCCAGCTGAAACCAGGACAGTTATTTTTTTAACTACCTTGTTAAGGAGCTACAATGTATGTGACAATCTCTAAATGTGGGACATTTTGTCACTCTGTATTATATTCTAATCTCATTTAAATGGCAAAACCCCACTTTTTCTTTGTCCTAGAAAATATCTCTCATGGATGACTATCACAAAATAACAACAAAGATACACTGTATGTATCTGAACATTTTTACAATTTGCCTTTGGGAAGATTAACTTATACATCGAGCTGTCAGAATTGGTGACTTTTCTCCAATCTCTTGCCTGAATGGAGTCTCAAAATATGCTGGTTTTTCCACTACTAACAGATTTTTTTTAAAAAAAGATGGCATCTTCCTATAGAATTATGCTGTCTACATATTTAATCTCTTCATTCTGCTGTGTTAAGTGGCAAAACTATGGGTTTAATGCTTTTTACCTCTGCTACTATACTATGGGAGTCTATGTACTACTGTTATATACCAAGAACATGATATTTAACTAAACTCCAATTAGTAACTGCTAGGCATGATCTGTCTGTCAAAATGGGAACATTATGCATATCACAGCATTATTTAAAGATGTTGCACAGAATTGCTTTACCCTGTCTACAGTAAGAAAGAAATTTCCTGACATTCTCGGCAGCCAGAAACAGCATGAGTGGTAATAAAGAACAGCTGCTGAAATAGCTGTGTTTTGAGGCCCTAATTTGATATTGCAGGACCTTTTATTACCAGTAGTGATGTGAGCAGGACATATATGAAACAAAGTACGTGTTTAACTTGCAGATCTCTGGTTGTGTTGGTGGCATAGCTACTGAGTGACTGGAAGAGTCTTCGTTTGTAAACTGCACGTATTGATCTAGAACAGACCAGGTGAGATTTACACAGTCATTTTCAAAGAAGCAGAATTGCACTATGAAGACTATTACAAATTAGGTATCATAGAGCAAACCTCATCCTTTATAAATCTGTCATCATTTTATTATGAGAGGCCAAATGCTGATGCCAGTTATTGCTAGACATCCTGTAGGTTTGGAATGGTGTAACTCAGGGTGGCAGTTGGCTTGCAGATTGCCTGGAGAGGATGCAATTGCTATGTCCATCCTTAAGATGGACATGAAAATTACTTTGATAACATACTTTACAAATATAGACAGGAGTCGGATATGCCCGTTACCAAACGGATTGTCCTGTAGACTTTTTGCAGTGTTGTGTCTTCCTGTGTTCATTTATCTATTTCAGAATTATTTGCACTATAGTGATATCTTTCCTGGATTGCTAGCTCTGACCATAAGGGCTTGCTTCAATTTTGGCTGAAGTATGTTAACATCTGTTCCTTTTATTTGGCTGTATTAAGGAAAGACAAAAAGGAGAAAAATTTAAAAAAAAAAAAAAAAACAAAAAAAAAAAAAAAAACAAACAACAAAAAAACCAACCCACTGTTGAGAGATCCACTTTTGAGAACAATTTTGCTTTGTCAGGAAACCATATTTATGAGTTTTGAATACTTTCCTGGTTGTATAAGATCCTGTTTGTGTTTCTGCACAAAATAACAAACTTAAGGAACTTATTCTGGAGGAGGATATACGGAGAGATCAAATTAATTCCTTGTGATGTCTACTGTGATTCAGTCAAAAAGGTTAACTTTTACTTGCATAGTTTTGGTGAGAGTATAGGTCCTTCAGCAGGAATATCTCTCCTTTGCTCATTCTCTAATACCAATTATGAGTAAATCCCATGTGAAAATACAATAAAGTCTGTGGGATTTTTTTTCACTATAAAGCATTTTTTAAATAGTGAGAAAGTGCTGTCATGTAGTAAAACTTTGAGAGCTTGGAATCAAACACCTGGCAAACTAATTATTTTTTTTCTTTTGGGCTTTTGAGTTTAAAGAGCTCACTTTAAGTTTGCTAATGTTACTTTAGAACATACTTGATCCAGCTTCACTGGGCTGTGGGCTGCCTCCAGGAGCTCAGGAGTTTGAGAGTCAGAAATACTGCTGTGCAGTTCTAAAGTCCTTAGGATAAGAGGTATGGTCCCTAGAGAGGAAATAGAAAGTGCAGTGCTTTTCATGTATCAGATGCTATATGCAATGTTAATACTTATTTTTTCATTGCAACATTAGCAGCAGCAAAGCGAAGACTTTTTAGAAATGCATGTTGGTCTATAGTTCCAGGGATTTCTGTCAACTGATACGCTTTAACTCATTCTTCTTTGCAGATAGGCATGAATGGTTACTTTTGCTGAAAGTCAGATAGGCCGTGGTACCACACAGGGGAAGAGAATGCTGTAAGAGGCAATAGAGAAATGCTAGGCTGCCCGTTTCACATTCTCCTGAAGAGCTTGGGGCAATAGGTCTGCAATCCAGTCACTCTAACTGTATTAAGCTTGCAGCTGCATGTTGTTTTCATTGGCTGAAAGAGGCCACCACTGAGGGTCATGATCTCAGTTCTAAAGAATTGTTTTGCTTTGGAGGCTAGGTAGACCTCCAGGAACTGCAGATTAGTTCAACAGGTGATCTGAGACTTGACCAGAGAGTTTTACTGAAAAAACAGTTGTTTTGAACAAAGCCTATCTGCTACAGTTTGTATGCGCACAAACCTGCGGAGGTCTGGAGGGTCTACAGAGCTCTAGTACTCCCAGGATACATTTAGGATGTCAGGAATACGGTTTTGCTATAGAGTTTAGTAGATTGTACTTATCTCTTTTTATGGCTACCTCATATTCTTTGGGCTAGAAAAGTCTGTTGACTCAGAATAAACACAGTCTCAAAGTAATACATTGACCCATTTACAAGGAGTAAATGAATGGGGAAGACCATCAACCTCACACATCAGGACCTGAAAAGCAGATCTATCTTTAAAATAAATTTTCAATGGTAAAAACCATTGAATGGCAGATAAATGTGTTGCTAAAATTCCCTCCCAGTATAATTCTAGAAAAATTAATTTTGTTATGCCTTGTATCTTGAACACAACCAAGTTTGTGCTCTCTCATTCTAATGAAGATTGACAGGATGTTGTTACCACTGACTCTGCAATTAACTTATTGATATCTAGAGCTCCTTGCACTTAATTCTTTCTTACTCACATTGTGATTGTGCATCATATTATATTGGTTTATGCTGGGTTGGCTTATTCAGGTCATCAGAATGACACTGGAAGTGGAGCTGTAAGTCCGCACACTCGAAAGACCTTGTCTTAGCTGCACCAGTAACACTGTTGGCAGATGTCCTGTTGCACAATGTGGGACAGTGGATGTCCAGCTAGCAAAGCGTGTCTACTTATATTGAATCACAAATGTCCTGTGACACGTTATGAGCTTGGATCACATGCACAGTAGTCCTGTTGGAGTCCTAAAACTGGACATTAGTTCCATCTTCCTTGTATACTTTTGCCTCAGTAGGAAGTAAAGAGATAAGACAGGAGTAAGAAGATATGTTATTGTGGGACCATTTTAAGGAAGATTTTCTTGTTTTGTGTAATAGGAAGTCTTACAAGCCTTTTTCAGAAAAAAAAGCAAATATTCCCTCTCTTAAAGCACTATCTATTTTTCCTCAAAATCTGTTGAGTTTGGTGCAAAGGCTAGAACATGCCACCCGGGAAATTTTCCGGCTTCATCTTCAAAGAAAGGCTTTTACAATTAGCTACTGAGAAACTAGTAACCTGTGCTATTTGCAGTCTTGTCGGAAGCATTTCAAATGATGTTAGAAGGACATGTGGCACTCCTAGAAGTTGCTTTCAGTCTCAAAGGTAGAAGAAGCTAGAACTCTGCGAATTCTATTGTGATATTTTTTTAGCTAGGTTTTTTCACCTTTACATGAATTGGTCAAGTAAAAACGGGCATGAGCAAAAGAATTATGTGAATTTTAGATGATGCTTATACAGTTGGAACATCAAATTACTTGCATTCCACCCATATTTCTCTATCTATAATCTCTTTAAAGGCCACCACAACCACAACATTCCCACACATTAGTGGGAATCCAGCTTGGTCTCCAGAATTTCCAATTTATGGACATAGCTTATTGGTTCCCAAACCTATTTTCAGTGCTACAGTCATGCGCTCTGGGAACTGAAGCAATACCATGTTATCTACAAAACAAATTAAAACTGACCAGCTCTAACAGATATCACAACAAACAGTGCCAAGTAGTTTCTAGAATATAAATGATTTATGGAGATACTTTAATGAATAAAGGAGGGATCCTTCAAATAAATACAGACTTCCTATGAGTCTATGATGGAGTTCTCAAGCCTTACTGGTATGAATCAAGGATGGATCCCTTGGTATAAATTTTCAAACCCAAATAATCCACACTCTGGGTCTTCTCATGCCATCCCTAGAATCAGATTTGCTCCTGAATTGAACCTGATGTTAGTGACAGCAGAATCAAGCCTTCAATTCCTTTTTCTTGCTTGAGTACAAAGTAGGAAATCTGAGCGTACATGGAGCTAAACTCTCTGAAGTTTAGTCTGGAGGTAATGTGGTCTTAGAGCTTTGGGGTTATTTGGAAGGCATGTTTCTGCAATTCAGTGGTAATGTTGCCTTTGAAAGAGTAGTTTTGCACCTCTAAAGTAATTTTTAAAACATCTTAAAATGTGGAAGTGGTCTATGTGTACTTCTTCTTGTCTGTTCACAAGAGGAGTCTCCCTGATGCTAATATGAAGTGAAGTCATTCAATGAATACATACCTGTAAAGTCTAGACTTGTCTGTTTATTAATATGCCTGATAATGATGACTAGCATGTCATACACAAATAAATAATATGAAAGAGCAAAACCAGAGTTAGTCTCAGAAGCTTTGACAGAACTATTATTATTCCCAGAAAGAGAATCAGAATGTGAATCTTGTCAGCCTGCAAACAAAAATTAGTCAGCTTAATTCTTGCTATGTAGACTGCATTTAAACCCTGAGAAGGTAAAGAAAAATGCTTAATGTGTTAAGAAAAAAGAATAATCAAACCTCCAAACCCATTCAGTTAAACCAGTAAGGAGCACAACTGTTCAGCAGAGATTAGAGACTGATGACATATCTGAAATGCCTGCTTGCAAATTCTTCTGCAAGTCATCAGAAAGGTTTATTAGGGCAATTAGAGATCCCACATGACTTATTCTTGAATATCTTTTCCTATGTTTTTCATTATCAACATTAGCAACATAGGTTATACATTCATGCATATATACGTATGTATTGTAGGTTTAAGCTGGTAGCATCCCCATGCCTCCGCAGTCCCCAGCAGCACTTCACTTCCTCCCCTGGTGGCCTTTGAAGTTTGGAGAAATAAAACTATGCTTTTGGCATGAAAGGCTTGAATTGTTCCTCAAGTAGCCAGAACAGGGGCCTCAACAGCACACCCAATGAACTAAAAGTAATTTGAAAAAATATTGAGAGTTTATTTTTTTCTATTTGAGCCAGAATTGAATAAGTAATATCGAAGATTGCTGTGTTATTTTGATTGTTGTATGCTTTTGTTTAGGTTATAAGCTTGTCTGTGCAGTGATAGTGCTTTAAAATATGAATGCGAAGACCCGTGTAAGCTTACTTAATACGATGCTCAATTTAAACACTACTTAGTGGTGCAAAATGTGCTTCCAGAGGTTGTGCAAGGACAACAATCACAAAGTAGTTGTGATAGTTGTGCGCAACTTAGTTTTACAGTGGAAGTTGTTGACCCTGTTATATTAGGATTGCATTGATTTTAAAATGGGCTGGCTAACACCTGCTCCAAGGTAAAATTTGACTAGGAATACTTAAGGAAACAAAATGTTGTTTTTAATTATGGTATCTTGAATAAAGTTTTAAAAGGATTTCCAAGCATCCTTTTGCCAGTGTGTAGTAAAATAAATTGACAGATGAGTGACAAAACCTTCTTTGCTGGTGATTATTAGGACAATGTACCAAAAAAGGCTCTGGCTTAGGAATTCCCCAGACTACTGAATTCCAGAAACAAAGAAACTTGGTTTACGCATTCTGCTTTTTAAGTATTTTCTTCAAGTTGTTGTTGACAACCATTAGAATACTATCACTAACAGGACTGTCTCTGAGGTGGGTGGTCTGATCCACTATGCAATTATTCTGTTTCCACACTTACCAAAGATTATAATATCATAATCAAAATCTAGAAAGTTAAAAATCAAATTAATTATTTGATTTAGGATGTTTCTAGAAAGCCAGATCTAGTTGTCTTACAACAGGACTACTGGAGATCTCCAAAAGAGAAAATTCTCAAAAATACACATAGCATATATGGAGAAATAAATCTCCAAGGTATGAAACAAATTGGTGGAGTTGGGTTTGGTTTATCCAATTTTCTTTTTTACAAGCCTTGATTCTTAGCTGTTGCATAAGACTCATGCTGAGCTTTGTAGGCAGAAAGCTTTTTTCTGCAGTTCACAGAAGAATGGTCTGTTTGCACAGAGGGGGATAAAGGATTGGAAAAGAGCAGGGGGGTTGGTGGAATGGTATCCAAATTAGATCAGATGATCTTATCAAATCTGAGACAAAGAGGTAAAAAAATATGGAGATTTAGGAATCATATGTATAGATTTGCCTGGTCTATTTGTTCTCTGATTAGAAGTAAGTCAGGTTTTTTAGCAATGTTTTTTGTTATTTTTGTGGCAGAAATTGATTCAGTTCAAATAGATTTTATGTCTGCAGAACAGAGGGTTTCCCAACATATTCCTGGATAATGGCAGCTTACGTGATGTTAATTGTGGAACATTGAAAGCTCAAAGTATGTAGCCTTTGAATTCACGCTTTCAAAAAGCATCCAAATCGATGTGAATTTGCCTTTGCTCTTTTCTTTGAACACTTGTTATCTGGTTTTAATAAGTCCCTGAAAATAGAACAAGAAATAAAACATTAAAAAGCCAGAGAAGTGGAGGTTCATATGAATTCCTGTTTGTGCAGGTGTGAGTTAGGGTGGGGATGTTTGGTAGATCTTGTTACCTTTGTTGAGATTAAAAACAAACAAGCAAAAAAACCCCATCAAACTGCACAGCTCCCTAGAAACTATTTATTTGCTATGAAGTATATTTTGAACAAGAGCAGAGAAACAGATTCCTGTTATACCTTTTCCCTTTGTTAGAATAAAAATGATAACTTAGTGATGTTTTTTATTCTATTATACATTTTAGCAATGTATGTTAGCTGTTTTAGCAATTCTACCTCATTTAGGGGAATATATACCTTCATTCTCAGTGCACTCTCATAATACATTCAGTCTCCCTATTCATGCACCCTGGAAATAAAAATGAATCAAGATTGTTTTGAAAAATGTAGATTTGCTAGTGAAGTGGACCAGTTATTGAATTGCACTATAAGAGCAACTTCCCACGCCAAAGCCCTGTGATGTGCTTTCAGCTGACAAGTAATGATAGCAGAACCTTGTAAATCTCTGCAGCTTCCAGGGAGAAGCTTGTGTATTCACAGAATCACGGAATAGTTGAGGCTGCAAAGGACCTTTGGAGGCCATCTGTTCCACCCCCGGCTCACGCAAGGCCACCTAAGCTCGTTGCCCAGGCCTGTGCCCAGATGGCTTTTGAATACGTCCAAGGATGGAGACTCTATAACCTCTCTGAGTGACCTGTGCCAGTGCTCCGTCACCCTCACAGTAAAAAAGTCTTTCCTCATGTTCAGAAGGAACCTCCTATGTTTCAGTTTGTGCCCGTTGCTGCTTCTGCTGTCACTGGGCACCACTGAACAGAGCCTGGCTCCTCTTTGCATTGTCCCATCAGATATCTATATACATCTATGAGATCCTCCTGAGCCTTCTCTTCTTCAGGCTGAACAGCTCCAGCTCTCTCAGCCTTTCCTCATATGTGAGGTGCTCCAGTCCCTTAATCATCTTCGTGGCCCTTCGTTGACCTCTTTCCAGGAGGTCTGTGTCTCTCTCGTACTGAGGAGCCCAGCACTGGACACAGCACTCCCAAGTGTGGCCTCACCAGTGCTGAGCAGAGGAGAAGGATCACCTCCCACGACCTGCTGACAATATTCTGCTTGATGCAGTCTGGGATAGTGCTAGCCACCTTTGCAGCAACAGCTCATTGTTGGCTCATGTTCTACTTGGTGTCCACCAGGACCCCCAGGTCTGCCAAGCTGCTTTCCAGCTGGGTGGCCCCCAGCAAATACTGGTGCTTGGGTCCTGCCCAGGTGCAGGACTTTGCACTTGCCCTTGTTGAACTTCATGAGGAGCCTGTCCACATCCTTCTGGATGGCAGCAAGACCCTCTGGTGTTACCAGCCACTCCTCCCAGTTTTGTGTCATCTGCAAACTTGCTGAGGGTACACTCTTCCCCCATCATCCAGATCACTGATGGATATGTTGAACAGTATTAGAGCCAGTATTGACCCCTCAGGTACACTGCTAATTACTGGCCTCCAACTAGACTTTGTGCCACTTATTACCACCCTCTGGTCCCAGCTGTTCAGCCAGTATTCAAATCACCTCGCTGTCTGTACTAGATTTTAAAAATTTCTATGGTATACTTATGTTAAAGCACTACAGCAGCAATGTTTTCTTAAAAAAACCCCAACAATAAAATTCAGTTCCTGCATAATCCATATGGAACTGTCTCCAGCAAAATCTTGATTTGACCAATTTTTTCTACTTGCTACCAGAAAAATCAAAGCAAGTATTTTGCTCAGATTTGGAATTTGTGTGAACCTTGTGAAGTGAACCTTGTGTTCTGGTTATTGTGACCTACACCTTGAGTTAAAATTAGCATCATAATTCATTTACCTGGAAGTATTGTCAGTTCATGGAGAAAGCTTGCACTGGTTTAGTATGCTCCCTACATGTTCCTCACTTCTATTCAGGAAATAAATTTTTACTAGAGGTGGTGGAGAGGAAAAAGTGAAAAAAGCCCCACCTCTGGGAACTCAAAACACCTCTACACCCTCATTTCCCTTCATCTTTTATGCAAAATATAATAGTTCTTATTTCCCACATTTTCTACTCCTTGTGTTCACTCTGTCTTCAAATCTGAAGGCAGAGAAATAAGCCTCGTGATATCCAGAGAAATATGTTGTACAGAGTGATTTCCTTTCCAGTGAATGATCTGATCTGCTGGTGGGAACTAACAGAGAGAGTCGAGTCTGATAGTACTTTGCTCTCCATCACATCCTTGATCAAGTTGTTAGGCTTCTCTGAGCACATAAGGCCTGGATAACAAAGCTATAGGACATGGCACTCTCTGTGTCTTAGTTCAGGATTCATGTGCTACTTGTTGTTCATAATGAATCATTTCTGACTTGACAGAAGTCAGTGGTATCTGTTCAGTCACGTGCATTCCCACCAGTTGCACAGATGTCATTCACTCAAACAGTAGCCTAATTTGCATTCTCAGAGCACAGTCCAAGGACTAAATGAATGTGTGAGACTGAAATCCTCCCTTTCTGCTAGAAATTGCTATTCCAAGCCAAGGTTAGACCTACAGCTGAGACACAAAAGATAGATCTCTGTGGTACTAATGCATTGAGAAGATGTCTAATTACAGGGCTGTTGATGCAGATCATATTCTCATTCTTAAATTAATTCAAATCAGCTGTATTTCTTTGATGCAGATAATTATCAGAAATTCCCTCTGCATTACCTTGTACATCACTTTTTGTGGTGAGTCACAGAAAGAAGCTGGCAGGCAAGATTCAGTGGAAACCCTCTGAGTCTGCCAAAATATGGGTTTGGTGATGTTAATGTGCAGAGTTTTCTGGCATGAAAAATGAAGTGAAAATTTATTATGGTGAGCAATGATCTCCTCATTACCTCACAAATGGTAGTTGTATCTATTTGTCATCACTGAATGTTGGGAATGAATCTTATAAAACTGTGTCCACTGATCTAAGAACGTGTGAGTGTTGATTGAACCTCAGAAGGAGGATTTGCCAAAACCTCAGCTGGTATACATTGATACTGTTCCCTTCGAGCCAATGAAGTTGCATTTATTTACATCAGTCAACCATCTGGGCTTGTGTTTTAGGAACTGAATTTGATTTTCAGGGATCTGGAATCCAATCAGTCTCTGTATTACTTTTAATTTTATGCTGAAAGAATTCAAATAATTCTTTGTCCTCCCTTCAAGGTCCCCTCTCAGTTTTCTCGCTCATGTTCTCCTTTCCTCTCACATTCCAATGGTTACTTTTTTGGTATGCAAGGTTGCTTTCTCCTCCCTCTAGTTCTGATAGAAGGCTGGTGGTCAGGGATGCTCCACACAAAATTACTATGCAAATAGGCACACAGCATGCAGTACCCCATTAGACATGATGGAGAATCATCCGCTAGGGATTCAGTAGCAACCTGGCAGTCAGCATTACACCATCTCACTGTCTTGTTTCTGATCCTTGGCTTGTTTATAAGTTGGTGGATGTTATTGAACATTACCTGTTCCTGGTGTAGCAGCTGCATTTATGAGAGAATAATTCTCTTGCATTGTGTTATCTAAAGCTGTATGTGGACATGTAGAGTGCATGCTGGCTTACTCCAAAGAAGGAAAAACAACCACCAAAGAATGCCAAATAGTGGTCTGTTTTGCTGTTATATTTAGAGGTTTATGGAAGCAACAACTATCTCCGAGCTAATGAAATGTATTTATTTATTTATTTATCTGTGTACTTATTTCTTTATTTATTTTGCAAAGATATAAAACTTCATGGTTCTAGATCCTGCTTTGTATAGCAGTATCCCAGAATTCTCTGGAAGCTTGATGAATTGAGCAGCAGAGAAAGGTGACAGAAATTATATCCTTAAGAGTTTGGGCAAGAAACTTTTATGAAATTCTATAAAAGAATAATGATAATTTTGAATTTTTTCCTTTTCCACTGACATTAAATTAAGACCTTTGGAAGTTTCTCAAGATAAAACTTCAGAAAAAGAGAGAGATGAGATCTGGGAATCCTGGGTTAATTTCCTTGCTTTCCTTTGTTCATTTAAGTAAGGTGTCTCCCACACCACCAGTGAGTGCCCCACTACCCACCTGAGATATCATTCTCCCATGACTTGTTCAGAAATTCCATCTTGAACCCAAGAAGTCAACTTGACGGTCTTTGGAGTGGAAAAATGACTGATCAATTCTCATTTCTACTGATCAAGCTTAAGCTGAATATTGTATGGAACTGGAGACTACTTGAGACTTTTGATTACCAGACAACTTGCTTGCCTTTGAGTTTAACATGAATAGACAACTCAAATTCTCCAGTAAAAACTTAGAAGAATTGTTCCTCTTTCCATATTAAATCTTCAGCTGCTTGAACCAAGAAATGCCCAGAGGAACGGAAATACTAACAGAGCTTTCCCAAGTTGTGGAAAAGTTTAATTGACTTTGGTTTAAAATCTGAGAATAGGTTCTGAGTTCATTTTTAGTTTCTCCGAATACACATGCTTAACCTAATTATACATTAAATGGTTTTCAAAGACTGTTTTCTTGGTCCTTCTAATTTCTGAATGGTGTCTTTAGATGCTCATACACTTATTATATGCTGTTAATTTTGAATTTTTCTGCTTACTGCTAGATGTTCTGTTTTTAAAACCTCTTTCACCAGCTTTTCATGGTTAAGTTATCTCAGATTGCCTGTTTTCTTTCTGTGCCTATATGCTGTTATTTAGAGGTGCAGTAGTTGGTTGCTTGCTGCTACTTTCATTTTAAATCTAAATTCTGACTGAAAATTATTTTATTTATAATGCAGCGGTGGGGACACCTGTTTTTGGCATGTGAGAACATTCTGGTGACATAACAGGCCACCAATAATAGAAACAGCACTCTGGGCCTTCATTATAAACCATGTGATGCTTCCACCACACTGCCAAGTCAAACATCATAATTCCACCCACTGAGGAATAACTATTCCCCAGAGAGGGAGCAAGTGAGAGAGAGAGAGGAAGATTCATGTTGGTTTTGAGTACTGAATGCCTTCTGAATATCCCTATGTAATACACTTGGCTTTGGTGTCAGGTGTTTCTTATGTATTGATGTTCAGATCCAAGACTAATAGGAAGAATTTTAGTGTGCTGTTCTTCCTTAGTTAAAACAGAGTGGTTTATATTTTGAAAGTGTTAAGAGCTGTAAAAATTAAGGGAATTACAACAGAATTAGTTTCAGCCTGTTAGTTATTGAAATACTTCAGGCATTACTTGGTTTTTATCCACTATTTAAACCCTATAGCAGTGAGATTGTTGACTTACATAGAAACCACCATTGCAATTAATACCCCTGTAAAGGCTTCTGTGCCAAATTGACCCTTGCAGGGCCCGCAGTCATTTCACAATCTGCACTGTGAGATATCAGGTGTGCAGAGTATTACATTTCTAATGGAAACAATGCTTTGCCATCCTGAAATCTGTACTGAGACATCCTAATGTACTGGTTTGTTATCTCTTGCTAACCTGATGCTGTCAATGTCTGTCACCTTTGTATATCTATATGCTGTTTGAAGATAGTCCACGATAAAGTTGTGAAGCAGATCTTTGAATTTTTTTTTCTTTTCTTTTTCACTTTGGTGTTATTTTTATATCCATTAAGACTAGTCTGATTTCCGAAGATTGTCATTAAGATCAAACATCCAGTTTCTCTCCTTGAATAGCAACAGTGAAAGTAATCTTCTTCCAAGCTGCCATCATGGCTTGTTGCAAATTTGTTGTCTGAGTTATATTTGGGATACAAGATGCATAAATCACAATAGAATTTTCCCTGCTGTCTAGCGTATCAGCTCTCAGGCAGATCTGTTTTCTTCATAAAAATATCAGAGTTACTATGTCCCTTTCTGCAGGAATGATTTTCTCACCTAGATATTATAGTTTCACAACTAACTGCATTTCCAGTTTTGGGGAAAGTATACAACATCCTGAACACTCTTGATTTACATACCAGGTGGCAGATATGGAAAGTTTCTGCACTCCAAAACAGGGGAGAAGAGAAAGGGGTTTACAAATGCATAAAGATGGAAAGAGATGGAGAAGAGGATTCTTTGAAAAGATCCCCGAGTTCTTTTTCTGTCTTCTGCTATTTGCAAATTTGCTAACTTTAAGTAATTTATTATTCAGAATCACTCAGCAGTGTTCCAAGTGAGTAGAAGCCTCTGGA
This sequence comes from Haliaeetus leucocephalus, assembly GCF_000737465.1. Taxonomy (NCBI): domain Eukaryota; kingdom Metazoa; phylum Chordata; class Aves; order Accipitriformes; family Accipitridae; genus Haliaeetus; species Haliaeetus leucocephalus. The sequence continues at coordinate 5,214,918 of NW_010972665.1, forward strand.
CCATACATAAATGATGTTGTCCCTATGTCTTTGCTATTTGTTGTTTCTATCACTAGATGTTACCATGGCAATATTTTTGTGCAATGACTGGTTAAGTATGGCTAACAAAGCAGGAGGAGAATATAAACAATTTACTATGCTTTTGACACAGTGTGGTGGACTTAGGAATGTGTTGGGTTTTTTTTTCCTCTGAAAAGAAGAAATGTGACAGATTTATTTAAGTTTTAGGAGTTTTGTGAAGTAGTCTGCTGCTGGCACCAAAACCAAGTTTACTTTCCTCAAGGAATGAATACTGGTATGAGCCTCAAATATGTGCCCTTTGCCATCACTCAAATCAGATATTTTTTCATACAGAGATAAATATATGCAGGGTTAAGTAAACAATGAATCCAAAATAATTTTCTGACTCACATGATTGTTCTTGTATGGTCTTGCTACCTTTCATCTAGCTGTAAACATTGTCATTCTCTAAAGTATGCCTTCACTGAGATGAATCACATAACTGAGAAACATTGGAAAGCAGAGAAAAAGAGTTTAAGAGGTTCTCACACAGTTTTTTGTCAGCAAAGAAAGCTGCTGATTAAAAGGTTTAATCTTTCTGCTCTATATCTGCCAGTGGATTACAGCTGGTACCTTTTCTGTTTCCTCTCCATCATCTCCTGCTGTATGTGAAGGTTTATTCTGTGTGTACCAATTTCCCTGTTTTTTCAAGCTGGTATCTTTCTAAACCCAGTACCAGTAGGAAGCAAAGCTAACTTGTCCTCGAAAGATATAGTTTGATTCCACCTGTTGTTGCTACTCACATATCATAGAGATACCTGTCATGGGACCTCACTCTGCCAAGCTACCGCAGCAAGCTCTAAGAAATCCAAACAAAATGTAACAATAATGTCCCCCAGAGAGACACAGCATCCTTGTGCTGTGCATCGTTCCTGTAGAGGAATCATATAGAGTTTAAATGATCAGTGCTATATGATCCCAAATGATTGGCAATTTAATACTTCACATAAATGACTTCTAAGAAGAGAATGTCACTTAGTAAAAGACTTTCAGAAACTGAAAGATTTGAAGCCATTTATTAATCCTCTTTTTCCTAATGTTGACTGTTCTTTGGGGGAGAAAAAAGAAATATTTTCCACTTTGCTTCAGATGCTTTCAATGTCAAACATAGTGCTAATTCTGAAAATAGTAATCATTTTAAGGATATGGGATCTGATTTTAAGAGGCCCAGAGCACAAATGCTTCTGATGGAAATTAATGGTAACTGAATAGTCAGACCCATCCACATTAAGAAAGAACTAGATTCATTGGCATCTGAATGCTATATATGACATTCTGTTGGCCTTGGGATCAATGGGATTTTTGCTTTTGAGTGAAATGGGATCAGGACCCTCTTACCAAAGCTGGTAAACACAGCTTCAGCAACCTGCATACACGTGTCTGAATTTGATCAGAAAGGGAAAGGATGGATGATTAATTTGCTTTTTCTGTTAGCAAATTAAAAAAAAAAAAAGTAAAATGCAGTGCTACATATTGTAACCTATTAATGCTAAGATTCAGCTTTTAAATGCTTTCAGAGCTAGTGGTGTAGCTACAGTAGCAAGTAGAATTTTAGAGAAAATCCCTTGAACCATGACAATGAAATTACCACAGCAGATTTCTGTGGGAAAGCATTTAGCAACTGCAGCAGAGTGTTCTTCTTGTACTCTCCAATCTAGACCTCTTCCTCATTCCTTTCCTGGGTAAGCATTTTGAATGGGACTAGAATATTACTGTTTTTCAGGCTAGATCTCAATGACATTTGCATATTAAATCAGAACTAGGTATACTAACTTCAAAGGAGTTTTTAAATATCAAAGCTAGCATGTGCACTGGTGTTGAGAAAAACTAAAAGCTGCATTTTGATTAAGGATTCCACATGCCTACCTAGATTTTGCTTTTGTATCCTTTGTGTGAACAATAACAGGTGTATATATACCTGTATAAAAAAAGGTTGTATGAAATTTGGTTGGCTGAAATAAGTAGGTGTAAATGGGACCAACTTTTAATTACAGGCAATGCCTCACATGGAGAACCCACTGGTTTCTCTTAATGGACAGGACAAATCTTCTCATCAGAACCTAGCTATTACAATAGGTTTTAGAAGGATCCAACACAAGATACTTTGGAATGTCTTAGTTACAAGGGAGTGGAATGTTGAAGGATGGCAGCTAGCCTGTGAAATATGCAAGAAGTATGCAAAAACATGCTAAGGTCAGAACAGAAGTCATTAGAAAGTAGGAGCATAGCAAGGGAAGAAAGAGACATTGTTGAGACCCAGGTCAAAGAGCTCTGAGGAGAAGTGATCTTTGTAAATGAAAACTTCAGCGTGATATAGGGAGCCTGTTCCTGAATGGTCACTTAATATCACAGAATTACATTACCTTCCCATTGTATCATTAGTTCATTGTTGCCAGGTTTTTGTAAGTAGGCGGGTCTTTGTGTTAAAATATTCCATGGCACAGAACTGTCATATTTTTGCTAATAGTTTCATTTGACTGGTAGCTTCTTTTTTCTATAATGTCATAAAAAGTTCTTTGGTAATATGACTTCTACCCTGGTATTAAATAGCATGTCCTCAAATTTTGGAGTTCTTTTGATTTGTCTTCTGTTACCTTTTCATTTCATTAAGACTTAACTCTCTCTCACTATGAAACAGAGAGCGTTTTGTCAACTTTCTATGGGCATGTGTTGTTTTTTGTAAATTACCTGCTCTGGTTTGAAACTGGCAATAGTTTTCAAAGTGAAAATTCATACTAAACAGATGTAAATGAAGACCGTTTTGTTAGTGTAATAAAATAAAGAAACTGTAACGTCAATACTTTGTTAGTATAAAAACTATCTGAATTAGGACTGAGTTGGAATATGCAACTAGTTTTTAAAGCTGTACATCTGGAATGATTTCCATGTAGTCAGTTTAACAGACCAGTGGAGGATGTCCTGGGCATAGAAACATATTCCAGTTATTTAATGCCAAAACAGCCCCTCTCAGCACCACTTCTCTAGTTTCTTATGCACAGAGCTGTACCAAAAAGAGAGGGGCAGGCCAGGGTTTTCCTGACAGCTGAGCAAGCTTCAGTTGCTGGAACAGCCCTTTAAGGCCAGGAACGAGCTAGCCCTGATAAAGCTGCCCTTATGATGAGGTCTGCTTTGCAGCTGGATAGGTCATGGTGCGAAACAATGTTTAAGCTCCTTTCCTAGTCTTTTGATGATCCCAGCTTACCTTAAGTAGAGAAATTAGCACGTAGCACATTACAGACAGCAATGATGCCTTGCTATTTGCTAGTTAGGTTCAGAAGCTGCGCTTAACTAGATCTGTGAAGTCATTCAATTTGCAATAAATAAGTTCAGCTCCCAATTACCCAGTACACTGTTTTTATTTAACTACATCATTTTTTGCTGTGCTGCAGGGTATATTTTGCAAATTATGTCACTTCTAGTTAGTCTCTTGAGTCTGACTGCTGTTAGAGCACTGACCTGAGATGGAAAGTCAAATACTAAAAAGCAAAATAACATTTGGTTCATCACTGCAAGACTCAAAAAAGATATCTGCAACAGTTCCATTAGTCCTGAGCCCAGAGGGTTTTGGGGAGATGTGGGATTATGCTCAATATTAGGCAGAACTACAGAAAACTTAATTAGTAGTTTTCCTGTTTGGTTGATTTTGTCACAGCTCTGCTAGAATTCTTTCAAAAACTTGAATCTTTACTTTGTAAGGACCTAATGTCATTAAGTATCTGAGAGGAATATAAATATGAATTCGTTTCTCCTTTTTTTTTTTTTCCTTTCCCTGGAAGCATGTTTTTTTGCATACTCTAGGAAAGATGAAATACCTGACTAACTACAGGAAAGCATGAACCTAGCAATGGATAAGTACTGCAAATGTACTTGTTACTTGACTGGTGTTGCAAGAGAAGAGGAGAGATGTGTCTTGCTGCTCTTCCCCCCATTCCTTTACTACAAAAGAACAGGACACTGTGGAGCCTAAATTTTATACCTAGGTTGTAATAAGATGAAAAACATCCTGACCAAAAGTTACACGGGTGCTAGAATTAGTAAGATAACTGTAAGCAGACTTCAGCTGCTGCAGAGATCAGTAAGAAAAATTTGCTTCCTGTGTAAATAGTCTGAAGTGTTTGATGTATGATGAAGTGTTTGGCCAGTGCAGGAAACGAGCTTCTGGGCTTGATGGACAAAACAAAGGGCAGTGTGATAGCTGCCCTTTTGTGTACAGTGTAATGGACTCCTGTATAAGAAAAAGAGTCTGTTTGTTTACTGGATAACATGATCCATTATAAACTCCATGAATCTCTGACTTATGTTAAATTCTTAAAGAAGCAGATATAGCATAAGCAGCTAAGTAAAAAAGATCCCTGCCAATCAATCAGAACTTTTCAAACCAGAAGTCCAATGGAATCACCACATGTGAATGAAGATCACTCACAAAGAGAGAAGGTTCTTTTCACTGAACAATTTTGTCAAATCACTGTGTAACAGGAGCAACATGAAGCTGACAATGTCATAAGGCATGGCATAAATGCATAAACTACCACTGTGGAGACTGGAGATGAAAAAGCTGTATGTTTTTAATTTGGGGGGTAAGGGCTATGTGGTTTACAAGGGGAAGGGGAGATCAAAGAAGAGTATGTCAGGTGGCCCCAGAGGGACTTTTAAGTTATAGCAGGGACTGGCGTAATTTGTGAGATGCTTTTAATTTCCTGTGCTACTAGTAGAAGAGAGTTTTTGAATTTTGCTTGCCAGAATTGTTGGAGAAGTAGCTAATAGTTATTTTGTGAAAAAGAGATGCTGGATAAGTGGCTAATTTTTAGCAAATTTCTTTGAGTTGATGCGTGAAAATATTGAGTTTTGTGAAGATATATTTTGGATGTACATGCAAAGTGCTTCATGATTCTTTAAGATGAAAGACTGTGTATGTAAATGCAAGATATTAATTGATCAACTTCATGCATTTAATTTTTGAGAATACATACAATTCCTGCCAAATAAGTTTGTCACAGTTCATCATGTAATCACTTCTTTTGGATTTCCCCCACAGACTTAAGAGTGGAGCAGTCAGATTTTATATTTTTTATTGAATGGTAGATAAAAATGAAATCTGTTTTCATCTTCATTCGCTTTCTAAACATATATTTAGTAATTTTTTTTAAAAAAGTGTACATATCCATATAGAAAGAATTTGAAGCTATCATAATCAATATAATGAATATGCTTGCTATAAACTATCAAAACCATTTGCCTTTGAAAATAATAATAAGAGCACCATAGATATTCTGCCAAAGTTTTCATGGAATTAGTTTGTTGAAGTATTAAACTAGCTGTTGATAGACACACTGCCTTCCCTGTGTGTGTGAATATTTTAGTTTTCTGCAGTTTTTTCAGGTAGTGTATAATTAGTTCATTGAAAATTTAAAATCCAGTTGGGAGAAAAGAAAAAGCAATAACTTCCTCACCACCACCACCTGTGTTTAGGAGCTAGATGTGAGAAGGCGAGATGTAGTGTTCCTAAAGTCCTGGAAGAATGGAAATAATATGTTTAAATCACTAAGTGCATAAAAATACTTATGTTACTTAAATTGTGTTTGCACTGAAAATTAGTTTATTAATATTTCAGGTTTCTAAAGAACCAGACATATCTAAGACAGCTTTATTTAGCAAATAAAATTGCAAGATGCTTGTTTTATCTTAAGCAGATTCCAATTTCCATGTTAATATAATTGATAGATATCAACTTTAAAAAAATAATTATCTAAATTTGAAAAGTTAAGTACTTCTGTATTTTCTAACATAATAAAACTAAACATTAGAAATGAAGTAAACATAAAGTAGTCATATAAAACCACTAAGTTAAATACATACGTATACATTCAATGCAGCAGAAAAAAATACCAAATTCTATCAATCACCCCAAAAGAGTCAACATTTCTTTGGAGAAATGACTAAAATGTACAAATAAAAAGCAAATTAAAATTGGTTATTTAGATCAAAGGTTTTGCTATTAATGCAATTACAGTTAAAAGCCAATGACTTATGTTGCTTCAATTTCAGTCACTGCTATAAATATAAGTCAAAGGCTGGTTTGGTTTCACATAGGAAAATTGTCAACTTTGTGTATCTGATATTAGAATAAATATGTAGCGGAAATCACTTACACTTGCCATATTTCAATATAAAATATTCTGATAGAACAGCAGATATGGAATTATTGACATGAATTTACTTCCTTTAAAAAACTGTGTTTTGAAAGCAAGATTATTAAGAAATCATCTGCAGTCTTGGAAATTTACAGCTCGTAATATTTATGTAAATATCATGCAAGGAAAAAAAGTCAGCTCTCTAGGCCTACCGTCAAGAATGCACAATCTATTGCTCTGAAGAGAATAGCTGCTAGGAGAATCGATGCAAATGTAGTTTCTTTTCTCAGTAGAAAGCTCCTGAACAGGGTTCAGCCTAAGTTCAAAGATTTTGTTGTGTGGAAATACAATATGGTTACACTATGCTACACTTCGAGGTTATAGATTCATCACCTTAGGTGGAAGATGCATAACAACTTGGCTGACAGGCATATGAACGTGTTGACTTGACTCCCTTTATCTGGCTTTTATGATTTTTGTATTTCCTCATTCAGGGCTGAGCCTGAGCAGTCTTAGTTATGGCATCTGCACCTCTTTATTTCCCTTTTATGTCCTTTCTGGAAATAGGTAAGGAATGAAATCCATTTAAACAGAATTGGTCATTTAGATCTATATTAAAATCCAACTAGATTAGAATACAAGACCTTTAATTTTTCTCATCTAGACAAATTCTCTTTGATACAGCAAGACCTTCTTTTTGTCACAACAGCTCAATCCACAGCTATTTCCAGTGAAGGTAATGGAGCTAGATCAGCATGAAACTGATGCCAAATCTTGACCAGCAATATCAGATGGATGTATAATAAGAGATCCTGACTCAAACCATCATAAACCAGTAGTATATAGATTTTAATTTGGTTTTCTATAGGAAGAAGTTTTACGTATCCGTACTGCCTGTGTCTGGCTGCCTGTGATCCTCTGTTAATTTTTAACCCCCTTGTCTGCTTCCAAACCCAATCTGAAAGATGAATAAGGATCTCTAAGATAAATACTGTGCTACAAGTCCTGAAACCTGGGAACCAGAGAAAGGAGGGAGACCCTAGAAGTGCTCCAAATGAAGGAAAGGCTGCAGGGTGGGCTCAGAAAACCTAGAGAGGCAAATGATCTTGTAAAGTACCCCAGGAATAGATGGGGCAGCTGAAGCTTATACAGCTGCAAGTGTGCAAGTCCATCAACATGTTGCTGTGTGCACTACAACATGTTTCATTAGCTTAAGTGCTCAAACCACGTGGCAGCTGAGATAAATTTTCAGGAAGGTGATGTGGTTCCACGAGCAGGGTTTGGTAATTCCTGTTCAGAGGGGATCTTTGCATCATTGTTCTAGGATACTATTTTTCTGTATGCATCAGTCATTGAAGGGCTCATAAAAATTGGTTTGAAAATGTAAGCAGGAAGCTTCATTCACTCTGGGAAAATGCTGCGCATTTCTGGAACTTGATCTGTAACTTTAATGTTTGATATGACCTTGGATGAAGAGACAATGTACTTTTCTGGCTAATATATTTGACTAATATAATTACTGATGAGGCAACAGTACTGATCTGATTCCCATTACAAGCAAGAAATCTAGAGCAAACATGATACTGCCAGGTTCCAAGGGAACCCGGGTGAAGAAATGTCTTATCTAATATTGGAAATGTTACCAACCAGGTAAAGAAAAAGAAAACCTCCCTAGCGGTAAAATTAAATAAATCAGCTTTTTGAAAATAAATATTTTGTAAAGACTTTGTTGTTATGCATAATAAAATGGAAATGCTTGATCACAAAATCAAGTGGACTGAACTGAAAATGATAACTGAGCTAGGCTGGGCTGCAAAAGGTCATTAGAGGTAAATGGTGCCCTGTTATCGCTTGTTTCAATGCAAGTGGGTTCCACACAAACTTCATGAAGAATTTTTAACACAAGTAACTGGTGTTTAAACGTTTCAATATAAAGGCATCCTCTCATAATTTTGGTAAATAAGGATAAAAAAGTAACATTTAAGGAAGTTAAAATTATTCTTTAATTTCTCAATTTTTAATTCAAGTATTATTTTTTATAGATTTTGATAGCAGGCACAAGTAAGGGAGAAGTAGGCTTATTTAGAAACAAAGTCTATTTTAAAACCTATGGATCCTGACAGATTCAGATTAGTGAAGTAATAGAAGTATAAATGGAAGGAAGTGCCATAGTACATGTTGTCATTACATACCAGCCAAATGAAGTGAATGTTTATACAACAAGAACAATTACTAATAATTGCCTTGCATTTTAGAGCAGGCCTAATGGATTGTAGCACTTTAAGTTGAGTGAGCTGGGCATGGCATAAAATTGAGGCTTCATCCAAATGAAGTGATTAAAAGATACCTGTATACTGTTTAGAGGAGGCAGGGGAAACCCTGGATTTATGCATTTTGATAAGATTGTGCTTTGGATAGTTGTGTCAAGATGTGACTGAAACACTAAAAACTCCATCTGGAGCTGTGGTAATTGTGGTATTTGATGGTTTGTTCTACACTTGTACTAGAAGTAGTTAATTAATGTGAAAGTGTAATTGTGTGTACGTTTGTAAAATCAAAATTACAAATTAGTCTGACCAAAATGATGGCATTTTTATTCAGATTTCTATAGTTGTTGGCACACCTGTTTTCAGTTGTTTCAAGAGAAACGCTAAATGCATCTTTCAGTATTTATTTGCCCTGTACTTGGTTTCAGGTTTTTAAGTAGAAGAGTAAATTGAAATTTCTATAAATAAGGTTATCCAAATCTGGCTGCATATCAGGGGTCTACAATGTATGTACTCTTTAATAATAATAATTCTTACTATTCATCTGAGACTGTGTTTTTGTATTATGTATATCATGCACATGGAATAGCTGAAAAATAATCTCAAAATAAATTGAGGTTTGTTTGAAAACTGCTTCTAAACCCACAGTTTCTGCATTGTGGAAATGTTTAAAAATTAACTTTTAATTATTTATCTGAAAATTAAAGCTGCTGTAGATCTAGATTTCTGAAACATGCTCTGGTTTTCCAAGTCCCATGAAGAACTGGAATTTGTAACCTCTGATAAACTTGTGTTGTTATTGTTGAGATCCTTAAAGTTTATTGTTTCAAATGAAGCTGATGACTGGTGAAAGCAGTAGTTGATGGCCAGAATAGTTCCTCTTTTCATTCTCTTTAAGTCCTCTCTTAGTTATTACATACTTCAGTAGATGCTTAGCCTGACTAGAAATGACCCTTTTACCCAAAATAAATACAAATATTTACCTAGAGGCTCAGCATTTTGCTTGACTGAAAACAACATATTTGTGTCATGTCAGTTCTGGTAAGGAAGCCAAATTAGACATTCCCACCTCTCTCTGCCCCCAGACATTCATTTTGGTGCTGCAGTTCATTGCCTTTTCAATTGCACTGGTAGAACAGCTTTTGAGAATAAACTGCAAACCAGTCAGCTACAAGGTTCCTGGTTTTAGAAAAACAACTAAACAGAAGACCCAACCCTCTACAAAAATAGAGTCTGACCTTAAATAAAGATCATTTCAACCCTGCAATGCAACCATACAAACAGCAGTGTTGGTAGAACAGAGGAGGCAGTGACGAGTGATGCAGGGCTCGTTAGCTGCAGTTGGTAAGATCACAAAGGGCATTTTTCTGAACTTTTTTGGGGGGGTTCTCCTCCAAGTTTGGTGCATTGTCAAAATCTGAGACTTTCCATGTTGACTAGGAAGGGAATTTAAACTTCATGCCAATAAAACTGTGAATTTTATGTAAACACAATGAAAGATTAGATGTATATAAATGTAGCAATAAGGATAATGGAAGCAGCTGAAAGCAGCTCCTGGTACAGAAATGAAGGAAATGGATGGAATTTGAGGCTTATTGGATCAGGTGAAACCTGTACTAAGGGGTGCTTATGTAAGTCTGGGACATTAAACGACATTTTTCTAAATTGTCTTTCCAAACTGGGACTGATTTTTATTCATCTGAGAATTTAAACTTTCAAAACCATAATGTTTATTAGGGCAAATCCTATAAGTTTAAAATTGCTAAACTATATTTGTTAGGACAAAACCCTAGACTTTTAAAACCGCAAAACTGTAGTGTTTGCTAGGACAAAAATATTGGCATTCTAAAATTGTTATGTCAAACACGAGCCTAAAGCCATGTGATAGTAGGTGACATATAAGCCATTCAGAAAAAAAATAGGGAAAATATTAATTGAACAATAATTAAAACCATAATTATATATTTTATTAAATGTACTTTACAGATGTCCTTGCACAAAATCTAGGGAGCATTCCTCAACAGTTAGGAAGACTGAAATGCATGATTTTTTGTTGTTGTTAGTGTGCTTCATCTCATCAGAATTTGTAGCATTGCTGGTATTTAAAACTGGGTGCACCTTTATTTTACGTGACTCTTCATTACATGTTCATTGCAATTCTGACTCGGATTAATCCAGTTGGCATGGAAGGGTTTGTTGAACCTGAGTTTCTACCTTTGGTAGAAGACAGAGCTCAACTCAGTGAAGCTTAATAGAAGACTTATTTATAAACTCTTTAAACAAAGAATGACTAGATCACTTTTGTTGGTGCGTTTTACATAACTTTTTTTGTGTTACTCAGGTCTTGGTATGAAGTCAGCTGAGGCCAATATAAGAGCAATGTAATGGGAGGCATAGAATGGATACCTCATCTTGTCATGGTATGGAATGCCATGAATTCCACTTCTGGCTTAGCTGCACCCATCCTTTGTGATCTCAGTAAGTCACTTACCTTCTCTGTGTCTTAGTAGCAGTTACAATTCTCCCTATCTCATAGGCCAATTTTAAGTAAATAGGAATGTGATGAGAATGTGATGGCATACATAGAATTGTCTTTGATAATGACTTTGTAGTGTGATTTGTTGTTGCTGACCATGTTGTAATTGATTGTAAAAATGCTGTATTTCACTTTCACTGTTTTGGGGGTTTGCCTCAAGCGTTTCTTTCTCTCAGGGATACTTTTAAGAATAGAAAAAGTAGTCACTCACCCAGAACAACAGACTGCCTACCTTGAAAATACGGTTCAAGTAGTACCCAGCTCAGACCACTCATCTGTTCCCATTCCTGCTTGAGAAGCCAAGACATGTGGTAGCAGCTGCTGCTGGGCAGGGACGTACCCCTGTGCCCTCACTCATGCCTCCCTTCTCCCTTGCAGCTGCAGGGTTGACCTACCCATTCCTCCATTTCACTCCCCCTCTGCATGAGAGCCAGCTCTAGTCTAGCCACTCCCTCACCCTGCCTACCCAGCAGCCCACAGCATGAGGAGAGAAAGGGTTACCGTAGTGGGAAAGGTAGGGAAGGTCCTTCTTGAACAATGGTAGGAGTCATCAGTTAAAGAAGAAAGGCTGAGAGTTGGCTCCTGGAAGGGGGGGGGGGCTGTTGTCCAGAACCCAGTGTTTTGGCCAAACTTCACTGAACCTTATTTGTAGTACCCAAAGTCTCTCATCTAACTACAAGAACTATTGGATAATCAGAGTTGTTTTTTTCCTGAACACAAATTTCAACCTTATCAGCAGAGAGTTTCTCTGTCCAACTTAATTTGTGATTTGATACTAACTTTAAAGTTGTGTCCAAACAGTTTCATTTCTTTAGTAACAGCTAACTAACAGAAAAATAGTGTACAATTAATTCTTTTGGAGATAACAGAAAAATTTAATTGTAATGACTTCCAAAATTCTGGTTATAGATTTCTACTTAGAAGAGAACTTTTTGTTGTTTTTATTACTGTTGTTTTATTCAACTCTTACTTATCTAAATGGCCAGTTAAAAAGCATCCTAGCTATTGTAGTTCATCTCCAAAAGCTGTTATCATTTCACAGCTGCTTTTGTTGTTTTTATAGCCATATGCCACTTAAAGCTTATTTGATCTCCTTAAATGACCTTACTGTGCACTCTTATGCAATCCTATTTTAAAGAGATTTAGGTGCCTACAGCTGGAAACAGGCTCGAACTGGGATTTTCAGAACTGTTTAACAGTCTGACTTGCACCAAAATCAGTGGCTGTCAGGCTGCTGGTAAATCCCCCTAGATTCCTGTCTATCATTTTAGAAACCTCAGTGACCTTGAGGAGAACCCACAGAGCCCTCATGTTATCCCAGTGAAAGCGGGAATTCCCACAGGGCTGCCTGTGCTATGATACTGGTGAAGTGGGAATGCCTGGAAAGCGGAACTTCATAGCTTGATTGAGACATCAGGTGGAACAGAAAAGTGTTCAAATAGCAACCGAATCTCAGAAACATAATGGATGTGGCTGTGAAGGTCATTAGCTATGTTTCTTTTTAGTTTTATTTGCCTACCAGGTCTACCTCAGCCCAGGCCTTAATAGTAGTGGCATCCTCTGAGTAGTTCTCAAGAGCAGACCAGGTATGGTGTATCCTGGTATAGTCTGTGCCATGGCAAGCAGAAAGAATCACAACAGTCTGCTCTGAAACTTAAAAGCTGTATAGTAATGTTATTTATGGTATGTATTTTCCATACCTGCCCTCTTTCTCTTCTTGAAATGATAAATTGAGGCTATTTCAAACAGAAAATTTGTGCAAAGATGCTTTGAGTACAGTGGCAATGAAGGAGTTAATTTAATGCAAGGAGACAAGGATGGAGCAGGAAGACAGTAGCTCATGGCTAAAAGGCTGATCACAAGTTAAACTAGCAAGCTCTATGAAAGTACTTCTCTGGTACTTAAAAGTGAGTCTCTTGTGCAGCAGAATGAAACACCTTGTAACTGAAAAGCAAGCTTGTTATGTATCTTGAGTTAAAAATTTCTCTGTTTTGTTGTAACAATCTGTGTTCCTTTTGGTTATAGCCTGAAAACTCTAAACTTGAGGATGAGAGTCATAGGGGAAAACACTCTCACTGACAGGCTTTTGCTTCTTTGAGGCTTCTTTAAGCTTTTTTGGCAAATTGTAGCTCACTCATGTTCATGTCATGAAGCTGCTTTGCTGCAGCTTCACACAGCAAGTTATTCCTTTCCCAGCATTAAGTGTCTCACTTTCTTTTTCTTTTTGGACACTTGCTTCACTTTCAAGGTCACTTTTGTAGTATTTCACTACTGAAAAATAGTTTTCTCCTATCCTTTTTATGGCACTAATTTGTGTTTTTGCCATGCGCTTTGGGCATACTTGAAAAGTGTAAGACACAGAGGTCCAGATTAAAAAACAGATTCACATACCTCAGTTCCACCTAAACTGCAGTTTAGGAGTCTAGGACCAAGGGTGATTTGCATATAAACTATGCCTCATGCTTAAATGCCTGTTAATCCATAGGCACCTAGTTTCCTTGCCTGTAAAATTGCTTTAGTATGTGTTCATGGTGCAATGCAATGCTGTGCAGAACCTCAAGTCTGTATGAAGTAATAGTACAAAATCTTGCAGATACACAAGTAAGAGTCCAGAAGCAATCTGCCTGCATTAAGCATGGTCCTGAAACAAGGTAATGCACAGCCATGTGTTCAAAGCTGTGAGTTTAGCTGTCATGTCTTCCTTGAATACAATGAGATTAGGAGTGGAAAGGAAGGACTGGTATGCAAGTGAAAGATGCCTGATAGCTAAGAATTGATTCCTAATGCCACCTCCTCTTTCTCCACTTTCACTTAAATGAGCTGGTGGCCAGGATTAGTATACCCTCATATATTTGTCTGGGCTTCTTGTGCTGTGCAGAGGGTCCATCAGCAGAATGCCTTCTATGGCAGTTCACTTCTGCTTGGCCAGGGACTGACACCTGGCACGCCTCTGTGAAACAAGGGAGTTCTCCTGGTTCCTGGCATAATTATGAAGTAAGAATGGACCTTTGCATCATCTCTAAGCTACAGTCAAATACCAGAGGACAAAGCTGCTCCAAAGTAGGCATCTGTTGTACTACTGTAGTTAGATACAGTTAATTGCCTACTAACCATTACTTGACTTCAACAACAGAGACTCTGCACAAGTTTTCTAGGAGATTTAACAGCAAAGAGAGATTGAAACAGTAATGTTGAATTATAGTTAATCAGAGCAATTCATTGAAACAGCAGACAAAAATCTGGGTTTCATGATCTTAAACTCTTTATGAACAATTAGCAGGAAACAATGCAGAAAAGCTCTTTTAGAGCTTGAGAGGAAACCTTGCAGTTTTCAAGTCAGACTTTTTTATTAACCAAGGTTATAGATGAGTTAAACGCAAGTCTTTTAAAGGAATACGAGTCAATCTTTTCTGTAGCATTGTCATCATCATCTTTCAAAAGCTGATAGAAAAAAGTTTCCAAATCCACAATATGAATTTCCTTGAAGAATATTGTAGTAGTCACTGAAAACTTAGATGTCTCTCCATGATGTATGGGTGTTGAGATTACAAATAAACCCCAACAACAATTAATCCATATAGTTGCGTGCTGTCTTTAGCAAGTTACAGAGATTTTTCAGCCTGAAATCTAAGACTTCTCAAGGTATAAGGTATCTGTGATCCATAAAATGAAAGAACTGAGAAAAGGAAGTCTGTAGTAATAGGCTTGTATTTTGTATGGAGCATCCAAAATAGCCTCAGTTGTTCCTGGTTTTGATCTCTGAACAAGAATACAAGCAATTGGAGCCATTTGGCTGATATGATTTAAATGCTGTCCTAAAACATCCAACTGCTGTTACCAAAGAAAGAAGGGTGAGCTGGGGAGGAAGATGAACAAAAAATGTAGAAATGGAAAATATTTAGAACTTGGTTAAAATAGAAATAGTGAACTGAAGCTGTGTTTAAAAAGCATTATTCCAAAGGGATAGAGAAGAGAATAGGAGTGGACAGTGTCTTTTGGATAGGTGTAGATGGACTTATGATCAACTGAATAAAGTAGTAGGCTTGATAGGTTAAAAGATGTCATGCAGTTTGCCTAGTCTATCAAGAATAAGCATGGATGATTCTGCTGCAAAGTGAAAAGGAGGAGAGTATAAAGTGTTAATGAAGATGGTTTTATTCTGTGTTTGTCAGTTACAACAATCTCTATGTGCAAAGAGTGTGCTGGTCTTTTTTGCCCATTTAGATGTTGGGGTTTTTTTAATGTTTCATTGAAGTAAACCATCTGGACTTTTGGGTGCTATTCAGCCTGCAGAGATTTTTTGCACATATAGTGCATTATAGCTGGTATTAATTTTCAGGAGGGGAGTTTATAGGCTTTGTATGGGATGCCTGTAAACCTGTACCATATTTGCAGGTGTGGCCATTATATCTATTAGCTCAATTCTGTTTTCAAGTTTCTCTGGGGATGAGTGATCCACAAACTGCAATAACATATAATGTTGTATTGAAAGTAATGGTTTCTATATTGTAGTGATTCCCATTTTCTAGTCCCCAAGCTCTGATTCCTTTGCAAGCAAAATCTTTCACGGGTATAAGCATCAGTTCATTGACAAACTTAAGAAAGTGCTTAATTTTAAACATGTGAATAGTTCCCCAGATATGTCATAAAAAGGATACCAAGAGTAGAACTTCACATTTCATACAGTATTTAGCAAATACAGACAAAGGATACAGGTGTACTGAAAGTCAGAGTTTTTTTCCAAAGCGTCATTTCTAGTTCATGGTGTTATTAAAAGCAGCAGTATAAGAGTGAAAGCATGTACACCATGGGAACAGGATTAACCTTAAAGTTTATAGCATGTATAAGGAAACAAGAGTCACAAGGGCATTTTAAAGGACTGTCTCACTCCGTTGTACATGACTAGATTTCATCACTTGATTATCACACGTATATGTAAAGATAGCTAATGCAGTAGCTGGAAAAATAGATGTGGCAGCAAAAAAGACAGAGTCACTAAAATATCTGCATTTATACTCAAACTGCATCCAACGCCATGAGTTATAAATGGTCTAGAATTAAGTCATTTACAAGCCATAATTGTTAAATCAGAGGTTGAACTGAAATTTTTCTGTCTACATCAAACTCTGGAATACAACTATGAAAGGAAGTTGGCAAAATCAAATATGTGCTCAAAAAAAAAAAAAAAAAGAAAGTACCGTAGATTCCCTAAGTTTAGATTATTTGAATAAAATAAGTCCTAAAATAACTAAAAAAGTTTTTAAAATTATGATGATCATAAAAATACAAACATCAATTATCCTAAGCTTGTTGAACTAAATAATTCATTCTTGTGGTGCTATTTCTGCCACTGGGAGAAATTTTCAGATGACTGGCCAGATCTTTATTTGGTAGAAAATTTACATTCAGTAGAACTCCACTGACTTGGTTCTGAATTTCTGTTTCCCCTTCTGTTTGTATGCTTAGCTCCTGGTGGTTAGCAGTGTCTATTTTTTGTAGCTCTTAGCTTAGTCATAAAAAGAAAATATTCATCTGTTAGCAGTCCTACAAAGAACTGTGTTTTCTACCAAAGTAAAAGTAATAAAGGTATACAGACTTGACAAGTTCCTTTCTTGTGTTCTTATCCACATTTATGAGCAGGGAACTAGTATAACACATTTCTAGGAGAAGCTAAAATTGTTTCTAGCTCATGTCACAAATATTTTTTATCAGATCTGAATATAACCAACAAATTCATTCCACTGAATCCTACATATCTCAGACCTTTGAACTTTACACCAAATAAAATATGATCATAAAAAATCCATAGCATAATTTTCACTCCTACGTTTTACCACTGAGATTTGCAGAGATGACGGCACTTTGTTCTGGGAGAGGAAAGCTAATATATGTCTAAAAGGCTATGATATCATGAATGGAGGCAGTAATATATGCTCATGAAAACTAGTAATATATAAATATTCCTGTTGAGAACTATTCTGAGCATGAGAAGTTTTCATGAATTCTTTAAGAGTTGGTCAACCTAGTCAGATTATTTGTAGTCAAACACTGTAGTAGATCACACTACTAGGACATCTGCTGAATAAACTGAGCCATCTGCTTAAAAGCTGATGGCACAATATAGAACGCAATGTTTATAATCTCTACAATTTCAGCACAACTAGTTTCTCATTTGTATAAAAATGTAATTAGAGCAAGTGTGTTGTCATTGAAAAGCCAAATTTCCACCTTCTGCACTCTAAGCACTCCTGATGGAGAAGGAAACAGAGTACACATTGCCCCTAACACCTGGGCATGTAGGTCCAAGATCTAAGCAGATGTTGGAGAAGAAATGGGGCTGGGAAGGATCATCCTCCTCCCTCTCTGGCACACAGTCCTGCAACCAGCCTAAGCTGTGCTGGGTGGAATTTTGAGGAAAAAAAAAGAACTAAAGCTCACGTGCAATATTACACTTGACTAGGTGTTAGTTTTTCCTCTTTCTTCAGCAAACAGTCATGAAGGAGGAAGAAATAAATACTCAGCTATTAAGTTCACCATCAGGAAACCAGTCTATGCTAACTGGCTTTCCCCTGATTAAACTAACTTTGCATACAAAGGGAATTTATATGATATCAGGCAAAGAGGCATTTCAAGTTCCTGATACTAACCATTGTAGTCTGGACCAGATCATGTTCAATAGTAAAGTGGAGGATGGGTTATTAATGTTATATTAAAACTTTTTTTTTTGTCTGTTTGAAACTGCAATCTTTCCGTGATGTTAAAGGAAAAATGCATTTATGTCTCAAACTGATTTAGTAAGTGGAGTCAATTTTAATGTGATGCCAAAACTGTTCCACTTGAAAAGTGAATCTACTTTTATTTTATGCTTACAGTAATGGGGTAAGGTTGGAGAGCTCTAGGGGGTTTCACTGAGAACAATTCATCCAAATATTTTTATAATTAGATTATATATTTTAAGCATTGTGGGTGGACTGTTGAGTAACACCTGCCCTTATTGCTGTTGATGGGAACCAATGTTATTCAGTCCTGTTGTAAAAAGCCCTCTTCCTCTTCCACCTTCAACCTGTTACAATACTACCTTTGTGAAAATACAAATTGGCTTGGATTCCGTGCTGTTCCTGAATTATGTTTGTCCAAGGTGGATTGTGTGTGTCAGCATGGGTGGTACGCTATAAATTTTGGTCCTGCCTTTCTATTTTTTACACCTGTAGTGTATGCTAGATGGATCCCAGGCCTGTTCTGTAGTAAAACATATAAATGTCTCCCTTGAGAATTATATTTAGGATAGGTGTTACCAAAGTACAGATTACTCTTCCAGAGCCTTTCCAGCATATCCTGGCCTTGCCTTCAGGGAGAGCATTGTTGGAAATGGTGGGTCTCTAGATAGCTGGGGGATTCCTCATGTTTAGGGAATTCCTCTCTGCAACTGTAAGGCACATGATCCAACAAGTTCTTGATATTTTCACATCTTTGATAGTTGGGCTCAGTTAATTCAGTGGGCAAAATTACTTAAGAAGATAGAGACTTGAGTGTCAGCCTTCATGCACCACATTTTGTTAGGGCAGTGTGGACAATAGGTAAACTTTAACCCATCCTTGTGTTAATACTTTTGTACCACATGTAACATTATTTCAAAACTCTTTAATAAAAGCTTCAGTCCACTTTATATCTAATATATCTAATTAATTTTGATCAGCAGGCTGAATGAGAGGTCATTCCAAAGAACTTAGGATGACTTAGAAGAAAGAGATTTTGACAGGCACAGAGGTTAAGCTATGTAATAAGATCATGCATTCTTCTGCTATTAATGTAGCTGTTCTTAGATTTTTTTGTTAATTAACAGGTTTTTTTCTTCAAAACAAATTATGTAGTATCCTTTCCGAACCTTCCCACGTAAGACGTCTGGTTTTTATACTTTTATATATATTGCCTTATATATCTGCAAATTTTCTTTTCTGTGCATGCAATCAGTTAAATTAAAGTAACAGATACCTTTCTATGCAACTTGCAAAATCAGTTCAATGTTTAAGCATTTACTCATCTTAAAGGTGTAAATAATCCTACTGAGTGCAAGCACACTGAGAAAATGCCAAATGTGCTTTTGCAATTTCAACAGAAACTATGTTTTAAAATTAGGCTGGAATAATTTCTAACTATGGTTGTGAACATCATGTTTTCCTCACTTTAAAAAATATCAGTGTCATCTCCAATTCTTTTATCGTTGCTATTTTTCACATTATTATTTTGCACTGAAACAGTGATCATTATCTCTCTTGGATACAGAGGGAATCTATCTCTCTGGAGAGTTTTATTTTCTTTCTCTCCACTTGCAAACTATTAGCATGCTTAGGACCAGTTTTTTTTAACCTTGCACAGTCCAGATGTTCCAGACTTCAGAATTCCAAAGTTCCGTGAGGAATCCCTGGCTTTTAAATAAGTACCAGTGTGGGTGAAGTTAAAGTATGTCTAATATGGAGCTCAATCCTCAAATGCTAGCCAAGCAGCTGGCATTTAGGCTGACATTGATCAAAAGACACTACTCCTGATTTTGTGAAGTCTGCCAAGATGAAAATATTTCTTTCAATCATTAAGGCAGTTCTCCACATATTTTAATGCTAGGGTTAAGCCAGATCTCTTTCATGTTACATTCAAGCATGTTTTAGCCAGAGAAAACAGGCTCTCTAAAGCCATCAGAATAATGGGGTGATTTTAAAATCTCCCCTGGGTTTAATAAAAGGTGGTAGTTTTGGTAAAATTTCTCTGATAGACCTTTCTGTTAATGCTTATCTAGATAATGCATCTTCCAAATGTTCTGACCAGAGTGTGTGTGATATTAAGAAGATTTTGTCATGCAGCTCCACAGATGTTTTTTCTGCACCTTTTTTTTATGAGTTTGGGTTAGAATTTCACAGCTATGTTGAAGGGTGTTTTGTATTCTTTATGTATTTAGCTATAGTCATACTGAATTCTCCAGGGAAATGGGGAGACAACAGACTTTTAAAAGACAAAGTTGTTAAAGTGAATGCAGTGGTTACTGCTGAATGCCAGCTGAGTTATCACGGTACAACTGCTTCTTACCCTCTTTAATATGGTGTCTCATGAACAACATGGGTCTTGAATGCCTGATGGTCGATGCAATATGGGACAAGTTACCATCAAAGGAAATGGTGTATCGAAGTGCTCCATGTGTATTTTCAATTGATTTGCATCTTTGGGAAGCAGAAAGAGAAAATATTTTCCAGTGGTGTAACTAAGCATAACTCCATTGATTTTTGGTGGCAATTTAAAGATTGCAGACATCTCAGGGCCCAGCCTTCTAATCAAAGGCTGACTACTAAAGCAGACTTACTTCAGATTCATTGCAAATTGGAATTTGGCTTGTTTCTTCCGATTTCTAGTTCATGTGGGAACAGACAGGAGGAAATTTTTTATTTTATTTTACTTTTTTTCATGTAGCCTGGTATTTAAGCTCCCGCGTGAAACTTTGATTGGCAGAATTAAAAGACAGAGAAAAAGCAGGGTAGGTAAACTTTTTGATAAGCATATAAGTTGTTCCAGTGAAAGATTTAGGTCAGTATCTCACTGGACAGTTCTATAGGCTCTTTCAAATTAATATTAATTTACTTATTTAAACTGCAGTGAAACACTTGTTTTGAAATATGTGACCATTCTTTTAATAAAAACATTTAAAATTGTGGTTTTTCCTTCCAAGGTCTTTCCAGTGGCCAAAAATATGTGACCCTTAAAGGAGATGCCTGGCTTAATACACAAATTGTTTGATTTAATTTATTTGGGAAGCTTTGTGAGTAGAGTTGCAGTTAAGTACCGTACATTGCTGGTCACAGAGCAGTGCAGTAGGGCCTGACTGTCCAGAGACTAGAAAGCAAATAGCCTTAACTACTCCTGTCTTAATATACAATACACAGCCCAGCATGACAGTTGCGTATAGGTAGTTGGCCACCTAACCAGTTCATGTATCTGGCATAAAAATATACAGTCCTTGGTATCCACAGCACCTGTTTTTTGCTGTTGTCCTGGAATTTCCTGACTTGCAAGTAACTCTTTGAGCTCGGTACCCGGTATGTGGTGTTCTTCAAATTATGCTTGCTCCTGCTTGCTTACAGTTCTTGATTTCATTCCTCTGACAAAATTTGCAATTTCTAGGCCAATATAAAGTCCTGACAGCATTTTCATAACTTCCCAGTTTTCACTTATACTTGTTTACAGTCAAGTAGGTATAAGCCAAGAATCAGAATCAGTTGATGTGTTGGATGCATCACATGACTCTGTTCTGCTGTATTGGCTCAGTTAGGGGTTTAGAAACACTTTCGGAGTATCTGTTGCATTTCGGTAAAGAGTGTGTCGAAGAGACCTACCTTCTCTCACATTTGCAATTGCTTGAAATGTTACTCTTCTCATTTTTTGAGTACAAAATGAGCTTAAGCAACTATTTCAAGAGAAAAGGAGCACATATTAGAAAAGCATTGGAAAAGTACTATGTGTGTATATATTTATGTGTATGTGCATAAGATCC
Organism: Haliaeetus leucocephalus; assembly: GCF_000737465.1. Lineage (NCBI taxonomy): Eukaryota > Metazoa > Chordata > Aves > Accipitriformes > Accipitridae > Haliaeetus > Haliaeetus leucocephalus. The sequence goes on from NW_010972665.1 coordinate 5,236,446, forward strand.
CTGTCAACAGGATTTACAGTAGAGGTTCCAACAAGTAATGATGTTTCATCCAGAACTATTTTTTTCAAGGTTTATTACCTATATTTGATTTTTGATGATGCCTTCTGTGGCTGGTCATCTCTAGGATTCACTAACAATGTATGTTGTGCTAAAACCCTATGCTTACTAAGTAAAATTCTTATTTTCTTACTGCAGTGATTTGCTTTATATGTTTGCCACAGCTTTAGAGACATAGTATTCAGAAACATAGTTAAGGCCTTGACACAGTTGACAATTCTTAAAAAAGGACTAGAAACAGTTCTGTTAGTAGACCTAGACCCAGGTATAGGCTTTTTGCAACAGAGTGAGGAAAGCTTTGAAAATGCTCGGCTTTAATTAAAATCTTAGAAGTTTTGAAGAGCTCTCTAATTTCTGTGTGTTTCCACTTGTCAGCAGATCACAAGTTCATTTCTAAGCTGCTTGCTCTCTTGGCATCCACAGAGGACATCACAGCCATCAGCCATCCCTGTAATTCTGTTCTGTAACCTGATTCATTCTCTACACTGGATGCTACCATCTATGCAGTGGTGTAGTTAGATGCTATGTAACAAACAGCTCCACTGGCTTCACTTTATGCTACCTGTGGATGAAGACTTAGAACTATGCACTTGGCCATCTCAGGATAGCTTCAGTGACTTTATGGGGAAATTTGGAATCATTTGTATGTGTATGCAGAGAAAATCTTGTATGTCCTCTGTAGTTTATAGTTAAGCAAAGGGAATTCTGTCACCATATGGTTATCTTTTTTTCAGTGTATAGATAGATATTGAACAAATTCTCATTTCAAGCTTTGGGCATCTTACCACAAACTGAAATTCTCTCATGAAATGTGTGACTGTTCGATGTGTGATTGTTCAATTTGTTCTTGCAAACATCCACAGCAATAAAATGTCCTCCGCAGTGAATATTGGAATAGTGGTGCTTTCCCTCCAGAAAAAAAAACCCACAAAACCAAGACATGGGTTCATCAATCTGAAATTACTTTTAAGTGTCGCTTTTCTCATAAATAGAGAAAAACTGGGAGAAAAATGGGGAGACCAGCATCCATAATAATTGGACTGTGTATTAAAGATGAACTTAGGTTTTGCAATAGAAGTGTTGCTATTTCACTGTGTTCTGTAAGTGGCTGTTCCAAAGAGCTGGCTTACAACTGCGTCTGTTCCCCCATCCCCTGTTGTCAAAATGATAACATCAAATACAGCTGAATGACCTGATTTCTTAGGACAAGCTGACCTGTTTCATTGTTCAATCTTTAGCCATAAGCTTCAAGTGCCAGTCCTCTGGGGATCTCTTTGGAAATATCTAGAAACCGTATTCTATAGGTGCAGTCAACGTAAGGAGAAGAAACGTCACTGAATTCCAGTATTATTAATTTAGTCCTAAAGAATAAAAGGATTCTGAGCCTTGTAGTGTTCTTTGCTGTATTCAGCATGGAAGGAAATCTTTACAGTTATGAAAAAAATTAAACTGCAACAGAACTTCTGCTGATATAGATTGCCTACTAGTTTATCATTTTGGCTCTGTGATACTTATAACTAAAAAATAACAAGGGGAAAAAAAAAAAACAAACAAAAAACACAAAACACCTTAGTATGGCATGACCTGGAAGCTCAAAGTGAAGATAATTTCATTTTTAAAAGTCTTTGGCTCAAAAAAAAAAAAAAATTGTCAGTAAATTCAGTAAATTTCATTCACTTGATGGGAGACTAGGCAATGAATTTTCAAAAGATGAATTTTATACAGGGAAATTTTGGATTTTGTCCTTGATTCTAGGGCACTGAAAAGACACCAGAGAAATCATCATGAAAGTTTAAATGTGTTCTTGTATTGAATACCCTCAGTTTTTCATCATTTCTTCCATCTTTGAATAGTCTAGGTTCTATTGTATGAATGTTCCTTATCCTGTCATCTTTGGTATGCTAATGATGTCTGGAGTTATTACATATGGACATGTATGAAAATACTTCCACCATATCACAAAACATCTTTCTAATCAGTGTGAACCCTATTTGCAGTAAATACTATATTACCTGTTAGCTGCTTGGGATAATTGCACAGATAAACAACAACAAAAAAAATCAATTTTAAATATACAAGAAGATAATTACTTTATTTTCAAAATCTTGGCCAAGACTGAAAAATCTGAAGTGCTGCTAATGTGTCCTCTAGTTTCTATACATATATAGAAAACATTTAGAAGCTCTTGAAAGAAAAATATGAAAATTTTAAATGTGAGTAGCTGAAAATGTTTTGCTAAAGCTGATTTTACACTAAAATGTGGCTTTTTACAAACAAATGTCCTTTAAGAGACAAATATTAGTATAAAACCTTGATTCATGATTATGTTTTCTACTAAGAATACATTGATCATAATATTCAGTAAGGGCTTTGCATGACAGGGATATGGGAAGCATAAGTAACATTTAAAACCAGCAAATGATATTTTGGTTTCATGTGCTTTCTCTATTCAGATTCTTGTTAAATCTTTTGCCTCACAGAACTCTGTCTACTCTCTTTAAGAGACATCTCTGATTTTGTCATTTCAGATTTTTGTTTAAATTAATTTAGATTTTGCTGTCAAAGAGAGATGAAAATGGTGACAATATTGTACTGTATAATCAAATTAAATCGTTGCTGTAAGTCATAAACACACATAAAAATATTTTGTTTCACTATAGATTCACAATAAGCTACAAAGTTGAATGTCAAGCAAATCCCTTTCAGTCAATTACCTTTATTAATGTTTGACTCTTTGCTAATGTTGGTATTCTCAGTGTGTTTTGTGCACTTTAGATTTATAGGCTGCAAAACCATTCCTCACCCATACAGCTAGGTTAACTTATTTGGAAGGAGAAAATTCCTTCAACATTTTGGTCTTGAAAACTGCAGTATCACCTCCCATCCAAAGCACTGAAATACAAAATATCAGAACTAAGCATATTGTTTAAATTTCTTTGGCATAATCATATAATTTCTGGAGTCTGTTTGCTTCAGTCTGTGTCTTGGATCTGGACCCAGGTCCTAACTCACGCCTTCTGAACACTGTTGTGTAGAGAGTACACTGACAGTTAATACTGCCTCTGGAGGAGGGAAAGCACCACTATTCCAATATTCACTGCGGAGGACACTTTATTGCTGTGGATGTTTGCAAGAACAAATTCAATAATATTTTTATTATAACTATGTATGGTTTCACTTCCTTAGCAGAGTGAATGCTTTAACAGCAAAACCTGAAACAACACAGGACTAATTTTCAGTGTCTCTAAATAGAAATTTTAGCAAATTACATAAATTCTGTTCCACAGAAAGCAGGGGCAACACTAGCAGAATGTTGTTCACAGAGATCTTCTGCCAAAATTTTTTCTATGGTTCAGTCAGTTCTAATTCTGGACTTTTGCTGTTCCTGTTGAGGCCAATGCATGCTAGTTGCTTCTGAGTGTGAGAGATACTGATGTTTTAGCCATGGTGAGGTCACAGTCAGCATCACCCAAAGCTGGAAAATAACCCTGTGGGCTTGTTCAACTTTCTAGTAAGCTACTTGAGTCAAAATTTGAACCATCATGTGGTATTTATGGTACTTAGCCGTCCTCGTAGTTGCGCTGATTACCTGCTAGCAGTGAAGTAATTGCAGTGTAACATGTCACCAAATTAAAAGTCTGCAGATCATGTTCTCTCATGTCCAGAGAATGATCAAATGTCACTGTCTGGAATATTGCATGGCTCTTTCAAAAGACTAATTCCACTCTTATACATGTGTTTTACATGTTTTTCAGTTGGCTGAACAGTGCAAGAGCTTGCACTGGATGTAAGTTCATAACTTGGAAAGTTGCATCCAGCCAATTAGTAAACGCCTCTGATTTTTTTTTTTTTTAAGTGAAAATTTAAGAAAACATGGGAAATGTGGGGCACAGGTAACTTTTTTTATCATCTTGTCAGCAGACCCTAAATCATTTCCGGCCTGGGTGAAGCTGTAAAAATAAAAAATAACTGATGGCACCCACTTAACAACTTTCAGCATAATAGCTACCTGCAGCTAGTACTATTTCCATTCCTCTAAGGCAACTTTAAATATTGATATAATAATGAGTTCTATTCTCCACAGAAAAACAAGAAATAAGCTCAGGGTGAGTTGCCAAAGTCTGAGAATGGAGAGGAATGCAGAACATGAAGCAGTGAGAGGGAGGCAGGGTGTAGAGAGATGCAAGATTTCAGTGCAGCTCCTGAGTTCTCACTGAACTCAGCCTGCACAAACAACCCACATGCTTAGATCTTAAAGCTCTGCCATGTTAGCCATAGCTGAAAGTGGATGATAGATATGTATGAAAAGCAGAAGTAATTTTTGTGGTAGAGCAGATTGCTAATGCCTTTCTCAATCAGTTCTTAATTTGTTGTGCAGCACATTGTTATCAATATATATTTTGGAGAAGAGGCAAAGTACAGATCCTGACCCCATAAGGTTTCCACAGTGGTTTTTGCAAAATTAAGAATGCTAGCCCCAGTGGAAAAGCTGTACTAAATATGAATGAAACAAAAATACTTATCAGGAAAGCAGGTATCCTACTTTCAGCACAACTGTTTTGTGATGTGTGTGTAAATACCAAATTTTACTATCTCTCAGAATTAAGGTGGTATAATTCACAATATCTAGAGACTTGCTTTGTTCCCCAGAGCACACTCTCAAAATCTGAAAATCTTTAACCTGTTATGTAGCAAAATTGCTAGATTTTTAATTTTCTGTTTGTTTTTAATACTTGTTTACATCTCCCTTGAAGTTTTTCATCTTTCAAAGGAAGTCTGGATTCACCTATGCATTCCCAAGGTGTTAACCCAGTGGTTTCTTGTCAGATTAACTTGTGCACCTCCCCAGTTGCAGTGATTCATGATAGTTGCACCTCTTAAACTTTATTCCTTGATTTTGTTATTGACACTTCTCATGATCCTGTAATGTGTAAGATATCACCCCTTGATAACTGAGTTCTGTGCCTTGGTAAGCAATGAAGGAAATTTTGAATTCAGTGCATTTTCAAAAAGATAGTGATGTAAGCACTGAACTGACTACTTCTGTTTTAAAACAGTACTTGATCACAAAAGAGATGTATTTAATCCTGCTGGGTGTGTAAGCATATACTCAGCTTTACACTTCCCAAGCAGAAAGTACTTATTCATACTGAAAGTCACAAGTACTTCATCCGTTTAGGCTCCTACAGAAAAACTTTCAGCATGCACCAAATTTTAATGAAGTTTTATGAAATTCTTAATGAAATCACAATGACAGAAATAATAATGACATGACTGCATAATACTATTTTCCAAATGAATTTAGTATAGATTGTTTTGTCTCTTTCTATATACTTCATTAACTTTCTTCTGAGTGCCATGTTTTATCTTTCCTTTTATTATTTACCTAGACAAGTATTTTGTATAAGCAGTAAATTTGTAATCTATTTTATCATACTTCTAATATATACTGAAAATATAATGGAACTGAGATCCACTTCGCCTGCTATCCAGTGAACCAATTAGGTATTACATCCTTTAAGTAGATATGAGTGTATAGGTCATTCAGTATTAATCATCTGCATTTTAAAGGTAATGTAACATTTTAAAGCAGCCCACTTATGTAGAGGTATAAAATTACTCTTTTCTGTATACCTGCCTGACCTCAGCATATCATGTGATTTCATTTTCTCTTACAGAGTTGTCCAGGAACTTACTAATTGCTGAATTGCTATATGAGATTTTGTAGTTTTTAAATTTTCATGTCCTCTGTCCCTTTTGTCTGCTGAGGTGGGAGTGAGAGCAAAGGTATGAGGGTGGTAATATAACAACCTTAATCAAGATGGTAAGTCATTGTGTCTATTAGCGATGGTCACAATTTCATACACTCAAACCATCAATCCAAAATCAGAGCCACAAGAATTTTAAAATGTTTGATGTGTGGTTTTGGAGGTTTTGTGTAGTAATTACTACAGGTTTACAACTCAGTTCTGAATGCATCTGAATAAATTAATTCTTTGTATAGAAAGGCTTTATTTAATTTCTTAATGGATGAAGTAGCCATAAGAAAATCTATACCAATAATGTAGGTTTAAATTGCATTGAACCACCATAGTATTGTAAAGGCATTTTCAGCAGAATCATGGAATCATAGAATCATTTAGGTTGGAAAAGACCTTTAAGATCATTGAGTCCAACCATCAACCCAACACCACCATGCCCACTAAACCATGTCCTGAAGTGCCTCCATCTATGCGTTTTTTGAACACCTCCAGGGATGGTGACTCCACCACTACCCTGGGCAGCCTGTTCCAATGCCTGACAACCCTTTCAGTAAAGAAATTTTTTCTAATATCCAATCTAAACCTCCCCTGGTGCAACTTGAGGCCATTTCCTCTCGTCCTATCACTAGTTACTTGACAGAAGAGACCAGCACCCACCTCACTACAACCTCCTTTCAGGTAGCTGTAGAGAGCTATAAGGTCTCCCCTCGGCCTCCTTTTCTCCAGACTAAACAGCCCCAGCTCCCTCAGCCGCTCCTCATAAGACTTGTGCTCCAGGCCCCTCACCAACTTGGTTGCCCTTCTCTGGACACGCTCCAGCACCTCAGTGTCTTTCCTGTAGTGAGGGGCCCAAAACTGAACACAGGACTCGAGGTGCGGCCTCACCAGTGCCCAGTACAGGGGGACGATCACCTCCCTGCTCCTGCCAGCCACACTATTTCTGATACAGGCCAGGATGCCGTTGGCCTTCCTGGACACCTGGGAACACTGCCGGCTCATATTCAGCTGGCTTATATTCTGTGTCATTCTTTTATATTTAGTTTTATGAAAGTATTCTTATAACTCAGATTTGAACATTCCCTCTTTGCAGGCCTGGTGCTTCCCACTATGTCCTCATTCCCCTTTTAGGTCTTGGTTGTTTCTCCTCTACCCACACTTTTTCCTGCTGGTTTTTGTGTGTGCATTTTTTCTCTCATTTTCTCTCTTATTCTAGCCCATGGCCTTCTCACCCTCCACTGATACAAGCAGGGGACCCAGGCAGTTGGTCACATGGAGGGAAAGAAATCACAAGCTGAGTGTTGTGGCAGCCCACAAACTGCTGCCTATCAGTCAGCACTGCCTGCCCCCACTCGAGCTGATTGATTAGGTACATTTACAGTGAAAACTACTAACTCGCAGTGCAACCAGCCAATACTGAGTGGCTGCAAGCCAGATGTTGCAGCTGTTTTAGACTTCCGGTTTCATGACAATGTGCTCAGGAACTTCAGACACTCTGCTAACAGGAAATGTTTGCAGAAGATGCATTTTCAGCTCAGAAGACTTGCGTGTGCCTCATAAGGTATCCATTGTCTACAACCCATATGAAGTCAGTGAAAATTGTATCTGCATCACAAGAAATCTGTATGTGAGTTATAATCTTAACACAGATCTCCTGGGCTTCTGCTTCTGTGCTTTCTTCTCCTGACTTCCTACCAAAAGGATTTTCTGGTGATATTTTAGTAATTCCCACACTGGTCAATTCAAGGAAACACAACAATAAAGAGGAAACAGTAATTTGTAGAATTAAGATCCTTTTTAATCTCTAGAGTACTTTTGACAGAATCTTAGCTCTAAATGTAAAAGAACAATTTATTTTGGGTAGATAATGTTTCCACATAAGAAAGCAAGATAAATTTCTAAGAAATATAAGCCATGTTCTTGACTCATTTCTAACATTTTCTTCATCCTTTTCTTCTTGATGAGCTGACTGCAGCATGCTGTAAACATTTGCAGACTACGTTCAATTTGTCAAACACTTCATTATCAGATGGTTATTTTTAAGCAAAAACCAATGGATGTCTCATTGTTGTTCCAGAAGACATAAACATGCCAAAATACTTTAGCACTATTAGAATAAAAGAATGGTCTGAACGTGTTTTTAAATGCAGATAGATCTTGACTGCATACAGTGAATACTAAGGCCTGCAAATACACTTCCATTGTACCACTTAGCTTTGAACAAATATAACAACTCCTCTGACAGAATTGGCTAAAGGGCTGAACCGTCACTGCAAGTCACATCACAACGATCTATACGTAGTTCAGAATACTAAACTGTAGCATTTGGCTTTAGAGCCCAGTTATGCATAGTTGGTGGGGGTTGGGGTTTTTTCATTTTTTTTTCCTCCACTTTACAGTGATTCAAACACAAGACGTGAATATCCAGAATTTGCTTTTCAGAGGTTAATATTAACATATTGTGTTTCTATCACTGTGTTAACCTGTTCCATACCAAGGCTATAAATATTTAGGGACTTGACATTTAAATATGAGCCCATTTGGATTTCCTTACAGAACTCTATGTTTCAGTTGTTTTTATAGGGAATATCTGTCCTCCTATTTAGATAGACTTTGCAACAATAAGGTTGAAAATGGCATTAAAAGCAATACATCATTATCTTGCCATTTTGAATCTACTTCAGCAGTGCACAGAACCATTGCAACATTACCTTTAGTGTGTCTCTGCAGTACTCATCCACTGGCTGAGAGATAAGAGAAAATTTGCTGTATTGAGGTTAAAAAACCCATGCTTGTTACTGTTATTTTAACCTGGATTATTTCACTACAGGCAGCTGCATAAGTACAACCACTGTGGCTGGCTTATTTCATAGGGAAGTATAGAAGAGTAAGTGTGAGGGGGAAATGGAGAGACTGCATTTCTGAGAAAACTTACTGTAGAAATACAGCCTCAGTCCCTCAGGGGTCTGTACTGGGACCAGTACTGTTTAATATCTTCTTCAATGACATAGACAGTGGGATCAAGTGCATTATCAGCAAGTTTGCAGACAACACCAAGATGAGTGGTGCAGCTGACACGTCTGAGGGATGGGATGCCATCCAGAGGGACCTGGACAAGCTCAAAAAGTGGGCCCATGTGAACCTCTTCATGTTCAACAATGCCAAGTGCAAGGTTCTGCACCTGGGTTGGGACACCCCCCAGTATCAATACAGGCAGGGGGATGAAGGGACTTAGAGCAGCCCTGCCAAGAAGGACTTGGGGGTACTGGTGGATGAGAAGCTGGACATGAGCCAGCAGTGTGTGCTTGCAGCCCAGAAAGCCAACTGTATCCTGGACTGCATCAAAAGAAGCGTGGCCAGCAGGTCAGGGGAGGTGATTCTGCCCCTCTACTCTACTTTCATGAGACCCCACCTGGAATGCTGCATCCAGCTCTGGGGCCCCCGACATAAGACAGATATGGACCTGTTGGAGTGAGTCCAGAGGAGGGCCACAAAAATGATCAGAGGGATGGAACACCTCTCCTGTGAAGACAGGGTGAGAGAGTTGGGGTTGTTCAGCCTGGAGAAGAGAAGGCTCCAGGGAGAACTTACTGTGGCCTTTCAGTACTTAAAGGAGGCCTACAAGAAAGATTGGGACAAACTTTTTAGCAGGGCCTGTTGTGATAGGACAAGAAGTAATGGTTTTAAACTAAAAGACACTATGTTTAGACTAGATATAAGGAAGAATTTTTTTATGATGAGAGTGGTGAAACACTGGAACAGGTTGCACAGAGAAACATCCCTGGAAACATTCAAGATCAGGCTGGATGGGCCTCTGAGCAACCTGATCTAGTTGAAGATATGCCTGCTCATTGCAGGGGGGGTTGGACTAGATGACCTTTAAAGGTACCTGCCAACCCAAACTATTCCATGATTCTATGAAATAGTCAAATTCCTAGAATAATATAAACCTCAGCAAGACTTCCATTTCTAGCCAGTGACTCAGAAAGAGTCAGGATGATACATATCCACCTTCTTATTTCCGATGTTACATTTTTGTTATTGAAACATATCAATGTTAGGTATCTTCTGAGATTAAAATCCTAGGCGCAGCCAGTCATTTAATTTCTTGAGTTACATCAAGAATGAATGTGGTCTAACATGGAGTCAGCAAGTATCTCCAGATATAATGTGAGAACTGTCATATTATCATAGTGTACACTGCTTCTAAGCTCACTGTATTGGCAGTATTAGCCTATTGCTACTGATTGAGGTCATTATTTAATTTTTGAATAGCAGAATCCATTTAACTGGACAGGAACCAGTGGAATCAGACATGAGATAAGCAAGCAGCCGCCTAAGAACATGGTAAGCTCTTTGGAGCAAGGACTATGTTATTGTTGCACTCCCTAGTGAGACTGAGTCTTGACCCAAAACTGTTGCCCTATAAGTTTTCTCTGTGTTGGGAAGGGGGAACCACATAAATGTGCTGTTTTGGAATTTAATAACTGTGTTAAAGGCAAGTTTGAAGCTTTGTGTTGAGTCTTTTTGATTTTACACTCTATAAGGTTCTGAGCTGCCAGTAGCAGACAGCACTGCCTGGAACCACTGTACACAAAGACAGGCCTGGCCCCATATGCTTGGGGAAAAGGGGAGTGGGAAAGATTTCAATTCTCCAATGGGAAAACATTTTGTTGGAAAATTTCTCATTTCATTGTCATCCACTTCAAGGTTGCTTAAAGACAGAATATAAAAGGTGCTAGGAACAAGAGTTATTTCTGTGACATTTTAACCTGGATTTTACTGAGCCTGTTATTTGCAGAGAACATTTGTGGATTCAAGTTTAGATTTTAAATTTACCTTTCCCCAAAATCGAAGTCTGACATCTTGGTTCAGGCCTGTTGCTCGTGAAAAGTTAGGTCCTGCTTTGGGCTCAAAGGCCATTTCTGATATTTGGAAATAGAAAGGCGGTAATAACTTGATAGAGTAGGAAATGGTCTTATTAAGCACTGTCTTGTTCTAGCAAACCATACTCCAGTTGATCTAACATTAGTCCAGCTGTTAATAATTTTACAAGCAGAGCGTGAAATAGCAGCTTGATACCTGACTAAAGGGGAGCTACAACATTGCATGAGAACATTTAAACGTACTACCCTTAGTGAACAGATATTAATGCTATTTCAAGGAGTGTCAGTGAAGAGTCTTTGATATTGTGATTGGGATACTTGCTATTACATCCATAGTGACAGCTCCAATTGACAGGATTAAAAAGGCAAAATTAAAAAAGGAATTATTTCATGCCCTCAAGTGCAGATAAGAACAGTTACATCTCTGCTACATGTCTTGGCTTGACAGTGGATTTTTTTCTTATGGCTTTTCATACCCTGCACAATTCTTAAATTCTCTGTGTCATTTCCCTTAGTCTCCTCTCTTATATTTTCTCCTTTCCTGCCACATCTTTTTACTCTCCTTAAACTCCCCCCCCCCCCTCCAACCTCCATTCTTTCTAAATGTCTCTTTTTTGTGATTTTTACATATTTTATAGTCTGGAATTATTTTTTGTCCTCATTATTTCTTTCTGCAGTGGCTTTTCTAATTCTTGCCCCATATTTTAAGGTGTTCATCTATGAGATTATAGTGAGAGATGATGACAAAAATCCCATCCCCCTCTGCCTTCCCCCCCCCGAAAAAAACCCCCCCCCCCCAAAAAAACCAAACCAAACCAAAAAAAAAAACCCCAAAAAACCAACACAAAAAAATCCTGATACGTTTGAACATATGGAGAGACTTATCACAGGCTAGAAAAATGTTCGTTCTTTTCTATGTACAGTTTTTGAGATGGTACATGTTGCAGCTAACCTGGATGCTTTTTGGCACTTTAATGTGAAACTTTTTTGAATGAAATTAAAATATGAGATCAAGAAAAAGAAATACATATTTACAGGAAATAAAAATAGCAAACAGAAAATGTTATATGGCACTTTCAGTCTAAGATTTTGGACTGCTGTGTAAATGACACATTCATTTCCACCATTTAACAAATAGGTAAACTGAGGTGTAGTAAGGTTAAGTTTTCCAAAGCTGCTCAGCAGACTAATGGTATAGTCCAGAGCTTCTGAACCCCAATGTCCTATAGGAAGTGTGCTGGCAAACCCTTCCAAGCAAAGAGAAATTGACAAGCGAAAATAGTTGGGATTTATAAGGGTGATAACTACAGCTAGAGCACATTTTTCAATGCAGGTTGTTTAAAATTTACAGACACATCTTGATTTTGGGTCCCTAAACAAAAGGACAAAGTGGGTATGTAATGTCAGTCAGAACTGTGTATTCATGCAGTGAGGATGTGGATTGGTGGGAACTAACCAGGGAAGGCTGAGGTAATGAAGTGAGGCTCCAGGAAGGGGCTTCAGAAATCCCAAACAGAATACACTGTGACTGAGAGAGTATATATTTTTATTTATTTATTCCACCTAAGGAGCAGATCAAGTTGTTAGTTAAGATTCATACTAGACCAAGGACTTAAACAGTGGGTTTGGTATGGGAGGTACCACTTCAGCTTTTAGCCTTGCCATCACTGTTCCTGCCACTCATCTCAAGACTTCTGTGGTGCTTCTTTTGGCAAGACAAAAATTCCAGCAGAAGACATTAGGGCATGTTGAACTTTATGGTCTTGGCTCTGCTTCGGGTACTAATAGGTATCAAGGTACTAATAAAGGTAATTTTTAAACTGATGATTGTAAAACTTGTGATTGGAGATTTGATTATGATATTAAAAGCTCTAAGAGACTGAAATTCTTCTTACAAAAGGAATTGTCTCTCTTCCAGTGCCTTGCAGTCATAGCTACAATCACCACAGATGTCTGAGTGTTATCATCTTTGTTATGAGGAGGTGTTAGAGAGAGTAGCTGTAAGGACATTTTTTGTGAAGGATCTGAACCCCTGTAGCTAACTGCCCCATTAGTACCAAGTGGCCTGAATTTTCAGTCTCTGGTCATGTATCAGTCTGTTACAGCTTTGGAAAAGGACTGAGGGATGCTTCCTAGGTGATGAACCTTACAGGTAGCTGGCTGTTTGGCTTATTTTCTGTGGGCTGATTATTTTAATGGTGCTGGTATTTAATGTGATTGCAGTTATTGGGTAATTAATTTTGCTGGGATGCTTAGTGGATCCTTGAAGGGACATCCTTATTATTTTATATCCAAATAGATTATTTTATATTCCTTATTATTTATATTTATAATGAAATCAGTAAACATTCATAATTTTTACATTTCTCTATTGTTGCAATGCAAAAATTATAAGAAACTTGAAAATCAGTGCATGACTTCATAGCCTGTAATTTGTAATTACCTTGGCAGCTCAGGTTTTGGCTGAATTTTTGTAAAACTTGCAGAGTGAAATTGGTGCTGTCTCAGGCAGTGACATTAATGATTTTTTTCAGATGAGCCAAAACTTTACCAGTGTTTTATGTCATTAAATAAGCAGGATGGTGCACATTTTAAAATACCAATCTCTCCTGTATTTTTGGCATACAAGCATCAGGTTAAAATGATTCACATGACAAAATTATGAAATAAAAATACTTGTGGGAAGCATAACATAATTTGTGGAATATTTCCCACACAGTGAAAATCTGGTGTAGTAAGAAACATTCAATTTTCTTACCATTTTTTGCTTAGTTAAGGTAGGAATTCTTTCAGACTACATTACAAAACAAAGATGATTTCTGCCTGATCTGTAGATGGAGTAACGGATTTTTTTTCTGTGTACAGCAACATTTAATCTTGCCATGATTGCTTTCAACTTCTATTGGAAGTTTGACCAACAGGTCATGTCCTATCATATCCCACTTCTGTATTCATGAGTAAAGCAAAAGGTAAAATATGTAAAAGGAGGACAGCCTTTGCATTCTTTGACCTGAAGAGAGATATGAAACTAGTCACAAAATAATTACAACTTGACTTAACAGAATGTAGAATGTTCTGTTTAAAGTTTGACACATTTTCCAACCAAATATGGGTTTATATGGAAAATAATAATTTGCCTAAGACAAAATTACAGGGAGGAAAATGTGACTTAAGATTAAATTTTCGTTCTAAAAAGTTGGAAAAATATTCCAAACTGTTTCAAAACTTTAAAATACTTGAAAGCACAGTTAAATATCTTGAAATTAATCAAATAAGCATTTCAGCTGATCCAAACTTGATTTTTTCCCAATGTAGTGTATTGTGTGGAAAAAAATCAGAACTGTAGGATAGGGTTTTGGTTTTGATGGAACTAAATTTTCTGCCTAAACATACTAAGTAGTATTTTATAAATACTCTTTCATGGTATATTTTATAAATTTAAATTTAGCTTTAAAACTTTTCATGAGGCAAGAAATTCTATATAATAGATTTTAAACATCACCAAAAAGTTAAGCCATTTGCTCATGGTCAGAAAAGATTGTCATGGAACTCTCTCTGTGGGAGGAGTATCGGCTTTCTTTCTCAGCTCTTGTTCCAGTGTTCAAATGAGCACTGTAAAGGCTAAGAGATATAAAACAACAGGAAAACATATTTACTCAAAGGGCCTCTGTGTTAAAAATCCCAAGAAATTGTCACATAATTCAGTTCTAGTATTTTATTCTGTAATCACAGGTCTCTGCAACCATATGGTGCCTTGGTGAATTTAGGAGGGCTACCTATGTGTGAGGAAGTCTGCCTGCACTGAGCTATATAAAGCAGGCGTTTGGAACTGATGGTGTGTCTTTGCAGCATCTCCTCATCTTTCCACATGCAGTCCACGTGGAATCTATGCATCTTTTTGTAGCCTTAGGAGGGGCAGTGGGGTAGAATTGAGAGAGGTCCAACTGCCCTTTGCCATCTAATTGCAGTCTCCTACTCCAATACATTTCTCTATTAGTGTGAAGGAACTTGCACTGTTCCAGCTCTTGTGTAATTGTAGAGTGATTTCTAGTCCTCAGGGCTGTTCAGATTCATCAGGAAATGAGAAACAGTAGAGCTGTCCCCAGGAACCCCTGTGAACTGAACTAACTGTGTACATACCTATTGACTGAATGAAATTAGCTGGATGACAATAGAGAGGATGGGTTGCAAAGAGCTTGGGCTAACAACATGGACTGTGAAGAAACACTCTAATTTATTTACAGTAGGTTTACTATGATATATTGGTCTCCACTAGGTTTCAACTTCTTTTCTCTGTTGAAATTTTTCTAAATGCAATTTGAATAGACTTTTTTCTTAGTCTTATTTTATTTTATTAAATTATTTTCTTTTCCAATTCCTGGTTTGGTTTGTGGTGGATTTTGGAGGGATTTTTTTAGATACTGTATTCTTTATGTTATCCTCACTTTGGGAAAATGTTTACACATTGCAGAATTGCTCATTGGCAAGCATTAGCTCTGCTGCATGTCTGTGTTTTACTTTATGCATTATTAAAGATTTCAGTTCAAGAGCCTGTGTAATTGGCTTATTTATGCTGAGTCTTCTCTGATTTCTTTAGTTTTATTCATACTCTTTACTTGTTCCCAAACACACCTATTCTCTTCTATATAAATATTCCCCATTTCAGAAGTAAAAGAATACCCCTTCTGGGTACAGCAATATATTTATTAAGTCTATGGGAATTTGGTTCATTCTTTAATATGCAAGTAAGATTTTAATCCCCTTTTCTTTCCTTATAGCATGCAGCTTACCGTGCATGGCTGGAATTCTGGTAATATTTTAGGAATGATGGACCAGATAAGCCTGCTTGTCCCCTCTTAGTGTATGTGTATGAACAGGACTACATCTATAAATAGATGCAAGCACAAATACCAAGTTTAGCATGACAAAAGATTTAGAATGCTGTACC
Source organism: Haliaeetus leucocephalus (assembly GCF_000737465.1). Taxonomy (NCBI): domain Eukaryota; kingdom Metazoa; phylum Chordata; class Aves; order Accipitriformes; family Accipitridae; genus Haliaeetus; species Haliaeetus leucocephalus. Next base: position 5,252,096 of record NW_010972665.1, read on the forward strand.
AGTACCAATTATTGTTACTAATGTTTGTGTAGGACAGCATTTCCAGGAGTTATCAGCTGCATTGAAAGAATGACATTCAGGTGACCAAATGATGGTCAAGTACAAACCTTGAAGTGGACCTGCCTATACCTTTTCCTTGTGTGAACATGCCAGGTAGATCAAAAGGCTTTTAAATTCAAAAAGCCCAAATTTTATTGCACTTTAAAAGGTAATAGTTAACACTAGGAAAACCTTGAAATGGATAGGTGAGACAGAATACAGGATTTATAAACCAATTTTATCCTGCCTACTGTGTGCTTTATGTATCCTTTCTTGTAGGCCTCATTTCAATCACCTCAAGCTGCATCCATGTTAACAGGTACTGTAGGGCATTAGGAGTGTTTTTGTAGAACAAAATATTTGATGCTGCGGCAGTCAGCCATACACATTTCAGGGGGTTATTTTGGTCTAGCTCTAGTCTAGTCCTATGGACTGAAAGCCCATTAGCTGCCAGAGCACAGTAGGGGTGCTCCTGGAAAACATTTTCCAGTTTAATTTCATCTAAAAGGAATCCAACTTGCTTGTTCCAAAACAGGTTCAAGCTGTGAATCAATGCATGGTAAGTGTGGAAAATCAGGAAATTTGCTTAAAAAAAAAAATGCACTTTTGAGCTACTAAAACCCTTCTGTAGTTACACCGTGGTGACTTTCTGAATTGCAACGGACTCTCCAATCCTCCCTGAAAATTGCTGTCCTCTAATGCATTACAATCTGCTCCCTGGGACTCTCAGCAAACTCTCTACTTCTGCATGTGAGCATCAGAACCCCTGTTACTTGTAATGATCCTCTTGTTCTCTTCCCTGGCCGACTGTTTCAGGTTTCTGAGCCTGAGCAGGCTCTGTTCTTTTCCAGGAAGAGAGCAGTCTCCCTCTCCAGTGTTTCGCTTGACCCAATTACTTTTTAAAGGACATACATAGTTTGAGAATAAACAAATAAAGCAAGTATTATCTGTGATGAGATTACAGTACAAAGTTTAATCTGAAGACAGACTATTTAGCTCTGTGGAAATCATTTGGCTAGCAATCTTGTAAATAGCATTAGAATTAGTGCAAGCACAGCAGAGACAGGAGGGCCAGCGGTAACTCTCTGAATTTCAAGTGTGTGATGTTGGGCCACAAAGATTAATGAAAGAACTATAAAGGCTTCTTTCATTTGTTTATCTTTTTTTTTTTTTTTTTGCTGTTGATAAATTTTCTGTCAACTGGATGTGTTTCAACAAATTCGTTGATTGCAATTACTCAGCAAATGTTTGTTGTTAATGTATTTCAGGCAATGAATTGCTGACAAACTGTTTTCTGTCAGTGGTCGTTTGAGTATTTGCTATTCATTGTTTATATTTGCAATTTGAATTGTTTTGACTGCATACACAATCCCTTGATTGAATATAGTTATTTGTAGGACCAGGTTTCTGCACTGGCTCATTGAAGTTTCATTTTCTGTGAAAATATTGTTAACTTCATTCATGATTGTCATTCTCTTTAAACTGAAGAAACTTAGCTGAAGTTCTCAAAAAAGTGAATTCAAAAGCAAACATATTCAAATACAGCTTAGTCCGTATAGGTAAGGGGTCTTTTGTTTGCTCAGCTCTTCTATTCAGTTATGTGAACAAGCAATTCCCGTGAAATTTTTGTTGTGTCTTTCTTTTAAGAGGTTACTATGTCATATCACTTTTTTCTTAACCAAAGGGTGTTTACATTACTTTTGATGAATTGTAGAGGTTAATAACTGATTTGGACTTTAACTTTGTTCAGAATAAGACTTTGCATCTGTCTGAAATAGGAATGTGGGAATCAGGCACTGAACACTGAAGTCAGAATGGGTCAAATGCACATGCTAAATGGCTATTCAAATATTTACTGGGCTAATGTACATATTTTATATCAAGTTTATACTTTTTTTTTGACAAATCTTTGAGTTCTCAAGGACTTGTGGGTAATGAATTCACAAATTGTTTAAATTCATTGAACTGAGCTGCTCATTTGGAAAATGATGTTTTTATTTAAAAGTAAGAAAGCAGGCTTTATGATTATCGTAATATGTAAGCAAATTATTCTTCTACAGTTTACTTAAAACAGTTCAGTTTTGGCAAAACCAGGCTTTCAAAAATTGTGAGTCCTGTGTACCAAAATTTGTGCATTTTTTTAGAATATGATCATCATAAGAATGTTAACTTTAAGTTTAAGTACTTTTTTATTTGATTTTACTCATTTGAGGTCTCAAGTTTGAATACTCAATCCACATTCTTGATGTCTTTCCTTGCAAAGAGAGATAGAAATGTGCTTATGTTTCAGTGGAAAATGAGGTTCCCATGTAACCGCTTAGTATCAGATGTTGGGAATTGCTGGAGCTGAAAACTCTCTGTACCACTTGTGAGGTCCGCTTCCAACACATCTCAGAGAGAGCAGGCTCAAAAGTTTGTACAGAAAACTTTTCACAGCAACATCCTTTCACGCTTTTATCAGGGTTTCAACAGATAAATATCTAAAAGCATTCTATGTTCTTTCTGGTTTCTTCTTTCCTAACTGGATAAATCCATAGTTCTTTCCACCCCATGACTAATAATTAAATTGAACTATAATATTTCCCATTTCCTCAGTTTCCCAGAAGTATCTTCTATTTATTTCTGTTTTCAAGTCATCAAGAACTAACATTCTTTACCCAAAACAAGGAACCCTAGAAAGCCTCTGGTCTGAATAGAAAATAAGAGGAACTTAGACATAGAGCTAGTGTCAGCCTTAAAGAAAAAGATTTTAGTGGGGGTTTTTCCCTGTTTTTTTTAACGAAAGTTAGTTTTCATAGTACTTTATGTTAATTTTTATTTCAGAGTTTTCTTGAAAAATACCATGTGTATACATATGCATCATGTCAGTAAATAGTCATATCAACTCATTTATGAAAGAGCTATAATCCTTAATTCACAAACATATTACTAGAATTTGCCAGCTTTTTGGCTGGCAGATAAATGTATTACGTAAACAAAATGCTTTATTGAGTGATGTCCTATATCTGGAGAGAGTATTAGAAATCAATAGCAACACAGACTGAAAATTAAGTAATGTGGTTAAGCACCTCTGAATGATGCCATTTTAAAACTTGATTAGAAATAAATATGCCAATTGCTATGGAGCCTCTGTTTGAAATAGAAAGATGATTATTCAGTTTATGTCTGCAAGAATGAGACTATCTTCAGAGCCATAGAGTATGTTGTGCATGGTGTGTTCAAAAAGGACAAAAGAGTGGACCTTTATTGGCATACATGATGCAATAAGATACTGCATGCAAACTCTAAGAAACAAGTTTTAAAGAGGTTAAGAGGCTCAAGATCCCCACTATTCAGATCAACTGTGCTAAAGATGAATAAGGAAACACTACGAAGATGTAAAGTGGATGACCAGATAGGATTATTTGATTCTGCTGAGAGTACTCTACCTACTAACTCAAGGTGATCAGCCAACAGAGATGAGGTGACCATTGTAGACAGTCCAACATGGTCGGTGTTGTTTGGGTTAATTATCATAAACTCACAACAACATTTGCAATATTGAACTAGCAGCAAATTCTGTTTGACACAGAAAACAATTCCTAACTAGCAAAGATTTGGCATAAAACTAACAGGTCATGGGTGAGGGTCGGGTTTTTGTTTGAGTTTTTTGTTTTGTTTTAAAGGCTCTATTTTCTAAACTTTACACCTGCAACAATCTTTCTTATGCCAGGAGTCCTTCTGAAGTCTGTAGATTTATTTATGATTAAAAAATATTCAGAGTAGCAAGAAGAATTAATCTGATCCACCAGGTACTGCTAATAGTTAAAATAAACTCTCTGGCAGTGGTTTCAGATAACTAAATGTTTATTATTATTATTATCATTATTATTATTATTATTAGGATCACCATCTTGCTTAGAGAACTGAACACTGCTTTTCCTTTGGCCGCACTGCCAGAGGTTTACGTGCAGGGAGTGCTTGCCCTCCGTCATTGTTCCCTGCTGGAAGAACTGGGATGTCAGATTAAGCCCTACTGTGATTTACTGAATGCGAAATAGGCAAGAGAAGAGATTCTTGCTCTTTTGCAGCTCCTGTTTACATCTATGCCAATGAACAAGAGAGAGAAAACGTCAATATGCCCTTAAGGAAATTTGTCCTGATTTCCATTGTATAATGATTAATTTAATTCTCTGCATGAGTCTAAATACACTGGAGTTAAATGAAAAGACCAATCCCGGAAATGTGCTAAGACACCAATATTATCACACTAATAGTAATCTTCCCCTCTACTTTTTCTAATTTGCTTAGAACTTTTCTAGGACTTTGAAACACAGGAAATCCCTGACTCTACCTTTTAAGAAAAGTGCCCTGTATCCATTGAACTTCATAATATTTTTAAGGTTCTGAAGTGAGCAAGCTTTTACTTGCACCTTACCCCAGTCAAGGTCTTGATGCAAATCAGTACCACAGATCTGGAAGGTTTGCCGTGCACTCTCAGATTTCAGAGCTAATCCAGTACTAACATGAATATCTTTGTCTGAATTTCCATTGAGTCACGCATTCATTTCTGTAGCTGTTTTTTGCCCATGTCATACCACTGGCATAATAAAATACCTATTTTGAGTCAGTCCCTTCAACTGAAATAAACTGATGTACTCCACTAAAATAGGACCATCCCCCACTGGTGTTTTGACTGCATATTTCTCCTGACTGAAAGCAAAAAGTATAAGGAAAGAATGCTAATTTTGCTTTATAAAGTATCTTGAATTTTCTAATTTTTGTTTAGTTCTACTACATTATTTTTCCTATGCTTAAAAAACCTGAACACCTACAATCTATGGGTGGCAATAAAACCTTTGAGAAGCGTTTCTAATAAAAGAACAGTAGCCTGTGAAATGTGCTGCTGTGGTGTGCAGTAAGTTTAGTGGTTCACCTTGAACATTTCTTTTATTGAATACTTTGGGGCAAGCATGCCTGATTGTGTAAAAGCTTCTCATGTATGGTATGGAGACCTTGTGTGCTCCTTCCTTCCTGCCCTTTTCCTCCTCCTCTTTTTATTCAAGGATGCATCTGCCAGACACAGAGCCATGCTCCTGTACAGTCTTCCCAGGAGGCCTTGTGAAATCAAGTTGCTCGCTGTGTGCCAGCATGGCTTTTGTTCCTTCGAAGACAGAGCTAGGAGCCTGCTTCCACTGCCAAGAGTGCAGGCAGACTACGCTGAAGAAAAAAAGAAAAAAAAAAATTCCTCTATTTTATTCACTGCACTGTTTCATCTTTTTAAGTAGCTGGCATCTGCAGCTGGTTGTGGCAGGGAAAACCTACAATCGCACTTGATGTTAATAAATGTGTTTGCCATTAAGTGGCTGTTGTAATGCTTTGCTTGTTTGCCTTTCTGTGTGCACTTTCATCCTTCACTGTTACACTACTGCTGCCTTGTAATTTGTCTCAGACATTTACATTGCTGGTTGCAGGTATACAAACCTCTTAGATCAAGTAACTGCTCAGACACTTGATAAAAGGATCTGTTTAGGGTCTTTCCTGATCTGGCTGCCAAATTCAAGCACAGCCTTGATGCATAGAATACAAACTGCCTTATAGTCATAGACCACATTTCACTTCTCCTTGGCTCCTGACGGAATGGTACAAACCATTAAGGAGTTTATGTGAGATCTTTAGTGCAGCCGCTGATTTTACCAGAGCCTAACGATGTCTCCTGTGACAGCTTTCTATCTCTCCAGAACAGCTGGAGCAGCTATTCCTAGAATCCTCTGAGTGAAGTCCATATTTCAAATAAGTGAAAGAGGATCATATAACAGTGCTCTCGGTGGGATGGCAGCCATTATCTCCTCTGGAGCATGCTTGCTGTAGAGAAAGAAGGCATCTCACAACAACACATCTGCAGTTCTTTCAGCTGTTGGGGAGATGTTTTCATATATATGGAAGGGACAGCTCTCCTCCCCTCTCAAAACTACCCTCCCTTCTTTCTCCTCTGTGCAAAATGTGCCTGATAAAGTCAGGCTTGTCTCAGAGATTGACTAATGAAAGTGCTTGCAACAATTTGGGTCCAATCTGCACATAGAAGAGGATGCAGGCTGCTCTCTGAGGCTCTGCTTTAGCAGCCTGTCTCTTTTCAGCAAAGCATACAAATGTATGCTAAACTCTCAGGGACTTTAGCAGGACTTAAGCATATATTTGGTAAGATTGAGTGCTGTACTGAACAGGAATGACTTGAGTGTGCAGGAGCCTGAATACAATACGTGTGGAGACAAGGGGAGGGGGGATGGGAAGTCCTGCTCACCTTCTTTCCATTACATCTGGGCAAAGGTTGTACACTGTGAATTAACAAAAGGAGAGATGGGACAATGTGGGTCCTTTAAAGATAATCTCTCACACAGGCTCACAAATTTGGCCCTGCATGTAGCAAAAGGTATCATAGCAGGCAAGCATAAGTGGAAGCTAATGTCCTTTATCATAGAAGTGTCCTGATTTTATTTAACAAAACAAGGAAATAAGTTATGTCATTTCCTTCAGTTGCCATCAGTAACAGTAAGCTTAGTGTTTTGTAACTGTACTCCAGCTTACAGCAGCATGGTTATAGGAAATGAGAGCAGTTTGATGGCTGCAGAGCAATATAACCAAGGTAACTGAAATTAAATTCCCTGCACTGGAAACTGAACACTTTCTGGCATTCCACCCTGTGAACCGTCTAACTTCCAGCGTTATGATAACCTCACTAATGTATGTTATTCTGGGCTGAAAGAGGCTGTGCTGTTTGCAAACAAATAAGCAGGTTTGCATTGCCCCCATGTGCATTCTGCTCTGGTAATCTTTCTTCAGCTGAAGTCACTTGCTTTTTTGCCAGGCTGGCCTCCAAGGGAGAGAGAGAGAGACTTTCTGTGCCTTTCAATTCAGCAGCAGCAAAGAAGCTTTTCATGGTGGAGCCCATGTAAGTTGCATGCTAAAGAGTAAATGGGTAGCTAAAATACCTCCCCAAGAATTACTTAAATTAACTTAATGACCTAGGGATTAATAGTTAAGCAGTGCACAAATATAACAAGCAGGAAACTTCTCAGACTCATACAAAACAGGAGTATAAAAAGAGAGTCATAATAGGAGAAAATAAGGCAGAGACCACATTGTATAGTAAGGGTCTGGGGGCAGATCTACAGCCCAATGGGAAACCAGGAAGCAAGGTAAGGAGGGAAGGAAATCCACAGCAAAATGACATGCTATGGATCCAAGCTTGCTTTGTATCCCGTTTCTCAGAAAGCACCTGAAGACTAAAGCGGATTCCTCAAAACTGTTTGTCTTCCTTGCACCAGAGAACAATCCAACAGCAAGGGACAGCTCTAACAAGTGTAGAAATGGCTCAGAGAGACCTCTTTATCTCTCCTTACCTTTAGGATTCCTTGTAAAGCCAATCTTTCCAGGATGAGACAGAGTAGACAGCCATCTCCAAGTTGCAACAGTGGTAAAGGGCCAAGGGGAGCTAGCAATTAGGGATGTGTAAGGGGTGCAAAAGACCAGCATCCCCGGAAGGGGATCATTACTTGCTTTTGCTTTCTCTTTTCACCAAGACAAACCTGAACTGAGCTCTCTGTTGCTATTATTTTCATTTGCACTGATATTGTTGTCCCACAAGCAGAGTTCATTTATCCAGTGTGCAAGACAATAACACACAGAGTTGTGATATTTTCAAATTAATTTCATTGATGCGCACGAATGGGTGCCTGTCTCGAGACAGCACACCCTTGTCTCAAAAATTCTCACATTTATACACTTAACTAATACATATTCATTGTTATTTTCCTTAATGATTGGTTCTTTCTTCTTCACCCCTCATGTAAATTAGTGCGCGGACTCTGCCTTCGTCCTTCATTGTCTTCTTCTGAGTAGGTGGTAACATTTGAGTGGGTGGTATCATTTGAGTAGGTGGTCAATGAGTCAGTGGTCACGATCACTCCCTGGAGGAATTACCTTTTACCTACTTCTTCCCTAATCTTGGCCGTTCCAAGCGGTTCTTCAAGGTTTATTGACCAGACCACAATCCATTACCTTTTCTGACATAAACATAAAGCCCCATTGTCTAGTAGTTAGCTCCTGGACCCTAAATCATGTCTAGTTATTGTTTCCCTATTTTAAATATTAACTGAGGGGGGCTGTACACAGGACTTTAGCAGCTCCCTGGTTATTTCAATCATATTATACATATTAATTGATAACAATATCTCATTCCAGATTTTATAGGCAGTTCAGCTTTACTGTCTGTCACCTATCCTGTCTTCATGGCATGACATGAAAATCTCCTTGTTCTTTGGGCTTATTCAGAGATCTGTAGATTGCAGCTAGATAACTAGAACTATTCTTGCATATTCTGAGAGAAGGGAAAGAAGAATCTTGAGCAGTGTCCTCAGGTCTTCTCTGCACATTAACCAGGCTTTGCCATCTGAGATTTTCTGACTGAGAATTTTCACTGTTCTAATTCAGTGTTTCAAGACATGCAAGTGGTAGGAAGGATATGTTTTGTAAGGTGTAATTATCTCTTTTTAGCAGTGAGCTCCTCAATGCTGCTTTGATTGTGATACCTCCACATTGCCTGATTAAATCAAAGCCAGGTTAGAGCATTAGAATTAAGGACGTAAATTAATTGTAATTACATCAGAGCCAGCCAAATTAGCGAGTCATCAGTAATATAAGCAATGCTAAATGGCATCTAATTCTGTATAATAATTAATTGGGTTCTTCCACTAAATAAGACCCGACACATTGGTCCTTTATCAATCCACTAAAGGCTGGTTAGCCTTGGGCGCTTCTGACATGAAACAATTACAAAGGTTCTAAAAAAACCCCAACATGTTTTCCCAATTTTCATTTTAAGCTCTTACACCCTGCATTTACATGCTTCTCCTAGTTTTCTATTAATTAGGTCCTTCCACTCTTGGACTTGTCTTACTCTCTGTGTCTGTCATCCTGGACAGCCAATTGCTAAAATTATGCTGCCCACAGAGCTTGGAGAGAAGGAGTCTAACAAGCTGGAAAGGGCAATCAGAAAATGACCAGTGACGGTCATTTGACCAGAATGACCATTCAGGGGAGGGTTGACTTCTAAGGTAATATCAAAGGGGGGAAATGAAGGTGAAAAGGAACCCTTTCTCTCTGGGGGGTAAATGTCAAGAAAGCAAGAAATTATTTAAAGGGACATCCAGATACAGACTAAGGAACTCAAAATTTAGGCTGGATATCAAGCAATCCCCCCCCTTTCCCCCTCCTCTTGACAGTGATATATGTGAAAATTGGAATAAAACCTGAAAGGAAGTGTTGGGATCATCAATATATAGTCTTTTGAAACCAGTCTAGAAAAAAAACAATAGCAGACTTCCTGCATAGTACAGTCTTAGATTTGCAGATGGCTGGGCTAGCAGATCAATAGGTCTTTATCATTTCTAACAGGAGCAGTTCTGTTCCGTATCTGCTCTAGAGATGCGGCTGTTGGCTTCTGACCACTGGAAGTGATTTGTTTCTTGTTTGTGTGACAGATGATGAAATGTGCTAGTCAGTCTCTCAGAACTGCATGGTTGCCCTCCTGCGGCTCCAAAAGCTTTGCAATTACAGATCCTGCACAAAGAAAAACATATTAGCTGTTCTGAGACCTTGGATGTAGTCTGTATAACCTTTGTTCAGGGCAGGACCTCAAGGGAAGCAAAGCAAACCCCAAACCACCTTTGTATTCTTCAGGTCCATTGAGTTGCCAGGAAATACCTTGGCTTTGCTCCTAACAGTCACAGAGTACTTGAACAGTGTTTACCGTAATTCTGGGTGGTATTGTACTGTAAATATTATAAACCACAAAACTTTCTAAATTTTTTTCTAGTTACATCATGGATAAGTTGAACTAGTGTGTTGCATTATGAATTGCAACATTTAGTATCTGTGCCACATTTAGTATCAGTGTTCTAGAAAACTGGGTTTGGATATTAAACTGAGAATCCCATTCTTCCTGGGTGGTTTTGCTCAGAAGAACGTTACCAGAGCAGTCAAAACTGAGGCACAGAATTGTTATCTATTCAGTTTTCCACTGTATTCATTATTAGCCATTTACAAATATAGGAAGAACTAGAAAAGCCGGGGTTGTTTACTGTTAACTTACTCTGCACAACACATCATTTTTCTCTCAGAGTGTATCTGGATTTGGAGACAGCCAGCAGGGTGGTGTCACCTGGTGAACTCAGAACTCTGGAACAAGCTTCCTGCCCCGCTGCTGTTCTGCTGAATGTGGCAAAGCTCACGGTTCCCTCTGCCTGCTCGCAGAAATGTGTATCCCTGACAGAGATGATGCTTAAAAGGAAATTGGACCTGTAATGCAGAGATTCAAGAAAAGTAGAAAGAGGAGGATCTGGAATCAAGCAACCTGTAGGGAACAGTGTCTGGAGACCACTTTTAAAGTGTGTGAGTTGGTACTTCTGAGAGAAGTAGATTGCGCAGATTTGTGACAAGTGCTGTGGAGTGTAGCATGTTCTTTAGCAGCTCTGCAAAGGCATAGGTTTTAGACAGATAGTCATTTTACAAACAATTGGAATGGTTAAAGTCATTACGTCCAACCTAGAGCTTGCTTTTGCGTATCAGTCATTTAAGGTGAGTTTAACCTTTGTGTCTGACTGCACTGAAGCAGATTAGGAAGCACTCACACATTCTTTTCTTCCAGCTAAGCAGCAAGAGAAAGGAAAAAAAAAAACCCCTGATTTAGACTGAGAAGTAATCAGGACAGCAAATTCAGCTCCAGAGAAGGACACTTGAATGTGTCCTTATGTGCATTTTTTAATGAGGTGCTATGTCAATAGGTTTAACACAGTGTGTGAAGTTAACTGTCTGTATGACTTTATGGGTCAGGGGACTTTGTGTTTTGCAGATGTAAAACTAAACGCCAACATGCTTCTGCATGGCTCTATATTGCCATATGTGTGTCTAAGAGTGCCATCTCTAAAGATAAAAATAGTGCCTCTGACTTTTAATGTGAGTTATACAGCTGACTATCGCTATATGTCCTGCTTTTCCACAGAAATTTTTCCTTACCTTTCAAAACAGTTAACTGAGATTTGATGAAAAAAGTAAATAGTACTGAAAAAATACTTCCTATAATAATATATCCCTTGTCCAGCATCTGACATTTTCTATTCAATGTCTATGTTTAAAGCTAACGTTCAACTGGTTTTATTTTAAAATATTTCTGATGTGTTTTATCTTTTTTTCTCTTACATTATTTTTAACATAACTCAATGTCATTGTGCTTTTCCTGTACTATGCTTTATGAAGTGCTCTTCATGTTCACTTATGCTATCGCAAGACAGGGTATCTTTGTAATACATTTGCATAATTGTCAGATATCATGAATTCAGGAAAAATCATAGCTGGGGTAAGACCTGCTCCTATTTGTTCTACATGATTTGCTGCAAAGATTGCTTGCTCCTGAATTCACCTAAGAGCATCCTACTTTTAAAACCTGCCAGTGCTAGTTCTGCATGAAGTAGAGACAGTGTTATGGGATCCAGTGACATTCATAGCCCTGTAATCAATTACTTGGCCACTTGGCCAAAGATCTGTTGTACTGTAAATGTTTATATGCTCAGAGTGCCTCAAGGCCTGCATAATCATTTAGCATACACCATTTGGTCCACAAGTGTAGCGTGGCCTTGCTTACAAAATATGTTCATGATGGCAATTGGTAGCAGCATACTGCAATGTTCACAGGGTAATGGAAACGGTAAATTTAGTTGTGGGTATGACAGAATAGGTGAGTAATCTGAGAATCTTTTAACCAGAATGTTTTGTACTGAAATATATGTTCCTATGGAAACATATGTGAATGGATGGAAATATGTGCAGGCACAGACACATCTATACTAGAAAGCACATTTTTATGCACTTTTTAAAAAATCTAAAAAGACTGATCACTGAAATTCCTATTAATTGAAACACTGAATGCCCTGTGTTTAAAATATGAGAGATGTTATAGCATGTGTTTGGGAAATATGTGAAAGGGATAAAAAGCTTCAGGTGTGCTTCAGAGCACAAGAGTGAGAGGAAAGTAGAAAAAAACCCTATCAATAAAGAAGATTCTACCTCTAAATCAGATTTGTTAGTGCTCTCTTGGCTTGCTAGCTGCCTCCTTCATTTCCAGCGTTATGCTGCTGCAAAAACTATTCTACAACTACTTGCAAAATGAAGAAAAGGTTTGTTATGTTCAAACTATCTCTGTGTGGCAAGCTCTCAAAATTTTCTGTCGCACAGTATAAAGCTCCAAGATTGAAAGCAAAAATCTCTTGCTTTTTAAAACTCATTTCTTGACTTTTTGGCACTTAACTAATGTTTATTGACAAGTGGGGTTACCAATAGTGCTCTTGTCAGTCACAAAAGAAGCAGAGCAAACAAATTAGAGAGAGAAAATTAAAAGAAAAGAAATACATAAGATATACAGTTTTTCTTTGCCTAATATAGATGTGGACGGGTGAAAAACTAGATCACTTCTGTGGGGATGAATTAGTAAGGTAGCCATAGATAACTTGATCAGAAACACTTAAAAGTGTTCTCACAGTGAGGAACCATTCCTGTTGAAACCCACTGCAAACTTTTTTTAGGGTTTTTGGTTCTGATTTGATAAAGCAGACCACAGCTGGAACCCTCTGTTCCAGATGTTCACTGGGTAGCAATGAAGTTGCATCTGCAATATGTTATCCCTTGTGGTTGGTACAGTGTACAGTCAAGTCTAGTGATATTAGGAACAGTTGGTTGGAGGAGGATGTCCGTACCAGGCATGATCCCTTACGTCTGGGAAACTTCTATGCTGTTTAGGTAAGCTCTTACGCTTTTCACAAATTAGTTTAGGAGAGCAAGTCAACAATTCACTGTCCCAGAATCAGAAGAAAGCAAAGGTCACAATTTTTTTTTTTTATACAGATGAGAGCCAGAAATTCAAACACATTATTGACTTACCTGTGTCATCTTGGGAATGCTTTGCCCTCAGGTGCATCCTGATGGTTCAAATAAAGGGCGAAATTTGCATTATAATGAAAAGATATTCAGAAATTTTGAAATTAGTGTGAACTCAGCTGATTTGAAATATGGTCTCAAGAATTAGTTTCTTTTGAGATATCTTCCTGTTAAGGCTAGGTTGGAATTCAGCTGAGCTGAAGCACAAGGTTTGGTTTCACAGACTGGTGGTGGTAGGAATATTTGATTGCTTGGTCAGGATTTTTAACAGATGAAATAATCCTCCTAACAAACAGGAGGATACAGAGAAAAAGTTTAAAAGGTCTGAAAACAAGGTTTTTAAAGGTACGACATTTTCAAAGGCTGGATTTACAGGAGGGACTTGGATTCAGCACTCTAAAAACTAACTTGCAAATGATTGACATAAAGTCAAAAGCATAGGCCCAGAGCCTCAAGGGGCTTCAAATACTTGATGCTGAACTTTGACAGAATTCATGCTGCTCAACCCAAGGGAACAATCCCTTCTCTACCACAGCCCAGGTGTCTTGTTCTTCCTAGATGTGCATAATGAACATGCTGCTTCTACTCATACCGAGAACTTCCTCCATCTTTTTAAACTATTAAATGTCTATCTTATGGTTAACCCATTCAAGATCCTCAAAGTGTGCTTTTCTCTGCCTACATTCCCAACAGGTTGTTTGTTAGAAGCATTGAACAAAACAAATGTGCATTGCTAGGAATGAAGAGGGAAGTCATGTTCCCTTTCCCTCAAAAACACACTGAAAGGAAGAGCTGATGGCTGTACCCTTTCATATAGTGCTTTAAAAGTCTTTAAAAACTACTGGGTAAAATGGATGAAGAGTTGGTGTCCTTCTGTGTTCTGTGAGGGGTTGTGTGTATTCTGAGTAGGTAAGGTGAAACAGATTGAGGAAAAACATCCGATTTATGATTTTTTTTCTGGGAGTTAGGTAGGAGATTAGGTAGTTTACCTGACAATTGCTATGGCTTTTGACAGTACCATCAAAAATTAAGTATTTCTCTGCTTGTCCAGGGTTTACAGGAAGCTTTAGTGCTTTTGAAATGTATTCGTCACTAGGGTTAGATTGGGATTGTTGTTTTTTTAATTTTATTGACAACCTGCACTTAAGCGGGGGTTTTATACACTTCAGCTATTGATTTTTGTAGGTAGCAGGCATGTATGTGCTTACACCTTTTGAAAACCACACTTAGAACCTCTATAAGCCTGTCCTTCAAAGTGCCAAAATAACTTTGGGAAAAAGGATTCCAGTTCCTGGTCAAATAAATAAATATAATCCCTGGGATTTATAGCACATAAACACCTTCTGCTTTACCTTTGCTAAATGCTTTATTCCTCCATTGACACTTTCTTTTTGTATCGTGCCAAGCACTAGGATTTAATCGTGAATACTTTTGTTGTACGAGGAAAAGAATAGTCGCTTGTTATTAGCTGCAGAACATAAAGAAATAATCTCTAACTTGATAATGATTCTGCAAATAATGTAGAACCACTTCATGTTGGTAAAAAAAGTACAGCATATGTCCAGGTTTCATGGTAATTCCAATATAAAGAAGTAGAGCATCAAAGCTTGAGTTTACTCTGGTTCACTGTATTTTATTCCAGTGTTAAATACCTGTCCTTCTGGCAGAAGAAGCCTGTTTCTTGGCATCAAACTGTGCCTAGACTAGCACAAACAACTAGTAGTCACAGGAATAACAGTAGTGTCTTTTGATTCAACCTTAGGAGGGCTGGGCAAATTGCCACAGATTACATTTTGGCAAGCCAGGTAATAAAAAAACCCCACATTTTTTCAGGTCTGCTGTATCTGAATGTCAGCAGTTATTGTCCTGCTCTTAACAATTAAATGGAAAAGGCTTGTTATTCTAACATTTTCATTTCAGGTGCCTGTCTTTTCATTACTATGGAAATTATAGCTATGAGCAGTACCATTAAAAAAGTAAAAGCATATTTCTGAGTTTCAGATGGCTCCTTAAATTACACCACTTCAAGAAATATCTCTCTCTCTGGTTCAACACAAATTTATTTTACATGTAAGCAAAGAGAGATACTGCATTAATGTAAATAGTTAACTATGCATAGCTAAGACTACCTTACACTTATCCTCACTTTGAATCATCATCCATCTGGTTATCTTAAAATGTTTTGTAACCATAAGTACATTTCACATGACCTGAGACATTTAGGACACACTTTACAGAAGCTCAGGTGAAGTCGCTTGCTCAGATTCATATAGGAGGTCAGTAGCAAAATAAAGAATAGGATCCTCCAGTCCTCACTCCTAGATCTCTGCTCTAGCTATTAAAATCTTTTTACTTTGCAGCAATTTTATTTCACAAGACAGTATATATGTGAAAACTTGGAATCCTAAGTTTTCCAAATAAATAAATACAATTATACTTAATCGCTGTGGTGTTGGAAGGGATTAATCATGGTTTGCAGACACTATATTGAGTTTTTTCCCATCATTACCAACATTCTCTTGGGAAAGGCTTGCCTCATACATATTCAGATGTGCCACATCCCACATGGTCCTTCAATTTAAACCACATTTTTCTTCTCTTCTTTCTGCACCATGCTTGTTTTGTACATAACTGTGTACAGTAATGACTTTTGGAATTGTCCCTGGCAAATTGGGATTATAAAGAGAAGTGAAAGCTGCAGGGACATGTCTTACATACTGCTTCAGTCTTTCACTTTCTACATAGGGTATCCCTCCTAAAAGGTAGTAGAACATGGTCCAGTGGGAGTCTTTTGTTCCCTGCTGGGAAAGGAATTTGAACTGTTGTTTGTTACTATGATGTGCTACATAACTGTAACAAGGTGAAATGTAAGAAAGAGGGAATCCCACAAAAAATCCTTTTGGATGCATTTTTGTTTCATGAACTGTTGAAGTAAGTGAGATGGGAGGGGAAGCTTTCAGATTGGGGGAAAGACGTTCATGTAGTGAAAGAGCTGGGATAGATCTCAGGAAATTTGCTGTCTGTTCCTGCTTCCTGTTATTGTAAACTTGGGCAAGTGACTTCATCTGCCTATGTTGCCAGTGTGTAAAATTGAGATAAACACTTCTTTTGTCTGTCTTGCCTGTTTCATGTCTGAGCTTACTGGGGAAGAGACCCTTATGCTATGCATTTTCTGAGGAGAGACTCTTCAGTAGGGTCCTAATTGCATCCAGGTTCTCTGAGTATTTCTAGCTGTGACAAAAACAATAAAGACTCTCCAAATTTCTGCAGGGCTACACAGTGCGTTTCATAGCTGACTGTGTTATACTGTTGTAAGGCCAGAAACAGACAGCGTAGTTACATTTGGAGTCTGTATAAGAATCCTGACATATTTGGTACTTAATTTCTTTCCCTGGTGAGCTAAGACTTTACCTTGTTTATGAAAACTAAGTGGAATCAGAGCGCTGAGTTCTATGTACATGCACACAACATCATTGCGCTCCCCACCTAGGTTCTCTGAGGTTGGGTACTTTTAGGAATCTTCCTGCTCCTCCTTATGATAAGGTACATAGCTGACATTAACATTAATGAGAACTGCATGCACGCTTGGAGGAGAAAATCCATGCCTCTGGGCATATTTAATTGCTATCAGACGAAGACTTCTTCTGCATAACATAGGGTATGCATAGAACATGGTAATAAAACTGAGACGCAAAGGACTTGTTTGGGAAGGCGTGTACATTGCTCTGTGGGGAAGCTCCGCGGAACTTGGAAAGCTCTGCCAACATGGAGAGAAACATAGATGGCAAGCAGGAGGAAATGTCATATTTGGGGAGCACATAGGCTATAGTACAGCTGTAACTGATAGTTTGAATTTCCTTTGTAGTATACAATCAAGACATGCTGCTGAGAATGATTAGCTGCAGAAGCAAGATGCTAACTTTTTTCTTTAAATCTCTTTTCCTTCCTGCATGAGGCTTGGAGGTTGCTGTGCTGCTTCTTACTCTGACTTTCCAGTGACCTTGCATTAGATTGTAGTGAAGAGGAATAAACTGAGTGAAGGCAAGATTAAAAGGCGTATCATTATGTTTGAGGGAGTGGAAATTGAGTGCTAGGAAAGTGCAGAAGGGTCTAGTGCCTGTGCTCCAGTCCTAACTCTGACTTCCTCTGTAACTAGTTTGATTCACATTAGATTCTACTCTTCAGAATAAAGCAAAGTTTTATATTTTTCTTTTTAAATTTTCTATTCCACAAAGTACTGAGTAACTTTTCCCAAATAAAGACTGAATGTAAGCATATGATTAGCAGCAACAATTGAAGCAGCTCTTTGACTTCAGGTACTGGGGAGATGACTTCTTTGGGAATACTCATGTCTAAAATGTCTACAAATGTCTAAAACATTTTTCTGGATAAAAGGCAGAGCATTGAACTAACGAGTTAAAGACAGTCCTTATGGATGGCTACATTATGGGACCTGTGTTCTGAGGGATGAGTGTACCCTGAGGTATTGTGCCATACTGAGTTTTCCTGAAGTCTTCTGGAGTTGAGGGCTTCACTGGATCAAAGGATTGAATGTCATACAATGAAGTCAAACACAGAGAAATGAATATAACTTGATCCAAAGCACATTAAAGACTTCCCTCTCTGTCATTAGAAAGGTTAGACCACCTCTTATGTCACAGGTACAAAGCTTTCCTAACAGTAACATATTTACTTATAAAGAAAAACCAGGGACTTTTCCGCCATACTGTGTTTTAGTGCCAGTATACTGCCCTGAGATCTCTGTACAAGTGGGAAGAGGAAGACACAACTGTGGCCTCTCCACACAACTGTAACTTGCAGCCACTCTGAAAGCTGTAGAGCCAATGGCCATTGATACTAGTTAGAGAAACCTTTTGGCAGCTGTAATTTATACCATTTATGTTCAATGCACAGTTGATCTATGAAGTGAAGGAAAATGAAGGCAATTTAGATCCATCCGTCCATAAAATAGGTCACCAAAGAGCTGGTTTAGTATGGCACTAGTAAGAGCATAGTCTCAATGAGATAATGCTGGAATGTGATCAAATGAATGTATATAATTTCATGTAAACAATGGAAGCAGCTTTTAGTGGAATTTCGTAAAGAACGACATTGGATCAACAATAGCCAGTTTCTAGACCATTTAATGAATACACTGTGTTTAATATTGGGAATGGAAGTCTGCATATGCCTGTAGCTGATTTCTAATTAAAGAATAGAAGGTTCAGCTGAGGAGCAGAACTGAGAAACGTGCATTCAAAGCATTAGGAATAGCCTACTCATTTAGTGATGCATTATTATACTTCTTTCTCTTGGATATCTCTTTAGTTTTCTGAAGTTAAATATGATACATATGGGAAATAGATTGAAGTACATTAATTGCCTTATTCATCACATCATTAAAATTATAGGTCTTGCTGCAGACTAGCTGCAATGTCTTATTGTGTTTCTGGTACACATCATTAATAAAAGCACTCCTGCTAGTGGTATGCAAAATGTACTTTCTAAATAACTGTACAGTGATTTGGGGCTCACTTATGCAACATATTGCTACAAACTATTGTAATACCCCTGGCACTTGCTTAAACTCATTGGGCTAGTGATGGAATTAATGAGGCTGGTGCTGCTGCAGTATGCTGAGCACGCTCAGCTCCTTCGCTGCTCTTTGTCTGCAGCGGGGCTCTTGTCTTTCAGAGCTGGCTGCCGCTCTGTCTCCAGGGCTGAGCCTAGGATCAGATAATGAACAGCATATCAGTGCAGCGGAGGGGGTAGGGGGTGATGGGAGAAGACTTATTATTCCTTCACTCTCAAACAAAACAAAATCATTGAACTGTCAGGGTCATTAAGGACCCTGGGGTTGTCATGGAAACGACCTTTGGGGGTTTATAGCTGTTAATGCATGAGTGACTGTCTGTATTATATGTGTGTGGAAGGGGTCACCGTTTTCTTGGTGGCTTCTAAAAAAAGCTGGATTGTACGGCTAATGTTCAGAAAGGAATCTCTGTGCTCCGTGGTGTGACTAACTATTTTGAATGTAACAGACTTTGAAGGGGGGGGGCAGGAATGAAAAGCTTTACAGACAAATATTTAGACAGAAACATAATTACTCTTGAATTTTGTTTCAGTAGCAATGCAACTTTATTTCCAGGTTTCAGGAAATAAAGTCACATTCCCTCATCTTTTTAGGGCATTTAGAAAAAAAACATGAAAGCAAATAATTTTGCTTCAGATTATTTCAGGATAGGAATACAGAGCACTACCTAGGAATGGCAATACATTTTAGAGTTGTCACAGGCAGAGATAAAAAATGTTAATGTACACAGCTAATAAAATCTTCCTCATCCTCATACAGACTTCCTGTATGACCTTGGGCAAGTCATTTAACTGTTGGTCCTGTTAACGTCAATGCAAACCATCAATTGACCTCCAATTTGTAATAACAATGTTTGTTGAAAAGGAAGGATATTTGATTTTAAGAACACGGTTTTAAGGCTATAAGTACCCAGAAAGAGAAGTTATGGTAAAAGTACACCAAAGAACAATTTTGCCTGATTTTTTACACTCTGAACTGGAAGTCATCCTGGTATTTTGCTTTGTCAGCCACTCTCTACTGGCTGAATAACAATTAGACACTTATAACTCAGTTTTCAGTAGAGACTACAGCACTTGTCTCTATATGAAGAGATAAAAGAAGGAGGAGGGGGAGAAAAAGAGGCAGCAAAACAGGGATAATATTAATGATTCCCTTTACAGGCAGTAAGGAAATACCAACCACCCAGAAGGAAGAAATGCTAAAGATGAGGAACATTGGTAGCAATTTTTTTTAAAGTCACTTTTTTTAATTGTATGGCACTTAATATCTATTCAGTTTGACTCTTCAGATCTTTATTCCTGCAAAAAGTTCTGTGTTCACCATATATTAACAAAGGAGCTGGATTCTTCTTCCCCTTCCCACTTGTTAGATAAATGAGTGTGATTGCCAGGTTAAAACTGGAGGTAGAATTTTACTTAACCCATGCTGCAGAGGAGGAAGCCTAAGTTTGGCCATGCTGAATCCAGAACCCTTGATTTCACAGATATTTTTTTTTAGTTATCTCAGGAAAATCACATCATCTTTCTTGACTCTCACCTTTCTTCTGTAACGTAGAAATATTCACACTTGTGCATTTCATACATACCTTCTATTAAAGATCATAAACTACTCAGGTAACACATCAGAAGGACTGCATATATATCTCTGATAGTGTGGACAATAGCATGATGCTAAACACAGGCACTTCAGTGGCCTCATAACCCATCTTCCCTCCTATTTGTGCAGCCTCAGAAGTTTCTCAGAGTGGTTGGGCACAGCAAGTACAATGACAAAGCTGCTGAAGATCATAATCTTATTAGTTGTATTGGTGCACTTGGTGTATTTCAGAAATTTTGCTTTCTTGTAATTGCACTGGTTACACCACATCTTTGTTAAATAGATTAAGAAGGTAAAAATATAATTGAATCTGTTTGAGCTATGGTTGAACTGGAATAGTTAAAAAGGAACTGTTTTTATTTATGGTAGGGGTGGTGGTGTTGAAAATATTTAATTAAACTAAGGGAAAAACATGTTTGATGAGAGTCTTACCAGACTTCAATTCCCCAGACTCTTTAGGGATCTCTATATATCTGCTGCTAGTGTGGGATTTGAGGCTTTCTGGCCAAAATTCTCTTCAGTGTTGTCTTGCAATTTTATATCTTCTTGTACTGAAGAAAAAATAAAATGTGAAAGCTCAAGATTGAATTTAGTCAAGCTCAGTGTCAAATTTGTTTAAATGCAAAGCTTTGCATTAGCCCAAATTCCCATGAACTGGGTCAAATACACACTGAAAGCTTGTAGGCTTTAAGAAGTGTTGATTTGACATGTGAGCTACCCATGATACTGGTCTTAATATCTCTTGGTATCTTGTCTCCCCTCCTTGTTTTTTTGTCTCCTGTGTCTATTTCAGCTCTTCCTGCTCCTCCAAGTGTTCCTTGTCTCTGCTTCTCTAGGATCTCCTCTCCCCTGGCACTGCATTCTGCCACTATCTGCAGATTTGGAAAGTTAGAGAATTAGAATAGGTTACTTTGCTCCTCTCTAAACTGAAAACAGCCCATTAGCTAAGAAATGCGTATGGAAGTCCATCCTGAGCACCTTGTCATGCTCAGTTTGTTTTCTCTCATCTTGTATTTACTGAAAATTCCCACTGATCACCTTAGAATCACAGAATCATAGAATGGTTTGGGTTGGAAGGGACCTTAAAGATCATCTAGTTCCAACCCCCCAGGCATGGGCAGGGACACCTTCCACTAGACCAGGTTGCTCAAAGTTCCATCCAACCTGGCCTTGAACACTGCCAGGGATGGGGCATCCACAGCTTCTCTGGGCAACCTGTTCCAGTGTCTCACCACCCTCATAATGAAGAATTTCCTCCTTGTATCTAATCTAAATCTACCCTCTACCTTGATATCAAGGCTAAAGAGTATGTTGGGTTTTCTTAAATCTGGAAGATATAGTAAATGTCTAGATGTTTGTTGATCAAATATATTCCCAGCCTGAGACCAGTCTCCAAAATCAATTTTTCTGTGCTAGGTAGACTGAAAAACCTTTGATGTACATAATTCTTATTAGATTATTGATTGTTGAGAGACCCTTAGTATACCAAGATCATCAGAAATCACTTAGAATCTAGACTCCCTCCTGACGTATTTTATTTATTATCTCTTGTAAACATGGTTATAGAAATAAACACAGACATAAAGAGTTAGAGAAATATTCCTTTGTCCACTGTTCTGCAAGTTGCCATATATTTCAATGCATTAATTTTCTGCAGCCTCCTCCTGTTCCTGCTATTTTGGGTCAATGTGGTATCTTTTAACAGTTGAATAATGCAGAGCATAGTGTATTGCAAGACTTGTTTTGCTTTTGTCAGTAATATTTTCCACTCAGATTTTAGTTCAGTAAGAAAGTTTCAGTAAAGGACTCGCCAAGATAAAATCTGAATCAGGAGAAATTGGTTAGAGCCACAGCTACCGCTGATGTAAACTGGGCTACCTCTATCCTGAACTACATTCATTTGACATCAGATTAGGATCTTCATTGCTATTGCACTTGCATGGCAGCCCAAAGGGAACTTAGCACAGGAGTACCATACAAACCAACCAGGATCAAAAAAGGTAGATGATATTAATTTTCTTCCTCAGTCTACAGGGATTACTTTTGTAATTACACCAGGTTCTGAAACGCCCTTAGATTTGTTCAGTGCCAGGGAATCTGAATTTACATCAAATGCTGCATAATTCATATGGCACGGACAGCAATTATGAGTTAATTGAGGGGTGTAATGTTTAGAAAAGGACACATTATGAAGAACATCAGGAATGTCGGAATGAAAAAAGGCTCTTCAGCCCATGGAGGCTCATTTCTTTCAATATTGTTTTCTTTAAAATGGTACTGATAGTCTTTGGAAGGATGTGAAAGTACCCTAAGTTCCCTGCTTCTGCACCATTTCTTGGTCAGGCAGCATCTGAGTCACTATTCTTTCTGGGATAAGTAATTCCAATGTCAGGTATGAAATGATTCCTTTCCATTTTACCCACTGTTTTAAAATGTGTGCTTGATTACCTCTCAGCAGCAGCCATAATCTTAAAATCAGATATATTTCAGTTAGTACAGTCCTCTTGATCCTTTCTCACCTTTCATATTATAGGGATTAAGTACTATAAGCTATCTATACTGTCATTGCTTTTGTTCCTACAGTCAACGGAGTCGTCACTTTTCTCTGTACCTTCTCACATGTTATAATATCTACTTTTGTACAGCTGGCTTGAATGGTTTACTGGTAATCAGAACAGAGTTTCTGGCCTGTTTCCATGCATTTGAATAATGAGGACATTTAGCACTGTTAAGAAAATGTTTGTGTTTTGCATTTCAAGTGTTACTGTGCCGACATGCACTATAGGGGAATCCCACCTCACCCACACAAAGCCAATGTCATCAGGCTTTCAAATAGACTCTTAGTGGAGGCAGGGAGATGAAATTCAAACATCCCAATCTATAGGCAGGTCACAACAGGGCTGTAACAAAGGACCTTGACATCTGTTATTTCATTCTTGAGGCTGGAAAAAAAGATTGAGGCCACCCTGAGCTACTGGGCTGGTCCCTAAGATTCCTTCCTTAAGTTGCCTCCCTACTGCCTCTGCCGTTCCAATTTACTCGTGTCTGAAATGAAGTTCCCACTTGTAGCGTGCAGGATGTGTGAATTTACATAGTTTGCCAGATCATAATATCCTCTGCTGCTCTATTGTCTACACAAGCTGATAGGAAGGGCCTTTGTTTTCATATGAACCCTCTGAACCTACCATTTGACAAAAACACAACTCTTAACAACTGAAAACAAGTGCACATTTGATTTTAAAACTTGAGTATGTGGCAGAGAGCCAGGTTTTGTCCAAAAGAAACAGAATCAGACAGACTGAGTCCATTTTGAACCTGTCACTTTTTAAAGAGAAATCTGATTTTTTAAAATTTTAATTTGCATTAAAAATGTTCACTGAAAAGAATACAGACCAAAAGCATAGTTTTTTATTCAAATATTGTTGGGTTTTTTTCCAAAAGTCCATTTAAAAAATGTGATTTAGCAAAAGCCTGTGAAGTAATAGTTGAAACATGACGTCATATTCAACAGAGAATTTATCCATTCAGCAATGGAATATACAATTGCAAGTATTTGCTATGATAACTTAAATTACTTTTAATCTAAAATATATCGTATCAACAAGTCCATACTGAAAACCGGGGGTAATTTCTTCACCTATGTGAGAATAAATCAGTAACAGGGAAAAACAAAGTGGCTAAATTGTCTCTATGAGTTATCTGGTATAAACCTTTCCCTCCACTGTAGCTAGGCACTGTGCACGGTACAGCGGGTATGGCAGCAAAAGACGAAGAATTGTTGAATACACTTGGAAGACGCAGAGGTTGAGAAGCAACGGAGAGAGGAGGCACCTCAATTAGCTTAATTTAGTAGTATAACCATATCACACAGATGGATAATTATTTCATGACTGTTAGTGATCCATGCATTGAAAAAGGCCAGTGCTAGCTGCCTGAAACACAAGTGGGTCAACTCTCACTTATCATCAGACTCTGCAGCGTAATTGCCTAGGACTATTCATGGGGACTTTCTCTCTCACCTTGTTTCTGTACTTCTCAAAATCCTCTTCACTCATATTATCCTGAAAAAAAAATAATTTAGGAGCCAATGTTTTTACTATACTCTTCCTTTTTTAAGTCATTCATACAAATTCTAAATGCTACCTATTTTAGTTCAAAGGCCCAAGGCATCCTGATGCCTACCTTTTCTCTCCCCAACATGAGTGTTTGCTTTCCTGTTATTCCCTCCAGGACAGTACCTATTTCTTACTGAGATTTTTATCTAAACTCAACCCTTGGTTCCCAGATTTCTCTAATAGCTTGTTTGAAGACAAGGGAAATGTGGTAGTTCTAATCTTCCTGGCCTTCACTACAGTATTTGATATGGTGCCACAAGGGAAATTATTGGTGAAGGCAGGAACAATGGGGATTAGTGCAAGAACTGTAAAGTGGATAAGGCACTGGCTAAAAAGAACTGACAGAGGGTTGTGCTGAAAGGGGAAGTAAGGCTACAGGCAGGTAGGTCCTCAAGGACCACCCTTAGGACTAATCTTAATATTTTCATTAATGACCCAGTCACAGAAAATAGACATGAGCTAATGGCAGTTGATGAAGAGTGGATAAGGGAGGCATTGCCTACAAGCAGGAGGATAAGAATGTCACAAAAGAACTGGATGCTAGTCTGTATTAATAGAGGTGGGATTTAATTCAATGTTCAAACTGTAAAGCAAGAATTCATACTATAATCTAGAAGCTATACAAATGGCAACAATGGGGAAGGAAAAATTCTGGGCCTTTTATTTGATCACAGTGGAACTATGAGTCACCAGTGCAATACAGTTGTGGAAAACGTGTGATCTGAAGGTGTGTCTGGTAAAATAATTCATACGGGCAAGCACTGATAGCACTGCAATAAGTTCAAGTACATTGGTCTCTTAAGAGCAAGAAAGATGATTTCAAGATGTAACAGAAAATGTTCCTCCATAAAAGAAGGAAAAAAACCTTGATTTGTTTAGCCTAATAAAATGATTGCTCTTTCTGCTATAAGAAAAGGCCAGAATAGAAAAAAGGACTATTTCTCTTTAAAGATAACACTGATACAAATACAACTGAGCATCATGTTTTAGAAATTAGAAGGACTGTTCTGAAGCAGTTGTCCTAGAATAGCAAAGGGGTTAAGAAACTTTGGTGGCTTTTAAATGAGGCTGGATAGCTAGATTGCTTTATGATTGCTTATAGACTCATCTCTGAAACAAAGTCCCTTCCTGTTTAAGATCAGCCCCATAACATCATGCTACTAACGGAAAGACTAATCATATGAAGTCTTCAGGAGGGTTAGCAAACTAAAACTTTGAATTTCTGTGTAGTTACAGTTTTCTTTACTAGGTGGTACTTCAGTTTGATGGGAGTAAGTTAGAGACATAATTTACAGCTATAGTTAAGGTATGGGTCACATAGATATTCTGTTTTATATGCCCTATCACATTGATAAGAAAGCAAAGGGGAATGAGAGAAAGAATGAAGGTTAAATTCTGAGAAGTCATTTAGAATAAATATTTTAATTAGTATGCTAAAATTTTTGTTTGTTTGTTTTGTTATTGTGTGACTTAGAATGCCAGTGAAAACATCATGCATGTATACAGAACAAAAAAAATATAGGGAAAGTATTCAGTAAGTATGAGAAAATGGGAATTATTTTTTTGTAATAAATCTAGTAGAGAGGCAACAGAATTTGTGAAATGGTACCTATTTTGTTCTAGTTGTTTATTTCTTATACTTACAGCTTCCAGCCCTTGTCAGGTCCTCTCTGGGCAGTTATTCTCTGGAGCGGACACGTTGATGCTTTCAGTCTTGTCTAGCACTGAAGGCCTGATAAGCCTGACTAGCCTGACTTGTTTAATAACCATATTTGTTCAGCACCAGACCATGATTCTTGCATCATAGAAATTTTCCTTTTTCAGTTTATTTCAATGAGGAAATTTGAATATATCTCTTTAATTTTCCATTTATAGACTGTAATGAAGACTGAAAATGATGGTGAGATGTTAAGACAAACAGGATTAGTGACAAAAAGTAGCTAATCATCTATCCTAGTTCAGTGGCTATAATAATAATTTGTGAGATCTTTTAGGGTGGCAAGAATGGATAAGAGCCTTAAATGTCTTTAGCAAGGAAGGACTGGAAGAAACAAGCTGTTACAGCAGCAGTTTTTTAAGGAGTTCTGTATGTTGTTTACTCTTATGCTAAGCCAGCATATCTTCTGACTTTTTCTTTCCCTCTAAAATCATAGCATCTTTCAACTTTGGCCTCACAAAGCCATCGAGGAAATACATGGGGGAATTCTAATAAAATATATTTGGACTGGTATCATTATCTAGAAATCTGCTTGCATTGAGTCCTACTCTGTATTCTGTTGTGAAGAACACAAAAGGGATTGTCCATGAGAATAGGGAGTAAAGGCTGAGTCCCATGGGTTAAAAACCCTTCCTGTTGCCCATGAGGATAACAGATGGACTCTTTTCTTTGGACTCACTTGCTGTTTTGAATCCAGGCAGCAGGGTTATCCCTCTGGCGGCAGTCCAGTCGGCAGCAGCAGGTTGGCTGCGAGGGGGAAACAGGGCACACTCCCTTACTGCACATAGGCAGCCACGCTTGTTGGCTCAGATCAAGAGACGAAGAGCAGCCCTGCCGTGTATGACAAAGCACGTAACCCCCTGAAGTCCAGGTCTCAGGACAAAAATGAGATCACTGCCTTGAGCACCTTGGCTGAGTGCAAGAGGACTGAAAAGGCAGAAACAGTATGAAAGGAAGAGGCTAGAAAAACAACCTCTTCAGCAGGAAGATAAATGTGGAATTCTATCAGCATTCCTGAGCTCAGTCCTCTCCCTAGGGCCTATGCTGGACTGCTCACGAGAAAGCAAGCTGGTCAACTGACCTATTTAATCCCTTCTTCTGGGTAGTTCAGAGAAAACTGTGTGGCCCAGGTGAGAAATAACAGCTTTGTAAGGGTGTCTCTAGTCTTGGTGCCTGATGTGACCAATCACTGAATGCTGAGTGCATGGCGCTGGATGAATCAGAGACATTGCTGTTTAAAAAAACCCTGCATTGATAATATTTTTCATATTGTGTTTGCTTTCAAGGACTCAGAAGGAATACCCACATATCTGCTATGTATAAATGAGTGGCTTTAACTTAGCTAGTAGAAGCAGTAGTAATTTGATCAGTGTAACTTTCCATCAAAATTATTTCAGCTGATATATTAGCTTAGAAAAAAGGTAGATTGGGGCATTATGCATTACTAGACCAGCATGCTGATACTCTTTCTGGTACCCAGGCTAACTCACTCACAGCCAGCTCAGATTATTTGGCACAGCACTGCAAGATAATATACTGTAACGTCTTAAGGATCAGACCACTCTTGAACTATATAGTTGGTGACTTTAGTATGCATAAAATTTGGTAATAAATTCCTATTCATATGATTTTATTAGCTGAATCATGTGAAAGATATGCCTTTGAGCCAGGGCAGGTGTCTGTTTTAGTTCTGCAGCACCATGCTATCAATGTAAAACACAGTATGAGGAAGTCAAAACTTCCCTGAGGATGATATCCAGCATCAGTGATTCGTTAATTCAGGATTCATACTGCATGGGAACAGATTAATACAGTAAGAACTAGGGTGCTAGACTTATAGCTTCTTGGCCATGTTTTAAAGTCCGTGCATCAAAGGCCAGAGTTAAAGGCAAAGTTTGACGTAAATTCCGTAAGTCCCAGGAAAAGACTTCTGGCTAGTTTCCTTTCTGTATGGTATGATTAAAAAAGACTTATGTAATTAAAAGCATTTCACATAAAATGATTTATGTAATTACTTTATAAGGACTGAATATTGTACTTTTGGGGCAAATAATATAGGTTTCAAGCCTTGAAGAGACTAGGCACATGCTTACTTTTACACATGTGAGCAAACATTGAAAACAAACAAGAAATATCAAACTCCTCAGGTGGATACATTTCTTCAGGGCAGAAGCTGAGACCTGGTCATCCTCAACAAAAGAGTAAAGTTCCTCTTCTGAGAGCAAAGGCCAAACTTTCAATCAGGTGTGGAGCCATGGCCTGTGGCCTCGCCTTATTAACGTAGTTCCTAAAGAAGATAATTTGGAGTTGGTGGCAAGTTTGTATTCAGAGCAAAATAACGTGCTCTGCCTATCTAGCTACAAAATTCAACACTGTTATCAAGTCTCTTCACTGAGAATATTATTTCCTATTTTCAATGTGGTTCAAAATAATGTAAGCTTCAAATAAGTAGGAAATAGAGTTTATGAGTAGGAATAAGGTAAATGGCTTGATACAAACATTGCTTTAATTCAAAATGCAGTAAATAAGTAACTAAACTGTGATAATGTTTATTTTTTGGTTTTGAAATATATTTTAAAAGATACTGGCTTTTCTGTACCTGCCCAGACTGGTTCTTTTGAAATCTGGTGCTTTAATATATGCCACTGTTAGTAGAACCATAACAAATGAGCAGTTCTGGGTATACACGTCAAGACGACTGTGGGCTGGAAGATTAGTGGGACAAGGATGCTGAAAGGTACATTGCTTCATGCTTCTGCAGTGCTCCTGAGTTCAGGTGTGGTTTGAAACTGTACAACAGTGCAGTGCCCTTATGGGGCCACGAGGCTCAAGAGAATGTTAAAATAACCCAGTAACAGACAGACTGCTAAAGACCACGGTGCCAGCAAACAGGTGACAGGTTCATGTGTGATTTACATAGAGTATTAATTGACTAACCCTGAGAGCCCTGTGGGTGATTACTGTGCTGATGAGTAATTTCTCATGCTGATATGTAGGCCCTTCCTTTCCTCTGGCTCACTCCCAAGCACCTTGAGCATTGTTCCTTTGATGTTCTTCCTACAGCCTAAAGATGTCTCAGTCCACTCTTGGTTTTGCACAGCTAGTGACTTCCATGGTCCAGGCTGACTGCAGGCTTGCTCCGTGAGAGGGCAGTTGGGATGGAAGCCAGAGGTGGTATGGCCAAGCCCCAAAGTGGCCTGACCACAGGTCCTCCTGCCATGGGCTCTCCTACCTGTGCCCATGAAGATCTACAGAATAGATGGGGAGTAGATCTCCTGGGTTATCATGACAAGTAGCAGACCCCTCTGAAGATAGTACAAAAACACACAGCCTGTTCGTTCACAAGAGCAGTGCTGAGGGTCTGAAGACTTCTATGAACGGATGCTGTTTTATTGTACCAGCTACTTTTAGGCTGGCTCTGGTACTCGTCTCTTTTTTTCTCTTTCAAAGCACTAATTGAAAGTTAGTCTTTCCCACAAAATTCAAACCGATAAACATTACAAGTGACTTGTTTTTCAAATTCCTGAAGATAAAGTTGATTGAGAGATTTGCCACTTAGTATTTCTTATTTCACAGCTTGATTTTAAAATGTCTTATGTGACAAAATGAGAAAAGATTTCAAAAATTGAGGTATTACAATAGAAATAAACAGTGATTATTTTTCTTTGGATAATGTTTCCTTTAATTTCCTAAGGTATGCTGTATTACATGTTAATGTAACCAGATATTCAATATATTCCAGATCTTGTTATTATAACTCTAATGATTTGCCCCAGTAATTTGGTCCCAGTATGTAATAGTGCTTATATATATGGGTGGGTTAGAACTAATTGCCACACAGTTCTTTTTATTAGGGCTATAGAGATCAGTAACTCACACAAGTTTATGGAAAAAAATACACATTTACAAGCATGTTGATCTGATTAAGTCTGAGACCAGTCATTCTGAACATAAACACACATAAGTCTGTAAATAAATAACCATAAAAAAAAGAAAAGAGTGAGTTTTTAAGGAATGTCTTCCACTGGTTTCCTTTGCGAAAAGGCAGATGTTTTTCAGTTGATAGTTTTATGCAGACTTATTTGTATTCTATTTTTTTATGGAGTAATATTCATCCCAAGAAGATTCAACATCACCAGATTTGAAGATCAGTTGTGTTTGTGTGTGTGTATTTTGTTCCCATGTTGTGCATGGATTGCACAGTTGTAATGCATTTTGCAGACTGTGATATCATTCCTACAAACATAGCTGGGAATGCCATAATAAGATAGTTGCCTTCTTTATAAAATGGGTATTATTTTACAAAAGGAACATTAGTATAGACTCCCTTGTTGGGTTACTAGCTTCCCAGCTGAAGGCCACTCAGAAGTCAATCCTCTAAATTTCTGATAGATTTATTTTGTGGGATTTTTTTTACTGTCTTTAAGAACTCAGTTCAGTTAAAAAAACTACTTAAATATACATGCAAATTCTATGTAAATTAAGAAAAAATTGCTTAAAATGCAAGCATATTTTAATACATTCTTGGAGATGTACAGTTTTAGGTTTTTTATATTAAATGAAGACCTGTTAATGATACCTTGAATAATAATACACAAAAGCATATGAGGAAAACATTATTATGTGACTAGGGTTTCTCATATGCCTTCTATGCTTTGTTCTTTTTTTAAAGAAAAGATTATATTTGTATATATTTTTTAATTTTTGTGTGAGGGATCTGAAAGAGAAAAAAAAGCAATAGACATCAAGATTTGAATGTGCTTTTTTATATGCCACATTTAACTGGGATTAGTTAAACTGTGTTGTATATTTACAGCAATATTGTGCTGATACATGTTGCATGCTGTTGCAGTCATAAGTTTTGCACAGTGATAGACTCATAAGTTTCAAATTATTAAAAATAAGCCCTGAGGTGAAAGATTACAATACAAAGTGAACAAATAGAATATTTATTATTATAATTATTATTTCTTTATACTGTGAATGTTTTTCCTTGTCTCGAATTTTGATTTATTCAACCCATTTGGATGTCCTTCATTGAGCAGAATTCACTCAAGTGTTTTTCTCTTCATAGTTTGTGCTTCTTACCGTGTATTGCTTCTGTTTCTGTTTCAGACTTATTCTGGCAAAGGCAGATATGTGTACATCTTATGTACAGAGAGAAGTTTCCTTTCTAAAATCCTGTTAAACAGTTCACTGTCTGTCTATGAACGTGGATTCTTCCTTTGGTCTTTCTGAGGAGGTTAGACAGCTTCAATCAGAAAAAAGGACCAGCACATTTGAAATAATTTTCATATACTTTATGGGTGGTATTCTCGTTCCTTTTCCAGCCCCTGCAGACTGGGTAAGAGGGCTGAACATCCGTGCCCGGGAAGTAGGGTGAGGGCCCTGGTCAGAGTTGCGGAGCTCAGCCCAGCACTGCCTCACAGCCTGGTTGGTGTAAGCAGACATCAGGACTGCCTGCATCACATCTGGAGACTATCCAGCAGCCAGAACAGCCCATCTCTATGTAGCTGGTACTAAAGCCTAAGTCCGCCTTAGCTATATTGTCCCAGGCATCGCAAGCTGTGAGTTTTCCACTGCTCCTCTCCTTCACTGTGTACTTAACACAGTTAATAAGTAAAGTAAGGATACAAGATTGGAGAAGGCATATTGTGTTCCTTTCCTATCTCTCCTTTGGTAATTTCAGCCTGATCTTGCAGTAGCAGTTAGCTTTAGATATTAAGTTCCTGAGGAAAAAGCATTACTGTCCTTGTAACGCCGCACAGCATAACGTCAGTTTTGTTTCTTAAAGCATTCTTCATCTCTGAATCTCAATCTACTTGTTTAAACATGTTTTGGGTGCTTGTATACATAGTAAAAAACATTTCTTGGCTGGAAATTTGTGCATCAGCCTTTCACTCATTTTCTAATATTTGGAGCTGTCCTAGTTTTGGCTGGGATAGAGTTAATTTTCTTTCTAGTATCTGGTACACTGTTATGGTTTGGATTTTGTATGAGAAAAATGTTGATAACACACTGATGTTTTCAGTTGTTGCCAAGTAGTGTTTAGACTAAGTCAAGGATTTTTCAGCTTCTTGTGCCCAGCCAGAAAGAAGGCTGGAGGGGCACAAGAAGTTGAGAGGGGACACAGCCAGGACAGCTGACCCAAACTGGCCAAAGGGATATTCCATGCCATGTGACATCATGCCTGGTATATAACTGGGGGAGTTGGCCTGGGGGTACAGATCGCTGCTCAGGAACTAACTGGGCATCAGTCGACAAGTGGTAAGCAATTGCATTGTGCATCACTTGTTTTGTATATTCCTATTATTATAATTATTATTAATTGTTATTATCATTATTATTTTCTTCCTTTCTGTCCTATTAATCTGTCTTTATCTCAACCCACGAGTTTTGGGTTTTTTTCCCCAATTCTCTCCCCCATCCCACTGGGTGAGAGGGGAGTGAGCGAGTGGCTGCATGATGCTTAGTTGCTGGCTGGGGGTAAACCACAACAGAAGCCTTTATTGATTTCTATGGGTGTTGGACCGGGCCCTATGTTATGTCTACCTTAGAGACTGAAAGCTAAATACAAGAAACTAAAGTCAGTTTTGTCAAAAAGTGTTAACTGCCACAACGCATGCAAAGTTTGGCTGGATATTAACCAGTAGTAACTTCCAGAAGGTCTTCCATGTCAGCTGTGGGAGGGAGCCTCTGTTAAACTCACCTCAGTAGTGCCCAATGCAATTTCTTGTTCTTAAGGATTTAGTCAGCTTCAGGGCCTGGAATTTTCTTGTCTAGCTTCAGAAGGTACAGCAATGCTCTCTGCTGAGACTGTCTGAAAATTCAGACAGATACTACACTGTGACAATCTGCTCACGTTGTCAAGCTATTGTTCTCACTGAAACCCAGAGCGACAGGAGCCTGTGAAAGTAGCTGAGATTCCTGTATCCTCAAGTGGACCGAAGACCTGACTACCTGGCACTTAGTTGTTGATTTATCTGAGATTATGACTGTGAGAATATGTCTGAGGCAAAGAGATACCAGAAAATACTGCTGAGATTCAGTGAGGCAGGAGGTATAACTGTTAGGCAGGAGAGAAAAGATGGCTTTAGCAAAAGGGCCAGTTGTGTTTCTTACATTGCAGCATGTAACTGTCCTTGCACTCATGGGGAACTAAGTAAGTGTACGTGAGGCACTGTGTAGTTACAAGTAGTTTCTGTTATTTTAAATACCTAGATTCAATTGTATAACTATCTGATTTATCTGCACATGTTCTCTCTGGAGAAAGTACCCAAACAATTGCTGTTGCTATTAATATTACTAGGGTAAATCCTCAGGACTACTGAATATCTGCATCTATCTTGGGGGAACACCTGAGTCTGCAGGTGTTCAGCATAGTAAAGGCTTCTGGATAACTTAGACTGCATCCTGGACTTGACCCTTTTATATTGTCAGGATTGAAAGACGTAATTCTCCCCCAAGTCCCATCTTACATTTGGAGAGAACAATTTTGTAACAGGGGATATACTGGCACTTCATCCCCTTCAGTCAGGAAAATATGCTGCACATATTTAAACCACCTACTGGTTACAGCATCACCAGGTATCTTTCATCTCTCTACATCACCAGGTAAGGACTGGATCCTGAGGAGCTCTTCACATTCAGAAGTGTTTTTTTTCTCAGGAGGACATTTAGGGTGGTCAGAAGAGCTTGATCTGACGAAGCAGCACAACTGCATTGAACAGAAGTTCTTGATTAATCGTATTACGTATTTAACGTTAAATAGAGGCAGCCTATGGTTTTTATTATTGTTTTGAAAAGCTGCACTCTGGGAGGTACTAGCCAGTAATTGGGCATGTGTGCAAACAAAACATATATCCAACTTGAGTTATTTGTATGACAGCAGTAGAAAGATTATCATCATAACATCCTTCACAGAATATTTCATATCAGACAGCCTTCCACAGCTGTAGTTCTCAATCTTTATTAGATCTATTATGCAAACACAGAAGGCTTCTTGAGTCAGCAGAAACTCAGCAAGCTGATATGTGTTGTTCATGCTGCCTTGCAAATCACTCGCCCTAATCATCTAAGAGTTGATTAAAGTGGAGGTTGATTGGTTAATTTGCTCTCAACCTTGGAGAACCCATGAAATTGATTATTATAGTAGTTATTTAAAATATGTGGTACGTCATTCTTTCTTAGGGTTTAGCTGCATTCTAAAGACAAACAAGAATTTATGGATCATTATTTAAAAAAAGAAAAAAAAAGAACAAGAACCTCCCTGCTAGGCATTTGTCTATGTTGCTTTTAAATCAAATTTTCATTAATATCCCTACTTGTACACTGCATGACAGGTTCCTCTGACTAATTCACTGAAGTCATGGAAAGTGTGGACATGAAGAGAATAAAGAACAAAAAATTATTTTATCTATCTCTCTATCTTATGTGTACCTGAGTTTACTTTTCTAATGTTTTCCTCTCTGTAAAGAGTTAAAAGCAATGAAGACTATTGGGAAAACCTCCCTCCTCCCCCACATACAGTAACAGCAAAGATTATCTAGAAAATACCTGATGTCCTGAGGGAAACGATGGGAAAGCTATTAATGGGGTGGAGTACTGCTATCCTGGTTCCAACTTTCTAGAAAAATTTTGCAGTTCCCAGCCCTACCCTAGTGATGAAAAGGGAGAAAGGGAGCTGAGTAGTTTCCCAGCACTGCCCTGAAAATGTCTGTGAATGCTGACAGGGCTTCATGGTCTCACACGATATACCATATGTTTCTCCTAGCCAAAGATGGGAGTAGCCGTAATGAAAAGAGGGTAATAATGCTTGAAAGATCAAACGTTTAGTAAAGGAAAAAATATTTATAGTACTGTGTGTTGTTTTATCCTTTTGCTCTAAGTGCTTTGGCTGAATGAATAAATAATGTTTTGTTTATAAGGCAGCTCTTTTTGAATTATTTTAATAAAGTATTGACAGTCTCCCAGAGGAAAAAAGCTTTACAGGTGGTAAGATGTGCTTATGAGCCAGAGGTACAGCACAAAGATCTACTCCTGGAGTGACTGGTCAGGGCAGCAGCACCACTCAGCAGAAGGGTCAGGGTACAGCTAACATGGATAAGGAGAGTGTTGAAAGCACAGGTTGCCCTGTCACATTTGTTTCTTCCCCTTCTCTGCAGAAAAGAAAGCATTATGTATAAGTATTTGATTTCCACATGTAAAATTACTCTGGTTTCTTCTTGGCCAAGACATCTTAGTAGAACTTAGCAGAATTTATGCTCTACTTTCACAGGCAGGAATAATCAGATTTCAGTATTTATGTGGAGTAGGCCTAGTACACGGTGTGGACAGCTAGCTTTCTCCTTTCTGTTTCATCAGTTCCTCACAGACTTGCACATGAGTGGGGCCCAAAGGTTAGGGCCAAACCCACAGTTCCCCAAAACACTACCCCACATCTGAATGAGAGTCATTGATTGGGTCTTTGTCCCCTTTCTCCTTTGCTTTTTCACCAGCATGGTTGTGGCTGTGGTCTAATGACAGCTGAGAGGTTTGGTTTGGTTTGGTTTGGTATTTAGGGGTTTTTTAACTTTATCAACTATATTAGTGCAAATCCTCATCTTCTGACTGCAAGCTGTTCCCTGCTGGCTGCTGTAGTGTCTTATGCACAGTTTCACTTACCTTCACTGGTTTCCTCAGTGCATTTATTGAGGCAACCTCTGTTATCTGGCAGCATTCATTGCAGTTGGTAAAAGCCATAAAAATGTAAGAATTGCATGTGTGTGCCTTCTTTTTATAGATGCTGTCTGCATCTTTTTTTCTGCATACAGTTGATTAATTCTTCTGTACAATGCCTTGAGGAATTAGTGTGCGAGGTATCCCATCTGATAGATCTGCTAAGTGCATTTATGAAGACATCTTCAGGCAACAGTATTGTCATACACTACAGTTATAGAGGGTATGTTTTGGGTCCTGTCCCTACTGGTAAACAATCATGTCTGTGTATTTCCTAGTGACTACTTTCTGCCTGAGAAGAGATGTTTGTGGGAGACTGCCAACAACCATTATGCTAAAATTATACACAAAAAGAATGTTTGCATGCTTTACATCTTCTGCTCATTTCTTTGTCGGGTAAATAGGGTGCCATTCAGAAGTGTTTACTTTTTCTTTTCCTGAATTATTCAAAAGAATAGAGCGGAAAAAAAAGGACTGTTGCATGCAAATCCTTGGTCATTTTAGTCAACTTCTTGCAAACATTGACACCTTCCAAGAGCTGCAAATTCTCAGAACCCCAGTTTTCTAAAGAACAAATCCAAACTGACTAACCTGCAAGGAGAGGTGACTTGCTACCTGTAGCTTTAAACAAGTATAGCAGTACATTTTCATTCTGAACAGGTACCATCCTCACTATTGTGTACAGCATTTTCTAGCTGGGGTCCCCACTACCAGTTGATCAGAGGGTTTTCATGCTGTTAAAGGACAGCGAATTACTACAGATCAAATGCTAGCCATAAAGGCAGATGACCTCGTCTACTTATTGGGAGGAATTTGGAAGAGGAAAAGCATATCTATTCCATAAAGTGCCACATTTGACTGTCAGAGAAAAAAATACAAATGTGTAATCACCTTTCAAATTAATATTTCTAAGCAGATATTTTTAATCACCTATTTTTGCAGATGACTTTTTTTATTTGATAGAACACACTAGCACAATCCAGATTTTTTGTTCATACTCTGTCACCTGAATCTCAATTAATAAAGCTAACAGAGTGGGAGGAGAATAGACAGGACTTTAAAACACCTATATCCTGGCACAGATGGAGTCGTGCTTTCTGTTGTCCCTGGCCAAATACAGAAGCAAAGACTAATATTGCAGAGTTTTTTGATAACTTCCAGTTTGCAGGGGTTTCCCAATGGAGGTATGACCTGTGTGCTGAAGACTGAAGCTTGACAAAATGCGTATTTTCTTTACATACCTTTAGCAGATTCCCTGAAATAATGTATAGTCCGCAGGTTGAAACTGCTTGAGTCCCCAGTTTTGCCTATATTTGGGCTCTGGAAGCAATGCTTCTGTAAAGCCTCTTAGCCTTTTGGATGTTATGCAGGGGCTGCAGGATAAGGGCTCCCCGTAGAAGGTGTATTTTCAGGGAATAGTTTACATCTACTTTAAGAGCATTTCATGCTGTCAAAGCATTATTAGCATAAATGAGAAGCAGACCCATAGTCTATCTTAGCGCACAGTAAGCTAGCTAAAGAACAGAAAAAAATGAATACCAAAGTGGTAACACTGTTTTATTTCTTCTCTTAACACACAGAAGCAGCTTTGCCTTCCAAAAATTGTACTGGAGCTACAGACTCATTAAAAAATTTTCACAGTTGCTGACAGAGAGTGTGGCCTGATGGTGCTAGGCACTGCATAGAAAGAAGCAGACCCAGCTCTCACTTGTAAAATAAATAGATAAAAATATACAGAAGAAAGATACATAACCAGAAAGCAGCGCGGAGTTTAGTGCAAGCAAATCTCAGGTGAGATCCATGGCCTAGGGCTCAGTTTGGTTTTTGAGAAGTAGTTAGACAAAATAGAAAGGAAAGTGGATTGAGAGTTTAAAAGGACCGAAGATCGCTCTAGGTATTCAGTCATTCTATATGACTGAAAGTGTGAAAGAGAAATGCAT
This sequence comes from Haliaeetus leucocephalus, assembly GCF_000737465.1. NCBI lineage: Eukaryota > Metazoa > Chordata > Aves > Accipitriformes > Accipitridae > Haliaeetus > Haliaeetus leucocephalus. The sequence goes on from NW_010972665.1 coordinate 5,289,779, forward strand.
GCAAAGTAATTCAGTTATGTTTCATTCTTTCCTGTGTGTTCTGGGTGACTGCTTCAGCTTCAGAACTGTGTGTGAACACTTCTCACCGGCCTCAAGTACAAAGTCCAGCAACTATGGATGATATTAACTAGCCCTATGCTAGCTGTACATAAATATTAATTAAATAACATATATCACTTTTAATCATTGTTTAAAAAAGGGTGTACGTTAAATTATCAAAGAATAGCTATCACAAGAAAGTAAGTTATCCTGTTTTATTTTTATTCATGTATGAAACAGATGCTTATCTAGTTGTTTACAATTATTAAATCAGTGATGTTTGTGTCATGCTTTGAGGATACAAGATGAATGAATTCTGCTCACAATTTTTTAATGATCTATTACTGTATGGAACCACAAAGCATGATTAACAGAGATGGGTTCATCTTACAACCTATCTTACAACAGATCAGAAGTTCCCTAACACTAATATTCAGAAATTCTCACCTTGGGCCTGTCATTGTTGTTGGAGCAGAATAGAATGAGGAGACCATTTGGGTGCCACCAGCTTTCTACTTCATATGGAGAGCATGTGCAGGTCTTGGAGAAACATTCAGACCCTACTGTTACAGCATTTATTGAGATTTTTGAACTATCAGGTATCAGAATGAAAACATATATTCTTAACATTTTCTAAGAAAAAGAAATACAGACCAAGGGCTCTAGGAAAAAAAAGGTTAGTTTTTCATCACTTCTGTGCATTTTAATTATATTTTTATTCACATTATTTAATAACACTTTGTGTTCTGAGATTTTTTTTAACTTTGTCAAAAAAGAAAGTTTATTCAAAACAATCTGCAGTGAAGAACTGTTTTAGTGGCATGTTTCCATTTTTCATACACTGATCATTTGTAACATATTATCACATTATTTAACAACTGGTCAGCCTGTACTGTCTCTAAACTCTTTAATCTGTTTATGTGAAATACAGTCCTACCTCAGTTGGAGATACTATACTCCACATTTTACAGAGCCAATCCCTCATGGTTACCAACCTTTGAGGTTTTTTCTTAATGCATAATATTTTCTCAAATCAATATCCAGAACAAAATTATCCTTGACATCACACAGAGAGTAGCTGGTCAAAAATTATTTGGCATAATACATTTTTATATACGAAAATGTCAGCTCATTTAAACATTTTGCTGAAGCACATCAATTTTGATGGCATTTCTCTAAAAGTTGGTAAACACACTACTAAAAGTATTTCATTTAGGCTTTTTAAAAAGCATGTTTCACTTTGAAATGAGTATTTCAATCATTTATGCATAGGCTAAGATATATAATTTTATCAAGTGAAAATGAGAATGAAATGTATTGAGTTTATCAATACAAGCATTTTTCTTATGTTTCTAAAGTCTAAATATGATGATAATTCCTATGAAATGAAGCACTAATAAATTATTGTAGGAAATCTAAGCAAAAATTCTCATCAAATGGAAAACCCAGATTTCACAGAGCTCCACTGGTGAACTTTGTAGGCAACATTGTGGTTTAATCCCAGCTGCCAACTAAGCACCATGCAGCTGCTCACTCACCTCCTTCACAGTGGGATGGGGGAGAGAATCAGAAGGGTAAAAGTGAGAAGAACTTGTGGGCTGAGAGAAAGACAGTTTGATAGGTAAAGCAAAAGCTGCGCACGCAGGCAAAGCAAAACAAGGAATTCATTCACCGCTTCCCATCGGCAGGCAGGTGTTCAGCCATCTTCAGGAAAGCAGGGCTCCATCACATGTAACGGTTACTTGGGAAGACAAATGCCATCACTCCAAACATCCCCCCTTTCCTCCTTCTTCCCGCAGCTTTATATGCTAAGCAAGATGTCATATGGTCTGGAATACCCCTTTGGTCAGTTGGGGTCAGCTGTCCCAGTGTTTTGGGTCTGCGTGGCAAGGTTTTGGTAGCTGGGGGACTACAGGGGTAGCTTCTGTGAGAAGCCGCTAGAAGCTTCCCCTGTGTCCGATAGAGCCAATGCCAGCCAGCTCCAAGACAGACCCACCGCTGGCCAAGGCCGAGCGCATCAGTGACGGTGGTAGTGCCTCTGGGATAACGTATTTAAGAAGGGGAAAAAAAAGTTGCTGGGGCACAGAAACTGCAGCCGGAGAGAGGAGTGAGAATATGTGAGAGAAACAGCTCTGCAGACACCCAGGTCAGTGAAGGAGGAGGGGGAGGAGATGCTCCAGGCACTGGAGCAGAGATTCCCCTGCAGCCCGTGGGGAAGACCATGGTGAGGCAGGCTGTCCCCCTGCAGCCCAGGGAGGTCCACGGTGGAGCAGATCTCCACCTGCAGGCCGGGGACAACCCCACGCTGGAGCAGGTGGATGCCCAAAGGAGGCTGTGACCCTGTGGGAAGCCAGCACTGGAGCAGGCTCCCAGCAGGACCTGTGGACCCATGGAGAGAGGAGCCCACACTGGACCAGGTCTGCTGGCAGGACTTGTGACCCCGTGGAAGGGACCCACGTTGGAGCAGTCTGTGCCTGAAGGACTGCACCCTGTGGGAAGGACCCACGTTGGAGAAGTTCATGGAGGACTGCCTCCTATGGGAGAGACCCCATGCTGGAGCAGGGGAAGAGTGTGAGGAGTCCTGCCCCTGAGGAGGAAGGAGCAGCAGAGACAACGTGTGATGAACTGACCACAACCCCCATTCCCCATCTCCCTGCACTGCTGGAGGGGAGGAGGTAGAGAATTCGGGAGTGAAGCTGTGCCTGGGAAGAAGGGAGGGATAGGGAGAAGGTGTTTTAAGATTTCGCTTTATTTCTCATTACCCTGCTCTGGTTTCATTGGCAATAAATCAAGTTAATTTTCCCCAAGGCGAGTCTGTTTTTCCTGTGATGGTAATTAGTGAGTGATCTCTCCCTGTCCTTACCTTGACCCACCAGGCTTTTGTTATATTTTCTCTTCCCTGCCCAGTGCAGGAGGAGGAGTGATAGAGCAGCTGCGTGGTGCTTAGTTACTGGCTGGGGTTAAACCATGACACACACCCAGCTGTGTCCCCTCCCAGCTTCTTGTGCCCCCCCAGCCTCCTCGCTGGTGGGGTGGGGTGAGGAGCAGAAAAGGCCTTGGCTCATGTAAGCACTGCTCAGAAGTAATGGGAACATCCCTCTGTTATCAACAGTCTTTCCAGCACAAATCCAAAACATAGCCCCATACTAGCTACTATGAAGAAAATTAACTCTATCCCAGCCAAAACCAGCACAGCAACTCAGTGTGAGACTATGTGCTTGGACAGCAATAAGCAGCTTTACAGGCATGCACTGGAGAGCAACTTGTGTGACAATTTTGTAGAAAAGGATCCATGCCTTCTAATAGTTCTTAAGTGAGTATGAATCAACATTATGTCCATTTCTTACATAGGAAAAATGCAGATCTTGTACTGGAATGTGTACGAGGAGCATCTTCTGTAAAATACATGAAACAAACCTTGCATTTCACACTGTGCCAATAAAGGCTGGGCACCACACCTGTAGGAAGGTGTGGAGTACTTAAAGCCACTCCACATGAAAGCAATGAGATAAGTCTTGAAAGAGTGAAGGGTTAGGCTGTGATGTCTGTAGAAGACTGAATGAAGACATGGATACAGTGTTCTGGTATGTAAATGTTATTATAAAAGAGAAAGGGAATAATTTGTTTTTCAGAGAATAATTTGTTTTACTGTCTAGGAGAAGTAATGGGCCTAAATTGAAGCAAAAGGGTTTTAGGCTACAACTATGTTAGCAGGTAATTAGGCACAATAGGAGCTTGGCAGTAGATCTAAACAGTTGGTACTAAAGCCTTTATGTCTACACTAATGCACTTTGGTGTCTTCCTCTAGACTAAATATAGTCTGGTCCCCTAGAGTGAACATCCTGACTATCCATGAAGTTTGAAACTGCATGAAAAATGGATCACTGGTTCAAACCCATATTTTCCCCATAGGTGTTGGTGCACATTTGATGTGCACTTGTAGCAGATCTTTCAGATTAGCTTTCTCCAAATGGATTCTAACTTATGAGCACCAAAAATGCTCTGAGGACTGAAATAACACATGATATTGACTTGAAAACTGTTCTACTGCTCTGAACCAAACCACTAACGTAAACAGCTTGCATTATGTTATATACATAATGCAAACATCTTGCTAGTGCTGGAGGCTTTGAATCAATGAATGAGATTGATGTCTTATAAGAAGTTAGATGTATTTGTCAGGTATTACATAAGTATAGCTTTTTTTCCCAAGGTCCTTTCCACTACCGTTTTCTGTGCTTCCATTGTATAGACAACATGTTTTCTACCCAGAAAGGCAGAAACTGGGATACATAAACACTGTAGCTGGAATGTGTAAGGGGTCACTGGCCTGAGTGCAGAATGAGATATATTTAGGTCTTGGAGATATGAATAAATTAAACCTACTGTAGGTGTACTGTTAATATTTCTAAGCCAGTTTCCTAACTTACTCTTTCCAAAAATTGACATTTTAAATGTTTTGTTGAGATGCCTTTTTCTTTTTTATTCCTAACATCAAAATGGAAAAGAATTTCTTAGTTACAAAGAAAATAGTTTAAACTAAAAATTGAAAAAAAAATCAGCCTACAGCAAGTGTTTGTAATACCTTTATAAACCTATAAAAAATGGTCTGCTAATTCCTAAACTCACTTGTTAATTGAGTGATATGAACTTTAATTAATTAAATGGTTGCTTTTATTTTTAGCTGAATTAGGATGTTAAATCTATGTTTCCTTTTTCAAGAAAGTGAAACTAAATGGGGCACTATAAAATGCTAAAATCAATATATTATAATACTCATATTGCTTTTGATTTTTTGGAAGCTTCCAGTTGCTATTAAATGCTCAAAGAGTAGCTGCTTCCAAAAAGTCTGTGATAACAGGTGCACTGCAACCTAAATGAGACGTAGCTTGCAGAATATCCTGCATTTACACTAGCCAGTCCCTAAATAATATGATGCTCACTCAGAAGCTGGGAACATCCTCTTGGATTTACATGTTACAATGTTCCCATTTTCAAACATTAAGTCCCCCAAATCTTAATTGCATTTATTTCTCAGGCTTTACTGGCTTCCTTCAATACCTTGCACTGTTTTAATTTCACCTTCCTCTCCTAACTTTTCCCCATTTCCCACTCATACATACCTTGTCCAAGTTCCTTTTCAAATGAAGGTACAATTCTGCAAAAATTTGTACATATATTTTAATCAATTAGCCGTGATTAATTTAATTCTATTAACCATTAGTTAATCTAATTTAATGATACTGTGACTGAATAATCATTTTGTATTAAGATTTTCTCAGTCTGGGTATATTTTCACTCAAATTAGTTGAATCCTTCCCAGTGGCACCAGGATATAATTTTGAAATTTGGGAAACTACTGGATTTGAATTTCTGATAGTGATTGTGTGATGTGCAGTCAAAGAAGGAAAATGCCATTAAATTTAGTGGCTGGCTTTATTTGTCTTTCCCTGTGCCTTTTCAGAAGGAGGATGCTAGACTCCTCGCGTCTCCATGTTGACAATGCTTTTAGTATTTCTTGGTTTCTGATCCAGTTGCTATCTGTCCCTCTTGGATGGGGAACTATAGTTCTGTGTACCAGTTTCTTGCATTCTCCTTTCCAGCTGTATGAAGCATAGACACTGATTCTAATCTCCAATGGGTTAGCCATCTGATTTCAAGTTAATGTGTACTTATGATACAGAAGTCAGTAATATATGCATCTATGCTGACCTAACATGACCTCACTACAGTCAGAACAATTTTTAACGGCCAATGGGACCTTCCAGGTTATGTTTCTGGCTGCAGTGGTACGTAAAAGAAAGTCCTATCATGATTTTTCATTGCTGTGCAGCTAACTACATTTTTCTGCAATAAGTGCCATTTGGGGTAAGTATTATCAATTTTATGCCCTGAGGCATCCAACAAAGACTTGTTTCTCAGGTAGCTATGGATTTATTTTTTTAATTGATTCTTTGTAGAGGCCTCTAGAAGTATGAAAGAAGTATTACTGATCACATTTCTAGGAGATAAGAATAATCATCAGATGTGATATAGTTAAAGTGTTACAAGGTCTTAACAGTGGAAAGCCAGTTTGTCAAATACTGGGTTCTCATTTTGCTATACTGAGAGTGAAACTGAACCCAGGTAGCTTTGTTTGTCAACACACTTCTCAGTTTAGAGGTATCTGTCAAATTGGTAGAAAGCTGGGCTATATGTCTTTTTACACCACTCATCTTCCCTAATTTTCCTCAAAATCTTCACATAGTCGCCATAACCCTGATGTTACCACAGCTTTTGATTTGCAGCTGGATTTATTTATGGGGTTTTTATTTATTACTAGAGTTTCTCCCCAAAGTAAAGAAAAAAAAAATTGTTCATTACAAGGTTTGAAAACTTTTTATTGGAATGAAATATCTATGTGCAAACTTGGATATGAAAAGAAGAGAAAACTTCACTTAACTTCTTGAATTATATTTGAAACTTTTGGGACTACTTACTGTTTCATATTTTAAATGTCTAATTTGGATACTGTGAATTGTCGTTTAGAAGTGCAGATATATTGCACAAGTAAGTTAGTGTCCAAATTTTAGATTCTTAAAAGCACCTAAATAATCAAAAGTAGACACTGTCTGTGTCCCCATTGTCACCATCCATGAGACCAAGGGCCAGACAGGAACTACTGTGAGGTGGAAAAGAGATTAATTACTGTGAACTGGAAAACAGTTATGAAGTTAGTAAAGACACATTTTTACAGTAAATTTTTCATTTACAAGCTATATTTTTAGTGTAAATTATTGCCATTTTCAAAATATGATGTGCATTAAATAAAACCTTGAATACACAGCTGCAGAGTTAACATAAAAATCTGGGAAACAGATTTAACATTACTTCAGAAAACACCATGTATTTTTATTTTGAGTATGTTTGTGTATAGACATACAAGGCATTAAAAAGAGCATATTTTGCTAAATGTTCACTGTAACCATGTTGACCATGCTGTTGAAATTGTCACTTTTTTATAATTTTATCTTAAATTTAAGTTTATAAATGGTTTCTAAAGTGTTAGCAAAATTCTTATAGATGTTTTGATAAATGATTACTTTATTATTATAGATATTTAGGGAGTCCAACAGTTCAATAGATGGTGCAAAACCAACCCTTAAAATATGCCTTACTTTGATGTTTTTAAGTATGATCTTAAAGTTAAGCTAGTTCTTTAAATACTATGCTGAGTTGAAGACTAATTTAAAAGCTGCACAAGACTCATGTAACAAAGACCAGGGAGGGGGGAAAGATGATTTTTTTTTCTTAAAAGTTCTCCTAAAGTGGTAGATTGCTCATCCCAACCAGAGCATGATTTGTTCTGGTTGCTTTCAACCTGTATCCAGGTGACTGACAGGCAGCTTCTACAGGAGAAGCATAAAGAATATCAGCTGAACTAGATTTTTCATAATGGAGAGCATCAGACTGGGGCTATCTATACAACCGATGATCTGGAGCCAGAAAACAGTGTTGTCATCTTACAATCCTAAATAAAGACCACTGCTAAAACAGGATCTAACAAAAATAAATTTGGCTTTATTTTTGTCACATTGGAAAATCTGTGTCTCCTTAAAAAGATGCTGAAAAAAAATCGGCTATTCCTTTGATCCAATACTTAAGGCTCACAGTGTTTTTAATCATCTATTTCCGGCCTATATACCTGGTTACCAACCAGCTCCTCTTCACTTTCTGTCATATCCAATAACACTCACTTCTTTTCAGCTGCCATGGGCAACTTTTGAGGCTCTTTTTGTCGCTGCTTCTTGTCAGAAGTGTAATGGTTTATGCCCAGAGAATGCTTTTCTCCTAGGACATGCTGCCTGAGAATATTAGCACCCAAAATAGTCCTTGAAGGTTTTGAGAAGACATATTGCTGTTCCTGAGATTCCTAAGCTTTTTTTTGGGTTGCTGGTTCAGGTGAAGAGTTGCTTGCATATACTGTCCAACAGAGATTAATCACTTTCAGAGAAACAGCAATAACCAAAATGCATTTGCTACACGCACTCAAGCTTTTCATAATGGATAAGCTTAAGGAAAAAAAAAAAAGAAGATTTATCCCAGCAAATCATTATTTTGGCTACTATATTAGAAAAAAAGTACAGGAAAAATATAAAGAAAAATCAGTTTAAGAACAAATCTGACCCCAAATTCTAGCTGTCACTTCAGGTCTCTGACACATATCACAACAATACAGGCTGACAGAAGGACTGAGGTGCTCTTCATTTCCAGGATGCTGCCTCTCAGAATACACTTTGGTCTTGCCTCTCCATATATATAAAGAGAGCTTTTACCAAAAGTTTGTGGATATGATGTTAAAAGCCCATCATGATGGGCCTCCATTTCCTTCCTAATTTATAGGAACCTATGATACAGCGACTTTAATTGGCTCTTTTGAGACTGTGAGAAATGAATAGAATTTCCTTTAGGCCTGTATAAGAAGACAATGTTACTTCTGATGTATAATACTTTTTTTTTTTCCACCCATGTTTACTTTTTGATCAGGAAATTGGTGTGGTGCATCTTTACTCTTCCACTAAAATATTCCTGGGACTCAAGTTTTGCAAATCACATAACAAAATTGTTTTTGTAAAGACCACATATGACACATTAAGAAAACAGATGTTGGGTTTGAGGCACAGGTGCAGCTCTCCTCCCACATACAAACACGCAAGCTGAAGCATACAGACACACACCCATACTCATGCTTTCAGTGTTATCATGTCACTGCACATTATCCCTGTCTTTGTACTCAGTCTATTGAATTCTGCAGCTCTCACTTGTACTTCAGCTGCTTCATGGAAATGCACCATAGCATATCAGGAAAACTCTTTCTTCTCCCATCAGAAGAGTAGTAAGTCCCTTCCAGTGCTCCCCAAGTACTGGATTAATGGTGAGGGTCAGCAGAGGTAAGCAGAATCAGCAATGCAATCTTCCACCTTGGGTCAGAAATTTCGCTATTGGTATTTCTTAGGGACTTTCCCCTGTTCCTTCTCTTTCCTATGGAGAGATCTTATTCCTTTGGAGAAAGATCAGGAAGATTCCCACTGCTCAGCAGCTCTCAGGGGGACAACTTCTGACACCTTTAACATTCTCTCCTTGTAAGGATGGAAAGGGATCCAGCTGCCCCTCATGAAAGCTGGACTTGGCATTGGGCAAAGGCCAATGCAGAAAGCAGTGTTTCATGTTACATCTTTCACATCCTGAGCAGCAAACTGCCCCTTTCAGCAAAGCAGTTAAACACATGCTTATATCCTATTGACTTTCTAGCACTTAAACATATGCTTAACAGCTTGGCTGAATTGGAGTAGACTTAAGCAAATGATTAAGTGCTTTTCTGTATCAGGTGTCAATGGAAGGGGGAATATTTGCCTGCTCTGCTTTTAATCTTCAGTCTTACTGTTCAGGACTTTACGTAGATGATTCTGGGTCAGGAAACCTCACTTTGAAATACTGTATCCTCTTACAGGTGTATGTATGGTTTTGGTTAACCAGCATGAGGTATAGTGCATGAGACAGACTGCTTCTCCCTTTCCTCCTCCCAGCACATTTCTCAGGTCGCTTCCATTGAGCTACTTTTTTATATATTGATTCTGGAAGAAAGTATTGACTGCTTGTTTCAATACTGCCCAGCATAGCTAGATGTAGCAATTTAGCTCTCTTAAGGCAGAAATGAGCAAACTCCCACTGAGACACCTATCCATTGATTAACATCAAATACTCACAGCCTTTAATGTCATTCTGTACCTAGACTCCTATATTATTAGCCAGTGTCTGGTTCAGAAAACACAGGGATATAAATCCAATTCCATTTTTACCCCCTCCCAAGAGAAGGAGATTCAGAGATATAACACAATTCACCTGAAGCATAAATCTGCAACTGAAGCTTAGATGCACAGTATCAGACAACGATTTTCTAGTGCAAGCTGTTGAATTGGTTTCCACGGGTCTCTTCCATTTTTCTCCACCATCATGCAAATGACTGACTATTGGGTAATACAGCCTTCTTTTTACATCTGAATAAAAGCTTCATACTCTGTGCTTTGTCTCCTGGTGAGTATGGCAATCATAAGAGCATTTCTTTTCATGAGCTTACATACCAACGTAACTGGAGGGCCTTTAGGAAGGGGCTAACCTTTGATATTTTTTAGAACAGTATGAGGCAGTTTGACTATTCTGATTTGATCTGCACCAATTTACTACTATTAATCAGCAGGGAAAGCCACTAATGAACTAGTGGCAGATTCCCTAGCTCTAAAGCAGGTATTGCATAGCAGGGTTTCTGCTGTCTGTTAGTGAAATACCACTGCATGTTTCTAAATAACAAAGATTTTCATTGTGGCTGAGAGTTGATTTACTTTTTTCCTTATGAAATATTTGATTAATTGGACCTTCCCAGAACAGTGTCTCACTGCTGCCTTTACCAGCGTAAGATTAACTTTTCCAGAAAGGACCTAGGTACCTGGGATTATTTTTACCATGAAGGTCTTGGCAGCTTCAAATTTCACATGGCTTGTACACAGACAAGGAGCTAGAGCTGGTAGCCCATGAGGCTGAGCTGTATTAGCCTTAAAAACTGAGAACTGTTTGTGTGTGTGTATTTTATTCAAGGCCAAGAGTCAACACAATGAATAAGAATATAGCTTTAAATACTTTTTTTAAAGGCTTGGTTTTAGTCCATTCTATCCCCTTGGGGGTGACATGATTGCACTATATAAATACTTCATAGGACTAAACATCATGGAGACAAAAGAGCTAACTAAATTAAGCTTGCCATGAATTAAAACAGGTTGGAAATTTGAAGAGGATTTTAATACCTAAGGGAGAGGTCTTGGAATAGCCTTGTAGATGGAGTAAAACTGATTAGATGTCTAATAAACTTTGTCGGAGGTTGATACCTTTATGAAAAGGGCAATATGAAATGGGTGCTAGTATTCTGGAGAAACAGGATTTGATGGCCCAGGAAGCCATTTGCATGAGATTCATGTCCAGCATATATGGTATTGAAGTGATACTCAGGCAGCATAGCTTGCAATCATTGCCAGTTATAGAGGCAGTTACAATATCTATGATTCGATTAATAGGTGCTGAGTTGTCATGCACATATATATTTAAATTATATATGAGATATGTATATATAAAAAATACCCATTGCATACCTATACCATTATATCCCAGTCTCATACCTCACTGCATACAGGCACAGAAGTTTTGCCTGGATGCAGTAAATGGCAAAATCTAGGTCCACAGCTTCATGCTCATAACTGATAGCGGGTTTTGTAACTGCGCTGCTTGGAGGAAGGGGAGAGCCAGTGGAGGAGCCGGCCAAGTGGCCTGGTACAATTCCTGCAGCATGGGTAATGATGTGTGTAATGGGTAATGGCCAGTATGTCTGTGCACCTCTGGCTAGTTATCCACCCTCCTAATGGTCTGGAGAGCCCATTGTAATGAACATGCACAGAGGTTCCCCTAGATTAGCATTGTGGAAAGTATATACACTCTGCAGCGCATGGTGGAAGAAAGTTCTTGGGGTGGTTGGAGCCAGCCTAGGTGCATACAAAGATGAGAAGAGGGTGAGGCACTCCTCCTGCTGCTCTTGTGCCACGACCAAATGAGTAAAGGAAATGGCTCTGCATCATACGTGTCATCTCAGCTGCTGGCTTCCCAATCCGAATTCGCTTTTCATAATACTACATAGGCTGGACTGCTTAATTGACATGTAACCCCACGCAGTCAAAAAGTTTAATGGAGCGATGGATCTAGGCAAATTTATCCCCTAGGTTGCTAATTTGATTCAATATCACTTTGTCATTAACTCCTCTGAGTTTTATGGATTTAAATAGTTTCTTTTCTTCTCCAAATGTGAATAGTACAGAGACTTTAGTATTACATATTTGACTAATTTATTAATCAGCATGGCTGGATTTCAGCTGAATATCAGCTGAGAGCAAAAAAGCATAAAACAATCTCTCAGAAAATGTTTACTTTGCAGGGGACAAAATGTGACAGATCTTCTGTGAGGAAGATTTCCAGTGCCATAGATTGAAGAAATACTTTCCTAACAGAGTATTTGCAGAGAACTCTAGCATTTAGACATGTGCACAGTTCAATCTTGCTTTATGAGGAGATACTGTGCATGGATTCTGGCTGGAGACGGGCCTGGAAAGAGTTAACGTTCCCCCTGACTGGGGGGAAGTCTACAGATGCATCCCCTAAGCACAGGGATTTCTAGCTGCTGGGCTGACCCAGCTGTCTAGAATTAAGTAGTTCCTCAGCACTCTGTAAAAGGGAGGTGCTCCAAGGGGTTGGTTTGGCTCCTATGAGGGGTTAGATGCTCTGTGAGGGACAGTGGGGGAAAACATGTGCTGAAAAGGAAAACACCCTCCTTTTCTTGCTTTTTCTCCTTTTACTAGTTTCAAACTTTGCACAATGTTCTTTCAGATTTTCCTTTTAAGCTTCTGTATATGGGCAGATGATGTGTATGTTTGAGTTAGCTTGCTAGCAGTATTAAGCAAAGAGCTTTTTTTCTCAGGTCTTGCTTCTATTAGGGAGTAAAGGGTTCCCAGCCAATTGTGCTCTTAAAAGCTGGGGAAGTTAGTCTCAGGTTTATCTTTGGTGACTGTGACTTGTAGTGAAACTTTGTGCTAGGGTGGCATAAAACTGAGTGCTCTTTCTATCAAGTAAAGTTACTCTTCTTCTTTAGGTCTAAATGGTGTCAGGCATGATTTTCTAAAACTTGGTTAGAGAGAAAGCTGTTGCTCTGTTATGCAATGTTCCATCAGTGGCAGTAAGTTATCTAAGAAGGGCTGAGGAGGGAAGAACTTGGTAATCATTTGAAAGATTAAATCTGTCTGATGAATTAAAAGCAGCTCTCAGGCTCCACAGAGAGGTTATATAGTCTGTGACAAACTCCAGTAGTAGAGAAGCTTTATCATGATTTGATCAAAGGTATTTTGAAAAACAGTATTAGAAACTAGTCCTGTTGGTTCTTTTTGTGCTCTGGCATTATTTGGCTGTAGTGTTTGTATCATGCTATTCGAACAAATAGCTTCAGCTGTGCTGAGTCTGGATCTTCCCAAATGGGCAATCACATCATTCAGTAGTTATGAAAGTCGGAATTTATTTATTGGGGGTAACAGATTTGTATCGACTATGTGAGCTTCATTATTTTATAAGAAATAGTGGGCAACCATATGCTAGGAATAGTAAGAATACCCTCAAGCAACTCTGTTTACACAAGTCTGTTTTTCCCTAAACTGTTGTTCTGTTGATTGCAATAAGAAGTGCATCTCTTATACTTGTTTTGAGACAAGACTTTTACTTTGGGGCAAAAGAGAATGTCTACGCCCCCTCCCCATCTTCATATATCCTGATGTTTTACTGCTTGATGTCTATATTCCCTTTGCTATTATATGTGTCTAGATGAATATGGAAAGTTTTTCTTGGATTCAGTGTATTTTCTGCTTTACCCTGTGCGGCACAGATATTGTAATCCTGCAACTGTAGCCTCACTTTCTTTTGCTGGGTAAATGTTTGATACCAGAAGTCCACTTTGATTGTACAGCCGGTTGAGGAGGAAAACAGCATCTGACAGAATACTTTTTACAAACATCTTAAATAAGCAGCCAAAAGGGGCAAGGGAAGCCATGCAAACTACAGAAGTTACTAAGCCACTGATGTACAGACAGTGGCTCCTCCTTGCATAGCCAATGTGCAAGCTGTTGGTTGACTAGGAACCCTCGCAGTTGCCTGCAGCTTGCTAGCTGGACCTTGTTCATATCAATACCCCTTTACTGAGCTTGGTAAAACAGCAAGGGTATGGTAATATTTCTAGAGGACAGAATCTACTTATGAATGTTAGGCAGCATTTGACAGCATTTTGTCTCTCTTGCTTATGAGGATTCAATTTTTTTTTTTTCCTTACGCTATAATGATTTATCCTTCTGTGCTTTAAGGATACAATAAAAGAGGTCTTTAATTTTTTTTTTTTAAGTTTCTTTATAATGTGTGAAGAAGCCTTTTATTGAAAAAAAAACTCAGAGCACCCCACAAAGCCACAGGACCTAGTTTTAGAAGGCCAGACTAAGACTGTATGTCATGCGTTACTAGGCTGTAAATTGTAACAGGCACCAATGTCTCAGAACCATATGAGGTGGAGGGGCCAGCAGGCTTTACTGGACTACTCATGTTAAATGTTAAGTCTACTATAGTTGTTACTTACCAGCTTAAACTGCCACCTTTTGTATTTTTAATTAGTAAAGAATGACAATTCCTTTCTTCACCACAGGACAATGAAATATATTTTATAAGGCAAACAGCAGCTGCAGGGTGTGGGCATGGTTATTATAAAATAATCATGCCCGCAGGGATCAGGAGGCATTTGGTTCTGCCTCGTGCCTCGTAAGAACCGTAGGGTGCAATTGCTGTGCGATGGTAGCCTCCCTGTCATTTTATATTATTTAACGAATTCTACTACACTGTCTTCAAGCTCTGCCTTGCGGTTATTGTAAAGAAACTCAAATGTCTGCCACACTGGCTGCATCAGCAGTTCACCTCCTATTTGAGTTTACTGCTGCCATCAAAATAGCGTGGGACTGTTGCTGTGTTGCAGGAGGGGCAAAGATTATATAGTTGTGCAATTTAATACTCAGATCCTGTTAGGAGGGCAGTCCTATGTTTCAGGAGGCACATAAATTGAGTAGATCATAGACTAATTCATTAGCACCTTCATCTGAAGGACTGTCAGTTGTCTGATTCACACAATACCTGTCTTACTGTCCTGGCTTCAGCTGGGATAGAGTTAATTGTCTTCCTAGTAGCTGGTACGGTGCTATGTTTTGAGTTCATTATGAGAAGAATGTTGATAACACTAATGTTTTTAGTTGTTGCTAAGTAGTGTTTAGACTAAAGTCAAGGATTTTTCAGCTTCTCGTGCCCAGCCAGCGAGAAAGGTGGAGGGACACAAGAAGTTGGGAGGGGACACAGCCAGGGCAGCTGACCCAAACTGGCCAACGGGGTATTCCATACCATGTGACGACACATCTAGTATAGAAACTGGGGGGAGTGGGGGCAGGGGGATTGCCACTCAGGGATTAACTGGGCATCGATTGGCGGGTGGTGAGCAATTGCACTGTGCATCATTTGTATATTCCAATCCTTTTATTATTACTGCTGTCATTTTATTAGTGTTTCGTTATCATTATTAGTTTGTTCTTTTCTGTTCTATTAAACCGTTCTTATCTCAACCCAGGAGTTTTACTTCTTTTCCCAATTTTCTCCCCCATCCCACTGGGTGGGGTGGGAAGTGAGTGAGCAGCTGCATGGTGCTTAGTTGCTGGCTGGGGTTAAACCACGATACTTACACAGGAAGTGATTACAGTGCACCCTTCTAGTATGACATTATAATCTCACTTCTTGTATTTCACAGACCATTGTGTTTTACATGGTTAAGTGTAGTCAGTTGAATAATTTGTTTACTTTAACTTGTATTTGAGCAGTATGTCTGTTCAAGAAAGGCTTCCTGTCTTCATTTGAACATATCAAGTGAGTCTTTTTTGGCCATGATAGTTTGTTCCAATAGTAAATCTTCACCAGAGGTCAAAGTTTTTTACTTTTAGCCAGCTAAATATTGGCATCTCCATCTTCTAGCTCTGTGAAGTCTTGTTTTTGCCTTTACAAAGCCTTTGCAGTGAGTCGACTCTTCAGACATCTTTTGAAAACTTGAATTAGATGGAGGCCACTGCTTTTGCTTTTCCCTGCCCCCCACCTTGAATCACGTTGTTCTTTTCATGTCTTTGTCCTTAGACCTATTATTCTCATCTCAAGTTAATTATTTCATTTTGATTTTATAGCATCTGTCAAACACTCTAGGCATTTTCCATAAATTAAATCTGCAAGCTTCCACCAAAAGCTTAGCATAAACAATGTAGAACAATCCCATCAAATAATCATCACGCTTAAAACTGCACATCACTATTTCTTGCCTCAAAAAATCAGCTAGCATAATGGAGTTTATGTTAATGGCTATTTTCCTCTACATGTGGTAAAGAAAGGAAAAATAACACGAATAAAAGCTCTTCCTTGCATTGTGCTGATTCTTCTGAAGTTTGGAGGTGTTCCTACTGACTTCAGTCATTTTTATATTAGATAAATTCCTTTCAAACCTATTTAAGAGTAAAATTTCAACTATTAGTAGTGAAGTTGGGGTTTTTGTGGAATAATAAGAATGAGTGTCCTAGAAGTTGTATTACATATCTGTCCATAACTGTGATGAAGTACTGACAATGCAAACTTCATATTATGCCACAAATTTACCTTAGCCTTATTAAATAATGATTTTGGAAAAGACTTATGCCACCATAATGAATTTAGTGAATTTCTGTGTGTTGGTAGATGATTCAGAACTAGAAAATCTGTCTGAATTAAATAAAGAAGTTCCTGATAGTCTGACCAGTTTGTGTACCTTAGTATTGCTGAGTTATTGCAAATCTGATTTATGGTTTAATGAGGTAGGGTATGATTATAACCTTTATTATGGTAGTCAACACTACAGGATCTGAACGCTTCTCAGATGTTGGTGACTGTTTTACTCAGAGAGGAAACAGCAGAACATTATTCTGATTTCATAGGACTTGAGGTGATTTACAGAGAAATTACAGCATTGGCAGGAACAGAACTTCTGGGTCATCAAGTCCACTCTGCTGCTATTACTCTGTTCGCAGACTTATCAAACTCTATCTTTAAACCAACTGTTTTGCTGCATTAGAAAGCTTCATTTCTCTAGTGATTGAAACATCTAACTTTCTACCAAAGCTTTTCTGTCCAGTTTACTACTGCTTGCTCGTATACCAGCTTTGTACTTAAGCATTGAAATCTCTGCTGTTGACCAAACTGACTCCTTTGATATGTTTATAGACCACAATCATAGCTGTTAATTTTCAAAAAAATAAACAAGCCAAGCTCTCTTCAACTTCCTTGGAAGACAGGATCTTCCAAGTCATTTCCTAGTCATGCTAAAACCTTTCTGCATACTTTTTGCATGTGAATTAATCTTTGTTGAACATGGATGATGCAGCAAAGCAGAGTAAGTTGTACCTATGCTTTGTACTTTGCACATGCAGTTTATACTTCCCCACTTCTGCTGGAAACACTAAGACTAACTTATCCCAGACACATTTGCCTTTTTCACAAAAATGTAGCACTAAGTGGTTCCCAGTTACTGTGAGACCTATTTAAAATATACAATATCTACTGTGCATGTTCCAGTTTGGAAAACTTCAGCTTATAATAGTAATTAATATTAGTCCTTAAACATTTGAGTTTGTGACTTGTTTATTTTCACATGTGAATAGTATAACATAGCTTGGAGTAAGACCTTGAGCTCCCTAACTTATATCTTGTACTATGACCACAGGACTTATCTTCCACTTACTGCAATCTATAAATGAGACACTTTGCCTGAGGTCAAGAAAATTTTACATCTGAAATGATAGCCAGCTAGAAGGACTTCATTTCTTAAATAGTAAAATCTTTCTGTATTATCATTCCCTGATTGCAAATATACATTATTTAAACTTATTAGAGAATGGATTTTGCCCCAAAAGAAATGTTCACTACACAGAAATGACAACAAACTAAAATAAACCCCAAAGCTAAGTAAGAAAGTAGGTTTTAATTTTCAGAATATTTATTTTTATGCTGTTTACACTAGCATTTAGTCCAGTTTGACTT
Source organism: Haliaeetus leucocephalus (assembly GCF_000737465.1). Lineage (NCBI taxonomy): Eukaryota > Metazoa > Chordata > Aves > Accipitriformes > Accipitridae > Haliaeetus > Haliaeetus leucocephalus. The sequence continues at coordinate 5,307,569 of NW_010972665.1, forward strand.
GATTCATTAAGTATTTTGTAGTCACTTCCTGCCACATTTTAATACATGTTTTACACATTAAAGTAATGAACTTATAGTGGTACATAATAATAGATTATAGCTATAATCTGAGACTTATCTGTGATACAGAGACTGCCATTAAAATGCAGATCTAAGCATAGAGCTTTTATTTACTTTTCCCAAGCTAAAGTAGTCCTTTCTTTAAAAAAAAACAGGCGGGGTGGGGGATAAATTGCTGAAGATACTAATTTGCAAACCAAAAGATTCTTTGGGAAAAAATGCATTAAATTATTATATGTCCTCTTTAAAAAAAAAAAAGAGAGAGAAAATGGGGAGAAAACTGCATTCCAGATTTGATCTCAGGTCTACAATGCAGATATACTGACTAAATATTTCTAGTACCTATATCCATAACTCATTGCTTAAATTGAGATACTTCAGGTCTTGAACAAATCCTTTAACTCTCAAGATCTATTTACCTATTACTTGTCTTTCTTTAGAGAAGAGCATGGGCAGAGATCAGCATAAGAGGGCCTTGATATGTACTGAATGCTCCAGCATCTACCAAAAAATAAAAAATATGTTGGGAGAAAGGAATGAAAACTTTGCCTTCTGAAGGAAAGCAAAGATCCTGGAATATGAGGTGAGAAGAGACTTCAGAACAAAACTGCTGCAAAAGGGTCTGCAGAAATAATGCATTTGTTTTCTTTTAAAGAAAAGAATACATTTAAATAATTGTTTCCATCTCCAAGGATTGTGTGTTGCCGACCTTTCTGGGGAAGTCACCTGCCTCTGAAGTGCAGCCGTCTGTTTAAGATTGTGCTGCAACATTTAACTATCAAGTAGGAAAGGAAATTGAGTAAAAAAAACAGCAACTGCAGCTGGAACAGTGGAAAAATATAAGTAAGCAGAATTAACTAAGGACTTGGAATTTTAGTCTGTTTACCATGGTAGATAGTCTAAGTTCTTATTACAAAAGAACAGTTAAAATGTGAAGAAAGATCTCAGCTTTCATGCTATATCTGAGAGTCAGATGGTCCAATTACTACCCTATTATGAATACTTGCGAGAGGTTGCTATAGTTCTACTTAATTTTACTCCTTTAAGTGCCTTAGGAGTTCCTCTGAACATTGCACCCTAGCTCATGAAGGAGCATAGTACAAAACCCCTTCTCTGCTTATTTCCCTCCCATGTTTTTGGCCTACAATGTAAGAAACTCTGTGTGACTTCTTAACTCAAACACAATAGCACACCAGGTAAATCTCATGTTTCACTACAAAGGGAAATGGAAGATATTGTAATTAGGGCATTGAATGACACGCAGGAGACTTGGTTAAGTTGGTGTATGACCTTGGCAAATCCTTTAGAGTCTCTATGCCTTGGTTTCTAAACTGTAGGATCTAGTATTACCTATCTGCTTACTGGGGAATTTGAAGCATAGGTGCAGTGTGTGGCTATTGCTGAAGAGTAAAATATCATGGTCCAAAGCATTTGACTGATAGTTTAACATGTACCACTGCACCCTGAACGCTGAAGATGAAAAAAATAAAAACTCCTACTCTGTAGATTTTGCTCTCTGTTAATAAAGTGATTTGTTTGCCTGTGGTAAGGCAAATCTTTCTCCCCTCTGTATTTTCCAAGGCAGAACTTCCATTTCCTTGGACTGGTCTGCAGTAAAAAGAATTGCTATTAATCTGACAAGTTGTTTCCAACTGCTGCAAGCTTGTCATTAAAAGGATTTTCCTAACCCGCACATCAGTCTTTTTGACATCTGTCATACAGCTTAGATCATATGCATCTTTTTCTCCCCTATGCGAAAGAGTCATACTGTAAATATTCTTTCGTTACTTTTAGTCTCATGTCAAAAACAATCATATGCTTATTTGCGGCATGTCCAGCTTCCCCTACTAATGGTGACTACAGATCTACAAACACACTCCCTGATTATCCTTTCTCTGCATCCCTTTCCTGGTTACTGGCAAACTTCAGACAGATGCAGACTTTGCATCAAATCAGCTGTACATATTGCTAACAGATTGCTGGACAATCCGATAATGAAGCCAGTTAGCTCTTATCACTCTTATTTGTTCGCACTGGTAGATGGGACTCTTGAACTGTCCCTAGCTAGGCACTTCAGACTGCTTCTGCTATTTATCCTTACTCCTTCTTCTCTTCTGGTCTTTTTCTTGCAAACCTTCTATTCATTTATGTAACTAATTATACTATTCCCTTCTTTTGGTTGCCCTCACCTTCGATGCTGTTTCTGTGCTGTAAATAGCTATTTCTGTTTTCCACTTTTACATGTGCACTTTCATGTTAACAACTAAAATCTGGCATTGTGCTTGACTGTAATTCACATGTCAGTTTGGATTGAAGCCATACCTTGGAGGATGTGCATTTGAAGTGGCAGGGAGTAAGTGATAATGAAAGATAATGAAAATAAGCATTTATTCTGTCAGAACCTCAGCAGATCATTTATTGGAGAGCATATTCTAATGAGTGCCACCCACACCTACCAGATGTGTCATTGGGGATTAGGCCAGATCCCTAACAAGCATATTGTTTGATACCCAAAGCAACCTGAAGGAGGGAAAGAAGGGGAAGACTGCAGAACTTTAATCAATAAGGTAGCGGGTCAGAGACCTATGGCACCCATGTTAAAATGTAAGGCTTAGTTTGTACTCTGGATTGTATAAGTCAATAATTGCTATTTAGCTAGACTGCATCCTCCACTTCACTTTTTGGCTCTGTTTGACTTTATATGCTTTTTGGCTGTGTTTGTCTTTATATGCATTGGTAGAATGTCATTACCTGATTGAGAGATGTGAGCTACATGTTGTCATATCCTTAGAAATCCTTAGCCCCCAAGATTACTGCTGACTTGTCATTTCCATATTCCTCTGCAGCATAAACATATATTTTCCTAAAGTTCCAAATGTGGAGGCAGCCTTGTCTTCAGTTCATATATGTAGCTGGGGTTTGCACAGGTTTTCTATCAAAATTATTTTAATATACATAGGCAGACACTAATCAATGAAGTGTTGTTATTCTTTTTCTTGCCTCAATTTACCCATTGGTTTTTAATATTATTTGGACAAACGTTAAGCCCTTTTGAGGAATTCAAGATTTCCCCCTCTCTATTTTGTCACTTCCAGAATATGAAATTTCTTCCTGCTGCCATTTTTCATGGTCTCTTCTTCTCACTGCAATAACTCCAAAGTGATCCTGTCCTTTAAAATTGCTTTCCCCCTCTGGCAGGGGATCATCTTTTATAAGTGTGAAAATTTCCCTCCCACTGACCAGCTGAACGTCCTTGTTCTTCCTACTGCTGTCCAGCTATGGAAAGGACATGATCCTAGATGTTTTTTCTGTCATATATGGTTTTATCAAGTTATAATCATTCTCCACTGTTGGCCTTCTCTCTCTACCTCTCAGAAACAAAGCCTGACTTGGAATTAAAAGAAAAAAAAAATTCTGAATGAATTTCATATTTAAATATTAATAGTATGCGTGCATAGTTGCCAAGTGGAATTCGGAAATGATACACAAAATATTTCTTGTCAAACATGAAACAGAAACAGCAATGAAACTTCAATTAGACCATAACAAAATGTAGGAATGACAATTCTTTAGGGTTTACTAAAAAGTTGTTGGGTTTTCTTCATGATTCTGGTTTTTACTGTGAATTGTGAATTTCAGAAAACTAATGAGAACAAGGTCATAATTTCCATTGTATTCTGTGCTGAATATATGCAAACTTAACTCTACACAAGTTTGAGTCAATAGATGCTGTTTTAACTGGTTGCCCAAAAGCTCAGTTGTATTCTTAAATTTTCCGGTGTTTCATAAAACTTAGTAAAGCTTCCAGTGAAATCAGTGGGAAATTCAAGCCAGGATTGAAACTTTGGAAGCATGCTATGGCTTTTCTTATTTTGTATTTCAGTAATAGCAAGGCATAAGATGCAAATTAGATTAGATGTTCACATCATTCTATACACTGGGGCAGGCAAACATCCTCTGGAATTCTGCCAGAGTTCCCAGTTGTGGGATTCTTCAGCTTGTAATCCATGGTAACAAAAGCATCCTATTCCCTGGTTTTGCTCGAATGTACAGCATGCTACAGCAAGGCGGTGTATCATGACTTTTCCAACAATGAGGGAAAGAAAACTAAAACTGAGGAAAATGTTAACTTTGATTAGGAGTCAAAAATATGAGAATGTCTAGAAGAACTGAATTTAAAAAGTTACAGTATTGCCAAATGTCCTCTCATGAAAAACATCAACGACACCAGACTGATCATCTTGTTTTTAGATTGGATCCACCCTCCAACCTCTTAATCAAATTTGCCTGTTTAGATTGGAAGCATTTTGAGACAGATTCCAATCTCTTTACTTGCCTGTGAGGCACCTAATGCACTTCAGGCACCCCGTAAAAACAATCACACTGAGATTCAATATATTTCTCTTTATATTTCCAGAAACACATAAACCAGAACTAGAAATCTGAGCCTATCAAAATTTATATGGTGACATTTGGGTAAGGATTTTTGAACACTTTACTAAATAATTCCATTAAGTAACACTCTATTCTGACTGAAATCTCATTTAGTCAATATTGTCATTAATAACACCTGGTAAAAAAAGTAGTAAGATCTGTTCCTAAGTTGATTATGTTTGGGTTTACGTATTTCAATGAAGAATATACAGATATTTTAATTTATACATATATTTTAATTATTTCCAGGTATTAGTGTTAGTGACACATTTGTCTCTGTTCTTACCAAATGCTGTACATCCATGATACATTCTATATTTTACATGCAATCTGAAAAAAAAGAAGCAGTTTTGCTAAGGTAAAAATGTGTGAACAGAATATTGTCTGCAGTTAGGGTTTCTCTGTTTTTGAAAAGATTTTAGGAGAACTAGAGAAGCAGAGGTGTGTGAAAGTATGATCAAAGGCTTGGAAGACCTTTCAAAAAAAGATTAAATAGACTAGGATTCTTCAGTTTGGAAAAGAAATCAGTGAGGGGGGATATGACAGAGGTCTATTAAATCCCAGCCAGCATGGAGAAGTGACTGGAAAATTATCCTTTACTGTCTCTTCTAATACAAGAACTAACTGGCCTCAAGTAAATGCAGGGTCGAAACAGCAAGACGGTGTGTGACAGAGAGGCTTCACTGTAGGATACTTCGGACATTAAAAGTTTACATCATTTTAAAGAGTCATATAGACACATTGCTGGAAGAAAACTCTGTTTTGTATTATTTAAATACAGAAATACTTCCTCTAGCTTAGAAAGTCCCTAAACTTCAAAAATTGCTGAATGCCAAAAGATTTTATCACAGAGATATCACTGTGTGTTTATCCTGCAAAGGCATTTTTGCCTTTGGCCACTATGGCAGGCAGGACAGTGGGCTCAGTGGATGGTGTGGCATGTCTCAGAGACTGATGGAGTGAGAGAGAGACATGGACTCCTGCCCCTCTCACTTAAACTAGTGTAATGCAACTGAGTAAGTGAAACCATGAAGAGGTAAAGTCTGCGTCAGAGGAAGCATGAGCCTCATAACAGATTAACTCTGCAAAACATTAGATCTCCACAATGTTGTCCACGTAATCTAATGATCTCCATCATTACAGGTGGCATGAAAAGTATAGTAGGGAAAAGCTCTGCTTATGAGTGGTATTGGGTTTTATATATAAGATAAATGTATGTGTGTCAGTTTATTATAATCTGTCTAAATAAAACTTTGCATTGACCAATAGTTTTATTTTCTGCAGTGATCATCTTCACTGGTGCATATGTAAAAAAAATTGGATTAGATGATCCTTGCCTCACATTTATCTTTTTGTGCATTTTGTGGTTATAACAGTCAAGGGTAATAGCACCAGAGATTGTGTAATATTTTGAGGAAGCGGGAGAAAAGTAGAAAATATATTACGGTTTGGACTGGAGCTCCTGCAGAGAGCAATGACTAAGATCCCATAAATATTTCCTGTTGGTCCAGCAGTTGCAGAAATTAGTAAGGTTTTCCCCACCCATTTATTTTAAGCCTTCATGGTGCCATCCCTTCTCCATTAACTGTATTTAAAATGTAAATAAAAAGAAGGCTTTTAGGAGATTTAACTATTTCCCTTGGTATTTAAATTATTCAATTATAACTAAAGCTATTAAAATAAAGTTAATTAAAATGGTTAGATTGTTTTCCTTTGCAGTGATCACAGCATTGCCCTACTTCTCCCTCTAGCTGTTTAATTCCTATTAAAAATGATAATGCTTTGCTTTATTCATAAATGCAGTAACCTTACGTACATTCTTCAAGTGATCTCTTTGGTACAAACTGTGCTGGTTTTCTTCTTTTCTAGCAGTGAAGCGGAAATTCTGCTGTAGTCTTTGGAGGTTTAATCAGCAGTAAGAGGACTCAGAATTTAAACATTAGCATTACCAAGTCACAAGAAATAGCACAGCTCCCAGTAAAAAGCCTTGATTTTATTTTGATGCAATATAAAGTCATTAGGGACAGTAGGAGAACCCTGGACATTAATAAAAGGTAGAACCTAAATAAAGGCTTCATAACTCACAATATAAAATTGCCAGACCTACATTTTTAAATATTTTATCTGTATAGTTTCACAACACTCTGTTGGGAATAGTAATCTAGCTTAAGTGCAGAGGGGTAAGTGCTTTAGAAAATATAAAAGATGCCAAGGCAAGTTCATCTCATCTTTATCTTCACAGATAAGGAGACAAATCTACCCCTCTGGTTTTTGGCATTACAATTACAACCCTTCTTTCTCCTCCAAGGTCAAAGAGACCTTTATTGTAAGGCGCTTATTGTCTCCTTTGGGAGGCAAAGTTAAGTTACAGTGAAGCGAGGAGATCTTGATAGCCTCACACTCTCACTGAACAACAGCATTTTCGAAGGTAAAGTCCAAAAAGAAGCTCCTTTCAGCTGTTTATATAGCTTTGCATGGATTTGTGTTGTACAAGACAAATGTCTGTGGAGGCACAAAGGATGTTATGCAGCTACCGTAACAATAGTGACAACAAGTCAAGGTGAGTATGATGGGCCAGGAAGGTCAGACCTTGATGTATCTTTGATCATCAAAGCACTGAGGAGCTATACATACAGGGCCACTTCCACAACATTGTTTTTTTTCCCCACCTTGATGGGGAAGGTTCACAGGGAGTGATGTGGATATGTTTCTTAAAGAAGGAAGAGCCCTAAGTAATTTAGCATTGTTTCATCTCCACCATGAGCGTCTGCACAGAGGGAGAGCATACAGCCTAGGAATATAACAGTTTATATGATTTATATTCGTAGGTCATTGCTGAAATTCCAGCTCCACTGGAGCGGATAGCAGAACTCCTTTGGATTTTAAATTGGCCACTCTTGCTTATTTTCATGTAATATCAGTTTCACAAGAAGACACTTTCTCTTCCATGTTTCTCAAGGGTATTGAAGGCTTTAGATATTGCTACAACCCACAAGCCTAATAAACATCATTTGCTATACACAGGACTGCCTGAAATAACAATGCTGTTGGGGAACTATGCAACAATTCAGTCTGTCTCCTGCTGTGTGACAGAGAATATGTAACACGTGGGGCAATGGTAATGAGAGAGCTACAGGCTGCTCAGCATATGTATGAATTGGATGGGAGGGCAAAAAGGCTAAATTGAGGCTTCCTGATGTAGCACATTGGGAGGAAAAGAGTGCAAATAATATAGTCAGTTTAGTTTCAGCCCTGAACAAACTTAGGACCAGCTCAGGTTATTATAGTTGATGGAAGAGTGATGAGAATTCAGGGGTACTTGCTGATTATTTTAGTTCTTTTATCTACAGCAGGTATTGCTTGATTATGAACTATCATTGACCATAACAGGAGTGTAAGTGGAGAAGCGTGGTCTGTCTACAATAACCTAGGGAACTGCAAGCAGGATGCTTGGCTAGAATTCAAAAACCTCTGGTATTTCAACCCATGCTGATCTTGTAACTTTTAGCCTAAGAAAGAAATGTTTGTTTCCTACAATCCTACCTGGTTTTCTGTTGTATGCCTTTTTTTCAAACTAAGAGAGATCTTAGCAGAATATAGCAAGGATGGGGGCATTTATTTAGCCTAACTCTGTATCTCTTCTTTCCATAAGACTTAGATTTGCACTCAGTGAAATTCATCTGCCACTTGTATGAGGATTTCAGACATTTCTCCTGTTGTTTTCCAAGGGTTTTCATGTGTCTGAGTCTTTGGAGAGTCTTAGAAAACAATCGTCAGTGGGACAGCTTCCAAGACTTTCTCCAAGTGTCCAGGTCCAGCGTTCAAGACTTAGAAGTGCTGGGATTTTCTACCATCTCTAATGAAAAACATTGCTGACAGCTTCAAAGGAAATTTTTTTCTTAGTTGAAAATTGAATTTTCAGTAAAAGATATTAGAGGCTTTTTTGCTCTTTAATGTTACATTATACTAAATAGTTTACCCAAGTACCTCCAGTTCTGTTTCCATTGTGTCTTCCTTGTAACAGAAGTTCTCAACCAAGGACTCTAAATTTGTCTAAAGGTTCAGTGAGTACTATTGAACAAACCAGTGATTCAGATATATGCTACAGGATATGGCTGTTCACTTATTCATTCAGTGGAGCCTCCTACAGAGAAAACATCTGCTTATTGACTTCTGATGAAGTGTGTGGATGGAAAAATAGATACTGCTTCTAAAGTGCTCTTTTATTCACACAATCCTTTTCTGAGAGACTTCATAAGGGATTCCCCCTCCTTCCTTAGCTAGACTGTTAAAGTTACAGTTGTTATCAGCGCTCAAGTTTTCTGTCCCCTGATTTATTAGCATGACTGACTCAGCTGGGCCTGTGCTGGTGGCAATCCTTCATCCTACAAATATGCTTAGCTTTTTCTTGTATTAAGTATTCCATATCACATCTCCTTTACCAAAAGGAATAGCAGAAGCAATTTAAATATATTTTTACAGACAAGGAATTATAATTGTTATGCTGAGGGTTTATCACAGAACTTTGTTTATGGACTCTTTATATGATTATGATCTCCTTTGTCAAGTAAATGGTTGGGCTGAGAAATCAGGTTTGCACTGGCATAAATCCATGTATTTAAAATAGTGGATTCCTGTTTTATACTAAGATTGGGTGTAGGGTTCGGTGTTCGGAAGATCTCGCGATGTCATGGAAAGTTAGAGGGTTAGTCGCAGCCTTATGATGTGTCTGTAATCCCGCCTACCCTTGTTAGTATAAAAGGAATTGACTGCGCAATAAAAGGTGGAAGCTGGCGCTCACACTGTGTGTGTTATCTGTCTCTTTCCCTGGTCTGGGGTTGACCAGTGATCTAATCGTGGCACCTTGAAATGCAGCAAACGCTACAATTGGGCTCCTCATAGTTCTCCATTTGTTCTGTTATTACTATTGTGTTTCTGTTACTAGACGTGGGAAAGAATCTACACTGAATTCAAATAAGGAAATTTTAGTTACTGCACTATTTTGTGAGCTGTATAAACGGCATAAATACGTCAAGCCTAACTTTTCTTACAAAGCTAAAAAGTCCACAGCACTTCATTTGTGAAATGCAACACCAAAGTAAAAAAGACAGAGGCTGACTGATATGACATGAAATAGAAAAAGTATTAGACCAAACCAAGTTTTAAACTTCGTATTGCATTCACACCTGTGTTCTTTTAAGTACTCCTACTATAAGCAGCCAGGTCTTTGCTGCTCTATTGTCACACTGTCTTTTCTTATTCGTTCCAATTATGAACGAGAAAAATTTGCTGCACAAAGAATTCCAGGTGGTAGTGCAGGTTAAATCACTGGCCAATGCAAAAGACAGGCCAATTAATTTTGAAGTTATTGTTCCTTGGTCAATTTGCTATTGACAGGGGGTAAAAGCAAGGTAAAGCTTCAAATTCCATCTTGAAATCAAGTCAATATTAATTATAATTTCATCCACAAACCTTATATTTGGGGCAGGTTTAGGAAATAATATAATTTTGCGTAAGCTATAAACCAATCCTAATTTGTAAAAGATTTTCAAGCATTTCTCATGATATAGGACATAATTCCTAGGATCTTGTCCATTTAATTACTTTTTTATGGTCCCAAGTTCATCAGGGTTTTTTCGATTTTTAGAATGCTGATGGGAAGCTTTGCAGGTGCAGAATAACTGCTTCCTGGAGATGGCAATATTTTATTGCAGGTGACTGATTCCCTGTTACGTTGATGTTTTGTGGTAAAAACAATCAAAGTGAATCAATCAAAAAAGATCTTAAAATCTGGAATGGAAAACAGTTTTCCTCCAGTTGAAAGTACACACAGTAAGAGCTCCAGTGTTCAGTTGCATGAAAGGAGAATAAAGATCAGAGTGTCCATTCAAATGTATGCTGCAATGACTGAGCACGCCCTGCAACTCATCTTATTTTATCCTGGGAAGCATAAGGACTGCACATCAGTTATAACTGCAGCTTATCCTGACTCTTAGGATGTATTCATCCCATCTATGCTCTTTGACATCTGTCATACGGTTATGTAAAAGTTTCCAATGACATGCCTGACTGCTAATCTTGGATCAGGGTCAATTCCGCTCATCGTTCCATGCAGCAAGAGTAGGGTTGCTGTTCCCTTTGTGCATCACCAAGCCTAGTATCATTCATGTACACGGTGCCATCATTCTCTTCTTGAATACTGCTCTGTAATATCTTTTTTTTTTTTTTTGTCTAGTGTGGCATACAGATTTATTTAATATCACTCTTTTATCACGTAGCTCTGTGACCTGATTATTTGTATTACAAATCAAATAAAGTATGTGATAATATATCCAAAGTGAATGAGCCATTAGACAGTCTTTACAAGTGAAAAAATCTTAAAAACTACCACCATCAAATAAAATTTTTTTAAATTTTGCATGTCATATAAAAGTTTGTGAAACACCATTTAGTACTTGTCACATTTCAGATATTTTCATGAGTCCAACTGATACTAATTTTTCTCCTAAACCTTATTTTATATAGGAAAACATGTTCAGAATCTGATATTATTTGTATGTAACAAAAGTTAATGGTTAGAATTCTAAACTCTGGACAAATACTTATAAGCACAACAGCAGTCTGAACACAATGTTGTAGGAATACTTCAGGTTTTTCCTCGGCTATTTTTTTTGTTTGAATATTAGAAACTTCGACTTTTAAGGATTCCCCAGTATTCATTTTGAGGAACAAGTGCCTTTATTGTTCCTATAGTTTTAAAAGAAATATCACAGAACAGTCACAGAGGATGAATTCAGAATCGTGTTTATTCCAAGTAGCTGATACTAAGTCACATGGTTACTTAATCAAGGATGCTTGTGACCCATATGTCCAGTCAAATGAACAGTGACTGAGATACCAAGAATTGTTCACAGAAATTATGTAATGAATACAGTCTAGTCTAGAATATTGAAATCTGTACAAAAGCAATCCAGTGATAGAAATAGTAAAGAAAAAAGCCAGACCCAAATCCTGAAGCAGGTATTATTTTTCTCCTCCATTGCTAGACGTCCGGGTCTGACCACTGGCATTTGACATGAATTCAAACTAAGAACCCACAAAGTTAAAAGTATGAACATACACGTGAGCTGAGCTGAAGCAGCCAGCACTCTTTGCAGGGAGTTGTATAAAACATATATTTGTGTGGACAGTCAGTGACTGTACCATTCAGTTACTGTGTCATTCTTTGATAAATGGAAGTGTAAAGCTGCCCAAAATATCAGGTTTTTATTCTACAAGAAATATCACCGTTTTAAAGTTTCAATCTGGATTAAAAAAAATAGAAATTTTCAGAAAAATATAATTTGACATTTAATATTTTAATGTAAATTTTTACTTTACAGTACAAATTAAACTGATTATTAAGAAAACACCAAACTAATTTAAAAAAAAAAACAAAAAAACCCTTGAGTCTAGAAAAAACCATAATTGTTTCACTCAGTATGAAATAGCAGTTTTCCAACACTTCTTTCATTATAACTACAGTAATAAAGCATTTTGTGACATTACTACATTGTGAAATGATGTAAAAATAATAACAAGTATATAGAAAGTAAAAATGCATGACCTATTATGGTTTGCCCACAGGAATTAAAATGAATGTCATCTCACTGTATTTTTATGAAAGTGAGATTCAAAAAAATTCTTAGTGGCGCAGGGAGGAGCAGCTGAAAATGGTTAATGGTAAACATTTGGGTACAGTACTGATCAGGCCACTGAATACTTTGGGGTCTGCCTGCAAAAAAATCCTAATTTGTAGATCTGACTGGTTTGTGACTGTGGGGTTTTTTTTGGTTAAAAATATTTATCCAACAATGAGAATAGCATTTCTACACAAAATAGAAATTCTCTGTGGTATTGCTTTAAAAAAACAACCAAAAAGATAAATGAGAAAGTATATTTTTTCATCCACTTGAACCTGACATACGTACAACTGTACCTGCTTCTACATAGGTATGTCCAAAGAGGATGAGGCCCAGGAATGAAATCTGCTTGTAGGCATGCACCAGTCAGAATTAATATTCCACCGAGCTGTTCCCGGCCAGAGCGAACAGCTATGTCAGAGTCCCAGAAAAGGCTGGAGGGAAAGGGAGGCACACCATGTCCTTAGATCTGACAGCCTGTAGTGTCAAACAGTGACGTGTTACAAGTATATCCTCCAAGGATGTAGCAAGCTGCTGCTAGACACCTTGTTCTAGTAATCCAGGAGGTGTTTTACTTGAGCCTACAGAGCTACCACTGGGCTCACGTACTGAATTGCTACCCCCTAATTTTCTCTCTTTAGTACCACTAAGCGACCATAGATTAGTTCCCAGCTGACTTTGAAATTATGTATTACCTTTCCACTCCAATTCTGTGCAGTAAAAGCTTTCATTTAACTTCTAGCTGCACTGGGTTTGCTTCTGTATTTGTAAGTTATTTTCAAGTCTTTTTCACTTACTTTTCTTTTGGGCCAGTATGCAAATTCAGGTTGTGCAACTGCTCTGTGACTCATTCTGCCACTTCCAAAATCTCTCTTTGGGTGGGCCCTGCTGGCTCTCAGTTAACTGTCTCTGCTACACTGGCATGTTCTTATGCTCTTCTTTGGACAGCCATTGTGTTCACAGGCATGATTTTTTTCCAGTGAACAAGTGACACCTTTAATTATTACAGCCATTTTGGTTTTCAAGGCCTATAGCACAGACACCATGCAATGCAGTATCTGTGATTGTATCCTAGTTTAGTAAATCTGATTATTTTCCAGCCTCAATAGCAAACCCAGACCTCTTAATATTTACATTTCTTTACTTAAAAAATGTTTACTTGTCAAAACCATAAAATGATGGACACAAAGAAAACAAAAGACATGTTATGTTAATTTCAGTAATGGAACACATCAGTGTAGTGTAAGGCAGAGAATGTGCTCCTTTTATATCAATTACTAACGTTTCATTACATTTGTTTATTTAAATCAGGCTATTCTATTTCAAGAGAGCAAATCTGAAGTCTGTTTATTAGAAACCCAGTAATTATACAGTAATAATATTGCTTGTGATTGGTTAGTGCTTGCCCTCTGCCTCATGATTATCAGTATAAGTGGAATGAAAACACCAGAAACCTTGCTTATTCACCGTGCAAGAGGTAGAGTCCTTGAGGAAAGGTGTATAAATCAAGTGGACATTAAAACCACACTGTGTTTGAACATTGCTGCCTGCCACTGATCTGGATATGCAATAACTATTCCTTTTTGAAAATACTACTTGTCACAGGTTTTTGTTTTGTTTTGTTTTGTTAATAAAAGCGTTGAAAAAGAAATCCAAGCATAAGAGGTATTAGAGTGCTATAGAGTATTTCGGGGGAAAAGCTGAGCAGTTCTCTATCAACTTCTCAGTGTGCAACTCAAATGTACTGTTCTCGATTATTCAGGAAAAGGGCTTATTATCAAGGGGTAGAGAAATAGAAAGGGAAAACATTTGCACATCTGTCCTGAATTCAGCTATGGACTCTTTTGAGCCTATGTCATCCATGGACTTTTCAAAAGACAGATTTCATAAATAACTATCAGACCAGCATCGAAAATCACCGTTAGTAAGAAAATACAATTTATTTGTGACAAATAGAACAAGTTATGAGTGAAAGCAGAAAGTGGGGGCCATTCAATTAAGAAACAGAGAATACCATAGAGTCATACAGTGGTTTGGGTTGGAAGGGATCTTAAAGATCGTCTAGTGCCAACCCCCCTGCCATGGGCAGGGACACCTTCCACTAGACCAGGTTGCTCAAGGTCCCATCCAACCTGGCCTTGAACACTTCCAGGGATGGGGCATCCACAGCTTCTCTGGGCAACCTGTTCTAGTGCCTCACCTCCCTCACCCAGTGAAGAATTTCTTCCTTACATCTAATCTAAATCTACCCTCTTTCAGTGTAAAGCCATTACGCCTTGTCCTATCACTACACACCCTTGTAAAAAGTCTCTCTCTGGCTTTCTTGTAGGCCCCCTTTAAGTACTGGAAGGCTGCTATAAGGTCTCCCCGGAGCCTTCTCTTCTCCAAGCTGAACAACGCCAACTCTCTCAGCCTGTCTTCATAGTGGAGGTCCTCCAGCCCTCTGATCATCTTTGTGGCCCTCCTCTGGACTTGCTGCAACAGGTCCATGTCCTTCTTATGTTGGGTACCCCAAAGCTGAAGGCAGTACTCCGGGTGGGGTCTCATGAGAGTGGAGTAGAGGGGGAGAATCACCTCCCTCGACCTGCTGGCCATGCTTCTTTTGATGCAGCCCAGGATACGGTTGGCTTTCTGGGCTGCGAGCGCACACTGCTGGCTCACGTCCAGCTTCTCATCAACCAACACCGCTAAGTCCTTCTCCACAGGGCTGCTCTCAATCCACTCATTGCCCATCCTGTATTTGTGCTTGGGATTGCCCCGATGCATGTGCAGGACCTTGCACTTGGCCTTGTTGAACTTGGTGTTGATGAACTTCATGGGGTTCACACAGGCCCACCTCTCAAGCCTGTCAAGTTCCCTCTGGATGGCATCCCTTCCCTCCAGCATGTCAACTGCACCACACAGCTTGGTGTTATTGGCAAACTACTGAGGGTGCACTCAATGCCACTGTCCATGTCACCGACAAAGTTGTTAAGCGCCATTCCCAATACCAATCCCTGAGGAACACCACTTGTCACTGGTCTCCACTTGGACATCAAGCCGTTAACTGCAACTCTTTGAGGGTGACTATCCAGCCAATTCCTTATCCACCAAGTGGTCCATCCATCAGATCCATGTCTCTCCAATTTA
The DNA here is from genome assembly GCF_000737465.1 of Haliaeetus leucocephalus. Lineage (NCBI taxonomy): Eukaryota > Metazoa > Chordata > Aves > Accipitriformes > Accipitridae > Haliaeetus > Haliaeetus leucocephalus. The sequence continues at coordinate 5,322,874 of NW_010972665.1, forward strand.
GAGACAAGGATATTGTGCAGGACAGTGTCAAATGCTTTGCACAAGTTCAGGTAGATGACATCAGTTGCTCTTCCCTTATCCATCAATGCTGTAACTCTGTCATAGAAGGCCACCAAATTTGTCAAGCACAATTTGCCCTTAGTGAAGCCATGTTGGCCATCGCCAATTACCTCCTTGTTTTCCACGTGCCTTAGCATAGTTTCCAGGAGGATCTGCTCCATGATCTTGCCTGGCACAGAGGTGAGACTGACTGGCCTGTAGTTCCCTGGGTCTTCCTTTTTTCCCTTTTTAAAAATGGGGTGTGTGTTTCCCCTTTTCCTGTCAGTGGGAACTTCCCCAGACTGCCACGGCTCCTCAAACATGATGGATGGTGGCTTAGCCACTTCGTCCGCCAGTTCCCTCGGGACCCATGGATGCACCTCATCAGGTCCCATGGACATGTACACCTTCAGGTTCCTTAGGTGGTCTCAAACCTGATCTTCTCCTCCAGTGGGCAGTTCTTCATTCTCCCAGCCCCTGCATTTGCCTTCTGCAACTTGGGCAGTGTGGCTGGAGCACTCTCCAGTGAAGACTGAGGCAAAAAAGTCATTGAGTACCTCAGCCTTCTCCATGTCCCAGGTAACCAGGTGTCCCATTTCCTTCTGGAGAGAGCTCACGTTTTCCCTAGTTTTCCTTTTATCACCGACGTACCTACAGAAGCTTTTCTTGTTGCCCTTGACATCCGTGGCCAGATTTAATTCTAGCAGGGCTTTAGCTTTCCTAACCCGATCCCTGGCTGCTTGGACAATTTCTCTGTATTCGTCCCAGGCTACCTCTCCTTGCTTCCACCCTCTGTAGGCTTCCTTTTTGTGTTTGAGTTTGTCCAGGAATTCCTTGTTCATCCACGCAGGCCTCCTGGTGTTTTTGCCTGACTTCCTCTTTGTTGGGATGCATCGCTCCTATGTCCTATATGTCCCAGTTCTGAATCTCATACAGAATCTATGAAGAGTTTGCAAACAAATGATGTTTAGATTTAGTATTAACTGAATGATCTTGAATGGTAATCTCTGAAAATTATGCTTTATCCAGAGAAAATAGGTAGAAATGGAGACATCATCTTCAGTTTAGAGAAATCTGTTCTTCAGATTCCTTGGAAAAGAGCATCAGCTGCACTTGGCACAGCTGGGGGGAGGATAGAAAATAGGCCTGTCAATCATACATGTAATTTCTGGTATTCAAGCTGTTCCAGGGCCACTTTGGACCCCAAAGTACATTAGATGAGTATCAGAACTGCTCTAGCTCATGTCTTGCCATAAAACTTCATTTCAGCCCTCAGGGTTCTTTGTAACTTTTCTGCCACATTACTGTTTCCAGGCCATCTATACAAACCACAAACTTCCCACATTCTGGAAGACTCCCCAGAAGACCAAATCCACCCATCAACAAAACACAAAACAATTGTAGAATGATCAAGGAATTTGCATGCTAAAGGCAAATAAGAGCTAAAGCATTTCCAAGTAACAGGGCCATCAGTCTCAGAGAATACGCTACCATCTTTTGTAAAGCATTCAAATCCTCGAACTAAGGCAGAAAACTAGTAAAGAATGAGGTTTGAGATCAGTATATAGGAGATAACTTTCATGATTAATAAGACATGAAAATCAATTATAAACAATTAAAATATGCTAAAAGCTATGAATCAAGTTCATCAGGGCTCAGCAATGTGATTACTGGGGACAAATGATGGAAAATGATGCAGTACAAATTGACTAGAAGATGCAATAGTCTGCAAAAAACAGATTTTTTAAATTTTATGTGAACAATAATGACATTTCAAAAATGAATATGGGCATTCACTATTCATAATGTTATTTGAAGGAAATCAGGAAGTACTAAAATATATTCTTGACAACGAAGTAGAACAAATTTTTAGAGTATGAGAAATTTTGGATATCGTGAATCTCTCGACAATGAGAGGGAGAGATTTGCTCTGAGGAAGTAAAAAGTAGAATAAAGAACTAAGAAGATGAGATTTTTAAAGGTATATAAGAGCTTTAGCCATCTAACTTAAACTGTGGAAAATATTGGTGATTAAAGAATATGCAGTATGGGACTTCAGCATTAATAAGGGCAAATGATGTCTTAGTGACCTATTTAATCTGTTTTGCAGGCACTTGTGCCAGGGCCAACAGAATTAATCATGAAATTTTCCTCCTGCATTGGGCTGAACTCAGCTGACTGTGATTAAAGTTTTAGTCTTTCTATTAGGTTGGAAACTCTGAAACATAATGATATCGAGTAACGTGTTCATACAAATTACTAACGATTCCTTTATGTTGATCCAAGTATGGAAATAAGGATCACTGTTAACAAAGGGTTGGCTATTTCATTACTGTATGGTTTTTTTCTGCTACAACAGTACATTATTTTAAATTCTTTGCCTCTCAGTGAGTTTTGACTTAATTAGAGGATTGTATTGAAGAAGCAGTTTCAGTTTCCTCATTCCTCTGATTTTAATGAAAGGCAAAAAGCTAACCTCAATGACTAGTACATGCTACTGCACCTCTGCTCTCTAATGCTGTCCTGGCACTTTGCATTGTATTCATATTTTTTCTTTAGAATTAATAAAAACATGGGATTTAGTCAGTGAATGTTATAACAGATAGGTTGCTCTGCAGCACTGACTTTTTTTTTTTTCCTTTCAGATCCTAAAGGTGGGAATATACATAGTTAGCATTTGCTTGGTAAGAAGTACTGACTTATAAAGGTGATAAATATTAATGTCATATGAAGACATTCCCTACAGGTGGATTTTGCCATTATTTTCATCACTAATGCAGCAGCAAGGTAAAAATCACTAACTGACAGCACTAGTAGCAATATTAGCAACAGTGAAGTCTGAAAGCCACTTGAAAGTGGGTAGAGGCTGGGGAATGACATTGGAAAACAAGAATGAATTGGTAGCCACCATGTCAGCAGGAACTTTTCTTCCATGTCTTTGGAATGTGAAAGAACTTTACAAATTGTTTATTTTCTTTTTGTTGCATTATGTAGTAAAAGCTTTTCTCCCTGACCCTCTCAGGGATTAAAGTCATCAAAGGGTGTGGTGAGCTTTGTAAATGCTGGATAAGATTTCTTGAAATGGCTGCCTAAAGTTACACACGTAGGTCTATATGGGTGAAAATGAAACCATTTCAGAATGTAAATATCTAGCCCTTAACCAACTCTCACTAAAAGTCAGTTTGCATACCTTTTTGATAACCTTGTCTGCATAAGTATGATATAAATTTTAGCTGTATAGTATGACTGTAAATGCATTATAATTATCCATCTGTTTTAAAAAGTTATTAGTGGTTTTGAGAAACATCCTCTTTGTGAATACTAAGACACTCAACCCATTTGTCACCTCTTAAAATATGAGCTGCTCTTAATGGCTGACTATGCAGTTACAGTTATTAATATGTCCATGACTTACACAATTATCATAGCTGCTGTATCAGAAACCTCTCCAGATTAGAGGATTGTTCGCATAACACCAAAAAGAAATGGATATAAGTTTTGAATCTGTTTCACATTTGCTATTTGAATGACTTATGATTAAGGTGTTTTATTTCAATTTTTTCCTCCTTATTGAGGCCCTAGAATGAATCACTATAACAGTCTATGAGATCTGGTTATTAAGACATTTGAAATAGGAGTTATTACTACCATCCTTTATGTGATCTTATATTGAAAAGTCCAGTGCCAACACTGGAAATTTGCTTTCCACAGACATATATTCTAGCAAGAACTAGGGTATCATACTTTTAGATTAAAGTTCAACAAGAAATAAAAATTAATTTCATCAGCAGTTCTCCAGTTTTGCCTGTAATAATTACTCCTATTTTGACACACCACCACAAATATTAAACCATCACTAAATTTTTAAGTTAAATCTGTTTCCTATTTATAATATGAACATTACCTCTCAAATTTACTACAAATTAGCCTTCAGGGAGCTACAACAGATTACATTTCAATCTATCCCAACTTGAAAAATCGATTAGGCACATGCTTAAGTTTGTCCCTCTTCAGCAAAGTGTTTCAGCACATATATGCTTAGGGCTCAGTGAGGACCGTAAGACAATAAGTACTTGCTTAGGCTACATTTGAAAGTTGTGTTTGTGCCCGTGTACCTTGCAGAATAGAGGTGGACTTCTGAAGCCAATGAAGTAGAATGAAATGCCTCTATCATTCCCTTGGGTTGAAAACTGCATTTCCAGCTTGCGCAAGTTCCACGTTAAGGAAAAGGAAGCCACAGAATAGAATCCTATTCTCAGTAACCCATACAAACAAAACAGAAGCCCTCTAGTTTCATGCTGGAGTACACTAGATCTTTGAAATTACTTTTCCGTTCAGCCCAATCTTCTTGCTAATTTCCATGTACGGTTTATGTTCAGTAACTGAAATCGAAAGATACACTTTATGTTTAATGCTCTTTGAAGTTGATATTTAAAACAACAAGAAGAGTTGAGACAACATAAGCTCTGTTTTTAAATTTAACAAAATAACTTACAAAAGGCCAACTTTGTTTTGACTGGAGAGTTTCTCCACATGATTTAATCCTTCTGGATACTTCACTTATTTTTCTTGTTTTAAGATAATGTCTTATTCTTTTTATCTACTGGGCAAGCTCCTGTGTTCTTTTGGAAGAATGTCTCATCTCTGTTGCAATGGAGTTGTACAAGAATACATTTGCATTAAAAGTATAATTTTTGCCAACAAGGTTTTTTTTTTATCTGAAACAAACAAGAAAGTGCAGACCATTGTATGTGCCCTTTTTTTCCAGGTTAATTGTAATGAGTGACCTACTAAAATCTTCGTGGTGCAGAGCACAATTTCATATAACTTGAAATGAACAAAAAATGCAAAATTCAAACTCAGTCACAAATTCGGACTGAAAAATCCATTCTTCTCTATTCTGTGGCTGAATGTTACTGCATAACAGTGACTTTCGTGGATAGTTTTGCTAATTCAAAGCAAGGAAAATGAAAATTTTGAAATGCTTCTTCCATCAGCATGCCTTGTTTTGGGCACAGCACAGACATTTGAGTAGTTCAGGTTCTGTCCCTGGCTCTTCTACAGACTTGCTGGCCGTGTCATTCTGTCTCATTGTCTGAGTGTCTTTTTTTTCATTAAATTAGTTTAAAAAAAACAACCTACCAATTCTACTAGTCCACTTTTGTACCTTCTCTGGAAGACAGCAGTGTAATATAATTACAGCCTACTTTGTAACACACTTCAAAAAGTACATTGCAATGGCAGTAAGACACTGTCTGGCAAGCCCAGCCCAGACTAGTTCACCCAAAAATTCAGGAGTGAAAGCCCAAGAGAGTAGCAAACTACTACTGTTATACTCTGAGAATGCGATACGTTAACATTACATTTATTTCTTTGCTCTGCAGTAGTGTCAAGGCTTAGAAAGCCCTTATGAATCTTGTGTCAGTAATTTATGTTAATGATGCTTTAAAGCCAAACTCATTACTAGTAAAATTTCATGTCACTCCTTTTCCTTCAGTGGTTTTTCATTCATAGGAACAGAGATTATGGTCCACAATGTTCTTGAAACATGCTAAAATGACAGTTCATGGATATCTGACAAAGAGTTTCTTGATCCAGAAATCCAGGATTACTTTTCTGCCCTGAAGACTGCCAATTCATTATTGCCCTAATCAGAGCATGTGTAACTCAAAACGTGACTTAGATTCAGACATAGCCTTTGTTTCAAACCTCCTGCACCACTAACATCTGTTCTGTTCAGTAGGATTTTTCCATTTGGATCCTGAACAGCTCAGCCATCAGCTGTCTCTGGATGTTCTCCAGACTAACTCTGCCAGTAGCATGCAGTGTCCACCTCTCTGCACCTGTCTGCTCCTGCAGCCCAAAGCGGGCAGAGCACGGAGGCAGTGCCTGTTAGTGCAGAGCAGGGCATGGACCATGCGCCTGCCTGAGGTTTGCATTGCCCTGCGCTAGCAGGAGTTCACCAGGAGGGAGATGTGGCTCCTCTGAAGTCATTCATTGCTAACAGTCCCAGCTAGTGATAAATCCCTGTGCAAGTTGTGGTCCAGTTTCTCTCCTGATCTGTATTATGATGTTGATAACCTCTGTACCTTAAAGGATACTAATATGATTATTTTACCAGTGGTATCTACACAGCCTATTTGGAAAAGGGGGAGTAAACTAGGGTAAGATAAAGCCATCTTGGGGGGAAAAAAAACCCACTTGCTTGGGTGGAATTGGAAACCTCTGAAACAGCAGCTAACTAACTAACTGGGAGCAGGTAGTTTTTGAAAAATATTCTAAATAAAATCTGGTAATTGCTGTCAGTTGGACCAATAACCTAAAAGTTTGCACAACCTGACTCAGTTTCCCTTGTACTAGTGCACTTGCACTATCATCTTTCCTGAATTATTCACTTGCATGATGGCAACGTTCAAAAGCCCAGCTCATGATTGTGTCCCTGTTGTGCTGGCTACTGTACAAACACAATGTAGGGAGAAAATCTGGTTTGGAGTGACCGCTAACATCAACGTTTTCAATATACAGAGTATGGTTAACTTTCTAAAACTATTTTACTAAGTCAATCTGTTGCAGATTCTTTAAGCATCAAGTAACTAGTAAATTTGCAGCAACAATTTGAGGTTAATTCTTTAGCTTTAGTGTTCCTAATCCTTTTTGTCACGTGCCCTTTAATTTCCCTTTGCAGCAGCTCATCTCTTGTTTTAAAAGTCTCCTCTAGGAGCTAATGTTAAATACGTTCATGAACTGATGAACAGTTCTACATAATGCTGCTAATGATTACTTTTATATTATGCTTATTATTCACTTGTCAAAGGCCTGAAACCATAGCCCAGATAAGAATATCAACCATCCAAATGGTAATGATATATTTTCTCACTTCTTGTTTGTTATAAACTACTGTCCAGTTCTCAGAAGCGACGAGTGTTGGTACCAATACGCATTAGAAATATGCTGAACTTCCTTAGGTCCGGATATGTTTGCTTAGTGTAGAAGTACTTCTTCTTTGTAAATTACAAGTTACTTTAGTGCAGAAACATCCAAGGTAAAACAAAACAAAAAATTTCTAACATACAGAGGACATATAGGCCTGAGTCTCTATGACCTTTATGAAAATATAGAGAATATAAAACAGATGTGAGTGGTTCCAATTCTAGTCTAATACTATCTGCCTTGGTTTAATGGATTCATCAAAGCCCATGGCAAGACTGAGTTGTTTCTACTGTATTTGTTTAGAAATTTGTTTGGGAACAAAACAGAATGTTTTGGAGCTTTTGAGGGTTGGGAAAGAGAAATTCTAAATTTTGCTCTAAGCACAAGGTGATTCAAAGTTTGATTAATCTGTTTAATAAGAAACAATTTATGTTTTTAATTAATGCCACTGTTCAGACTGTTGGCAGAAATCTTTTGGAGGAGACAAAGACACTCCTTACAGACATGTCCTTAATTTTAGGGTTTTTGAAGTTACTTCAACGTATCAGGTATGTTAAGACCTGTTTCCATGTCCTCTCTTTTTAAATGATAAATGGCAGAATAGTCTGGAAACTGAGTATTACTACTAGCCTGCAGTAGCCTCTAGTGGCCTGAGGCAACTGGTTGTATGTAAAATACAAATGCTGCTAGCACCCATAGCTTTTCTTTTTTAGCTACACATAGGTTAAACATGTATTTATATCTGCTGTATTTGAGATAATACTTGGTCTGACACCAGTTTAATGCATAAGTTTCATGTACATTTTCAGCAGAGCAGGAAAACAAGTCTGAATTAGAATTTCTGTTTATCATGCTTGAGCATTAGCTACAAGGCCTATCCTGAAGATGTAGTCAGCATAATAGAATGGATATTAATTCTGCGTGAGTCCACGCTCAGTAACAGCTTTCAGGTCAACCTCTTTATGTCTAGCTAGAGTCTGAAAGATCCCCAAAACACATTGCTGATGGAAAGAAACACAAACTACCTTTTATGCATTTTATTAAAAGTATTAAAAAAAAATTAACACTAAGAAAATGCTGTCACAAGTGCTAGGCTGAACAGCAAAATAAACATTTTCTAAGAAAATACAAATCAGACTGTGAGGAAATCAACAAGCTGGTCTTAATACCAGTTTAGAATGCAATATTTGGTTAGTACCAATGAGTCTTATAAACTCTGAAGAGCGACTTATGAGCATGGATGTTCACAGAGTTAGAAACCATCAAAAAATCATTTTAACTGGGTCATCCAAATGAAGATTGAGGATTAATGAGTATTTTTCTGCTGAAAACAAACTACTGTCTTATTTTTGAACCACAGAATCAGAGCCAAATAGAAAGCTTCCACTCTTGAAGTTATATTGTTGTGGCTAACCTTTTCCTATATTTTCCCCTTGGTAGAGATATTACATTATGGGTCTTAAAAGAACACTCTGATGAGTAGAAAGACAATAGTTGAGAGCCTTACATTTTTTAGAAATGTTAAACCCAGAATACAGGACCCATTTTACTGAGTATTTTTATGAGATTGTTTCAAGAATACTTAAACCTTTGTCTGATGTCTTCCTTGTGTAGATGTTATAGGATCATTCAGACATACGTACATACAACACACTTTCATGCTCTATAATCAAAGGATAAAAGCTTTGTCCATCTCTCAGCTAATAAAAAACACAAGACAAAAAGAGTAAAAAGAAGTAAGATACAAAGCGTAACCAGGTGTTGGTCAACTTTCAAGATCGTAATCTCAGAATTCCTGATGACCTAGAACAATATTCAAGAAGCCAGAAAGTGCTGGTACAATGCTTTTAGCTAGTGGTCTTCTTTCAACAGAGACAGACACTGGTCAAAGGCTAGGAAAGAATCTTTCTCGATAAAATGATTATTTTGTTCCAAGGCAATTTGGTCTTGGATTTCTGGAAACTCCATTTTCCTTCATATAGCTTGTTGAATTGGAAAGCAAAGCTTCTCTTCTTTATCCTTAATTCCTATGATTTATGAGTATCGCTCGCTCTGTCTTACTGCATTTCCATTCAATCTTTTCAAACAAATCAAGTGTGAAACCCGGGACTATACAACTCATTCCACTAAGGTCTAAGATACATCGTTCAGGTTTTTTTATTAACATGATAAAGTCAAGCTTTAAATTTTTTTCCTTTAAGTCAAGTCTTTCTCTGTAGGGTCACAAGCAAAAGTGAGATATTGCTTTGGTCATTTACAGTACCTTTATTAAGCACCTGCTTTGACTTGAACTCTAGAGAAGCTTCTCTCCCACTACTGACTCTACAGGGATCTAGAAAGTAATTTCTCATTTCATCACCTAAGTTAGGAGCCTAAACTAAAGTGCTATGAATTCTCCCTGTCACAATTGTACAGAAATGTAACCTCAAGTTGTATTAAAATAACAAACTAAGAAGACCTGGCAACAGCCAGTCACTCAGTAGGTGCCCACAGGTAAATTAAAACAAAGTATTAGCTTTATGTAACCCAGCTGTCATCATTTGTCTTGCAAACAACAACATTAGATAATCTGTGTTTTGGAACTAATACATAAATCAAAGTTTTTGCATTTGAAAAGAATTTATCTTGGTAGCAAAAAGTTACTACCCATGGGAAAAAAAGTGTTACGTGAATTCTGCGTTCCTATATAACTTGCTTGGTTTATAATTGTGAATTCCCCAGGTTTTATGTTGTAATTTTAAAAGAAAAGCAGATCTCAAGGGAAGAAGGAAAGGGAAATTATGCCAGGATGCACTTTCATGATTGTTTTCAACCAACATAAATTCACACAGATACCAAATGGGATATCTCCACTCTCATTGCACGTGCAATGTCTTTTCTACTGTCAGCACTCATCTGACAGAGCTCTGTGGGCAGTCAGATCAAGTATTGATCCTGAAAAAACTATCCCTTTTTCATTTCTTGGATTAATTTTCATTCTTTTAGAACCCTGGAGAATCATAAAAACACAAGTGTTTACAGAAGAAAAGTAGCAGGCATATGCAACTGAAGGACAAAAAGGGACTGTCCCTTTTGACAGAAGCATGGACTTAGGTCAATTTTAATTAAGAATGAAAATACTCCCTTGCTTAAGAGAAGTATAACTAGGATTTAATCATCTGATGAGAATCCATCAATGTCCATGTTTACATGAGGAAACATAATAGCTCCTGCAGAATAAACTGTTCTGAAAGAGTTAACTACATGACCTTCCTGTTCCAAAGTAGAAGTCACTGTCATCTTAGAAGAGTTACTCCAGAATATTATAAATTTTTAATATAGCATCTCCATGGAAAATTATTCCAGAACAATTGTGTTAACCACTTTCCTCAGAAGACAAGAGATAAAAATATTGTTTGGCTCATAAGTAGTACTAAGAACGTACTCAGCATTGATTTCCTTCTTGGGTGGTTTGCAAAAATCAGGCTGTTTATATGGTGTAGATAGAGTATACAGGCGTTTTCTTGCTCAGCACCTGATAACTTGCCTTTGCTCTTTTGTGTTCCGCTGAACTGTAGATGCTTAGTCTAATTGTTTGAGAGGGGAATCAAATGTAGTCTGATACTTAAGAAGCCCAGGAACAGGTCTAGTGATTTAGTATTACATATAAAACCATTAATGCAGCTCCATACCTCAGTAGAGCTGTAGTTCCCAATTCGTAATCCTTCTTAAGACTGGAATAGACTAACCCAAATGTGTGCACACCTCAGTGCTCAGATTTTCAAGTTGCTTTCTTACTCATTAGCATTATGTGAAGGAAAGGGCAAAGCAGTCTGGATAGTTTAAAACACACACTTCACTACTGGAACATTGCCTGGTCCTACAGTCAAATTCAGTCAAGCCTCTTTGAGTTAAAAATAGTTCAGCTTGTTTTCTTTTCCCTTTCTTTTTGTATACTTCTTGGATCTTCTTAGAACCAAAAGTAAAAGTGATGAAGATGCTAGGGTGGATCTTTAATGGCATACAGAAATCTGAAGAAATTACATTAATTGGTTTTGACTCAAAAAAATCTGGAATGTGTGGTCCCTGGATTCCCTTGGAGTTGGGTATAACTCAGACTTACCTGCTAGATAGCATGTCTGGTTTAATTAGGAGGAAAATTGTATGTTCAGAAATGGTAAAAAATACAGTATTTCCACTTCCTTTAATTTTCTAGCAAGTCTTGAGGCAGCTGCTGGTTTTTCAGAAGTAACTTAGCTTTCATTTGAAAACTTGCAAAGCAAGGTTCTAACTCCTGCACTTAGAATATGTGATTGGAAAGCTTGGAAAACATGATTACCCATCAATAAAAACTAAGAGGTTTTTAAGATAATACAAAGTGAACAGCTGAAGAAAAAAAAAAAAACAAAAAAAAACATTGTGAGACCTCGCTCACATTTTTATTATTTTTAATATTTGGGATTGGCAGAAGCAGGAAGAGAAATCTACAAAGAGGACAGGATTAAATACATCCCAGGTGTCCTCAGCCCTGAATGGTTGATGTCTTTGTCTAAATAGATCTCTGATATTCACAAGAAGTGACAGGATGATCCTGTTGTAAAAGCACAACTATGTCCCATAGCACTGGGAAACTGGAGCACTGGATTTTATTCTGTTTCCCATCTTTTAAAAACCAAGTCAGGCATTCTCCACAGTGGTGTACACTCTGCAGGTGAAGACAATGATCTCTCAGGAAAGCTTAGTCCTTTATCTTTGCGTGTCTCAGTTCCATATACATTAAAGAGAGATAATGATAATCCTTTCCATTTCTGGGCTAGTACTGCCTGTCTATTTTTAATGCATAATATAAGTAAGTCATGTGGATGCTTTATAACCAAATATGACAGTGACTCTTTAATCAGGATTGTGAATTTATTTCATAAAAACTAAGTATCGTGGAACTTTTCTGTGACAAATAAATGTGTATGATTGTTATAAGGGTAGAAGGAATCGTGACAGTGACTGAACTGTGTAACTCAAGTTGACTTGCGTAACTCATGCACAGAACCTTTACTTTAGGTAGTATTTTCATAAGGTCCCTAAGGTCCATAACTTCTGATTTTGTTTTATTTGTTTTATAAATATGGAAGTTGAATGTTATGAGAAATTGCAGTGAGTCAGCAGTGGAACCAATAGTTCCATTTATAGTGTATGAAAAGTTAATAAATGATTAGTGGATGTTTTAATAAATAATTATAAGTTGTTTATAGGAGGGTCAAATGTGACTTATAACCATCTTTATCACTTACTACTGATGTACGTGGAACTATCTGCAACCATCTATAATCACCACAAAGGCTACGAGGTCTTGCAATATGCATTAAAGAATCTATTAACCACATATTAACCCTCTATAAACCATTTCAAATGGATTCTTAACGTGAAGTGTGACTAACTTAAGCTCCAGGTTCTGATTTTAAGCTCTGGCCTGTGGACTGTCCTATGCTGACGGTGTGTCTTTGAGACCAGTATGTCACCCTAGATACAGAGCTGCGACTCTTGCTTTGTGATTTTGTGCCTTAACATCATTATTTGTGTACTGGCTGTCTGCGCCTTTTCCACCTATATGGGAAGTGATGCTTTAACAAATAATGGACGACATTCACAACAGGAGGCTTTGTGGGTTTATTACAAGCCCTTGGTTACATCTGTAAAATGTCAAGAGCAGTGGTTAACCACCAGCTCCACCATTATTTCTTCAAAACAACTGAAATGCACTAAAATGAACTATTCAACATATTATCCACTTTTTTACTTTTGTTACTGACAGCTCATTATATATAAACATATGCTGGTCAGATATTTTGTGTTAAATGCCAGCTATCTCTCCATTTCTGCTCTTTAGAATTTCTTCCTTATTGGAATGTTTGCAGCCCAGCAAGTGCAGTGGTACTCACGGCAGTCTAGAGCTCAACACTAGCCAAGTGCTTTAGTGTGAAATGTGTGTATGTGAGTGGAGGGAGCAGTGAGAAATCCCTGGACCAGCACGTTGTGTGCCAAATTCATCCTGGGAGGAGAAGCCTGTGAATGAATGATGAGCTCAAATAGAGGGTTAAGCAACTGTGCTGTAACTCCTTAACTGAGACATTTGAATCTCAAGCTGTTTGTCTCAGTTTGAAATGAACACACAGAAATATTGAAGCATTTAAGGAATGCAGAGTTGGCTCAGAACTCGGCACTGTTACTGTTGGTATTACACTGGTGGTAAGTAGTAATTCAGGACAACTTAGGGTTATTGTACCACTCCAGTGATTGCTTCCAGGCAGACCAGTTTCAAACCAACTGTGCCTGCAAGCACAGCCTCGTGAGACCGCTGCTGTAATTAAACAAAACCTCTCTTATCTTATGCAGCGGTGTGTGTTAGTAGTTTTCACTTCAGAGTTATCTAAGGGAGGCATTCTTTGTGGGAACTGCATTTCATCTGTGCTGACTTCTCTGAGATGTGCTGGTTTAAGTGTCAATACTGTATTCTCTCATCTTTTTTTTGTCCTTATAGGGGCAGGCACTGTAAATTAGACAATAGTCGTTTTCTTAGTGTGATACTTGTTTAATCCTGCAGATTGTTCTTTTACTTCACTACCTATAGGCTAAGGATGCTATTTCAGTTATTTTAAATTCTTTCATTCATAATATATTTCAGTAGCAGCTGGAGAAGCAAAAACGAAGTTATTTTAAAATCTCTAATATAGTTAGGGTTATCATGACTGAAACAGCTTCTGTGTGTTTACATATGTGAATGGAGTTGATATGTTGATTGAATTCCTGCTATACAGATATCAACATTATAAAAATTGTGATGGTGACTGACAGCAGCTAATGTGCTTTTGATTGTCAGCTGTTGGAAGAAAGTCATTGGTAATCAAATGGATGAGAAAATTTTGTACTTAACTCTTTGCATTTTCTTCTTAGTTCAGATTTGCAGTATGCAAGAGTACAGAATTTTACAAGACTATTTGTTCTATGCACAGGACTTTTTCACTGAAACATTAGAACCAGGGGTAGATAGATGGCTGATGTTTGAGAGACTGCACAACCCTAAATTTCTTTTACCATCAGGGAAATATGGTCCTATGTATTAACATGCTTTTTTTTCCCCTGTTGCCTATAGAACCGATGACAGTGAAATCTACCAGCTGTGTTGGTACCATTGATGTTTTTCTTATTCCACTACTGTCATGAGTTACTTTTATATTCTGCTTCTACTACACAAATGTCAAAGTCAGTGTTGACTGACAGTTGTGCATTAATACTAGCAGCTTACAGTTTCACTGTTGTTATTATATTGTTATAATACCCTCACTAACACCTCTTAAGCTTAAAATTACAAATGGTACTGGTAAAATATACATCTACTGATACTTATATCTGGGTGCAAATTTGAAAAGGTCGTGTGAATTTTAGAACATCCTGCAAATTTAAAGCTAAAATTGCTTCATGGCAGAATTATAACTAACTAGACTTATGCCTCAGTAGCTTTAAAAAAATTTTCCAGATTTGAAGCTTTTGATGTTAAACCAGAGAATTCTTTCATCACTGTGCAAAACACCTAGCTTAGCCACTTGAAAACAGTGAACTCCCATCATAAAAGAATGTGCCTGCTTTTCTGACACGCTGAGCACTTTCTCCTCTCACCACCTTTTAGGAACCGAGTAAAGACAGGATTCACAGAACCTGAGTGGGACTTGAATGACGTGTTGGTCTGTGCAGTCTCTCTGCACAGGTGTGAATTTTGACCATAGTGCTGACAATTTGCTCAAATTGCTTTGCAGTTAGGACAGTCATCTGGAATCTACTTCGAGAAGGAAAATTGTATGCACAGCTAGTACATCGAGATAATTTTACTTTTAAAATCATAGTCACAGCTCACATATTTGAAAGAACAGATGCAGCTCTGCCCTGCAGCAAAGCCTTATTCTGCATATCATGTGATTGTTATATTAGGAATATATCCTGCTTCAAAATAGAAATGCCAGCTGCACAGTTTTGGTAGTAAAGAAATAAAAGTCATTATTAATAGGAATTTTTATCATACAATTTTCAGTCATTCAAGTTTCACTAATCAAATCCACATGACTTGAACCAACATACCACACCCCCTTAAGCAGTGAGTATTAGCATATAGGAAGAACCAAAAATCCTGATGAGTATTTGCACTGTGTTTGCTCAGGAATGTAATGGAAACTGGGTGAAAGAGCAAGAAAGAGAGAGACTTCTCAAAAAGATGGCTGTCTTGGCAGACGGTAATGTGTAACTGTCTTCAAAATTCCCATGGAACTTCAGAGAAATGAAAGGTGCTAGTCTCAGTATCCTGGCAAAACTGCGGTTGGGTGAATTGTGTCCTACTTGTTCAAATTTCTCTTGAAATTAGTCTCAGGAGTGAACGCATGTTTAGTGATATCATTTTTATGAAAACAAGACTGACACTAGGAAATGTCTGAAATTTTCATAAAATAAGTAATTTTCATTCTGAATAGTCTTTGTTCAGATATTTGTTTATTGCAGAGGCAAACCTAGTGTAAGATGAACTGGAGTTGAAACAAAAATTAATGTAGTATGAGACGTACAAGGCACTGTGTGCTGTTTTCAAACCTGAATCTCTGCCACTGGTTGCACTGCTGATTGCACTACCAGTTAGGGGATTTCAGCACTGCGCCTGCTCTACTAGTATTGACATACTTTTACATCTCTGAAGCAACATGGAGAGGTGTGATTTTCCTGCTCTGGTGCTTTTTGACTCTCAAAATCAAATGAAATCTCTTGTCCTGCCTAGATCATTTCATTCTCTCACCCCATTTTATTTCACTGCTAGTGCCTGACAGTCAATGGAAAGCCTTTAAGTGAACTACAGGGAGATCCAGGGTAGCTGCATACAGAATTATTTCCAAACTGGAAAAAAAAAACCCACCAAACAACCACCACAACAGCAACGAACTCTGCTTCTTAAAAGGGAGAAACAAAATAGGAAAATGTATCAATTTCCATGATTTTTAAGTCCACTAATTGTTCTAAAACATACTTGTGACTTTATGCCAGGCACTTTTACATCCCAGTAAAAGATACTGGTTGCTGCTGCTATTGCTAGAGAAAATTTTAAAATACTGGGAACTGATTTTAAGTATAAGCACAGAAAAAAAAAGCATTTATTGCCTTTATTGTATTTTTTAAAATTTAGTTTGTTGTTCTGCAAATATTTCAGTGCTATAATTGAGCAGACTGCAAAGGATTTTAGGTGAAAGAAACTAAAGCTAAGTAAAAGGCCACAGCAGAATACTTGTAGCTGTGTGATTGCAGTTCATGTGGAATGTGAACAACTTTGGATCTCTGCTAATAATGCAGCAAGACAGAGAGGCCTACAGGGAATGTGTTCTTTCTGAGCTTCCTTAGCATCACTCAGCCTCCTAAATAGGTCACTAAAAACTAAGCAAAGCCCAGTCAATTAATACCTAATTGTGGGCAATATTTTCTTTTCTTTCCATGCCCTCTGTTGATATAAATTGAATTTATTTATCCAGCCGATACTGTAAAATGCTATCAAAACCTATGCTGAATGACAGCTTCTGGAAGTTAACAGTCACCTGATAAAAAAAAAAAGAAGGAATCCAAGAGTCTCAAAAAACAGAATTTCTACCACCACAAGAACATTGTTTTCTTCCTTTTACTGTCTTGCTTTATACCGTTACCTCTCTCATCCTAGTGCAGCTGTGACTGAGAAAATGATAACTGTTTGGAAAGTTGCACACTGTGGGATTTTTTTTCCAGCTTCTGACCTTTCATTCCTCCTGGAACAGGCAGACTTTGGACAGGAGCATTACTCCTGAAACCCCAGGCCACCACAGGTGGGCAGCAGGCAGTCAAAATGACCAGTGTCAGGATGTAAGAGCAAGAGAAAGGCAGCTGGAACAAAACTAAGAACTTACCAACCCTAAGGCCCTTTCAGTTTAGCATCTGATTCAAAATCCACCTGTGTCACAGAAATCTTCCAATTACAATGGGATTTGAGTCAGGTTCAGGACAATAAATACCACCGAGGCCCAGCAGTTGTTGGGAGAAGGTACAGTCAGGTGCTCTGGTAGAGCTGCTGGTGTACGGTCTGTCTAGTGATAACTAATTTAGTTGCAAGATGAACAGACCTAATTTCAGGATGAGGGACAAGCTGCAGTCAGCCCCAGCTTGGCCAAAGGGTGTGCTCTTTAAACAAGATTGAATAGCTCTTCAGTTCCAGGGAAGCAAATAGATTAAAGGGAACCTGCATCATTTGGGTGAGAAAGATGTAGAAAGAATTTAGGGAAAGAAAGGGAACTGGAGGGGGGATATTTCCAAGGAAGATATTATCAATTTCCAAATGTGGGTCAGTGCCTGAGAGTAGTATGTTTACAAGCAGACATTCCATAAATTCCATCTTTTCCCCTATGAAACTAAAGCTTTATAACAGATATTGCAAATGCATGAAATAAGAAATAAATGATTTTTAACAACATCTTTATTTCCAGCTGATTCATCGGTACAGTGGTATACACAAAGTAGGTAAACTCAACCTGTTGGTGTTCCAGTCTGGGACTGAGAATGGGTAAAATCTGTTATCTAAATTTCAAGTGAGTAAATGGATGTCACATTACTGAGCTGAACCTTCACCCTAGATTGACCTTTTTAAAGTTTGAGCCAGTTTTTTCTCCCTCGAATTCATGCAGCACTGTCCTTTTGCTTTAGGCCAGAGTAGACATGAGAGAAATTAAAAATCACCAGGGAACAACATTTGAGTATGGTTGGAGGTGCAGAAACTGTCCAAAACCTCTTGTGAACTTGTCTCTGAGATTTCTAGATTTAATTTCAGGCTCTAATTTTCCAGCTCTTTTCTGTTAAGTAGCTGAAACTGGAAGTTGCTGATCTGAACTGGACTTGCCTATTGAAAATTTCCTGCTTGGCTTTTCAAAGTCAAGCACGAATCTTCTTACGGTGGCAGGAAAGCAAATAGATTTGTTTACAAACTTCATTTCTCCAGCAAACAGTAGCTACAACAAATTGTTCAATCCAGGATATAATAAAACCCAGTAATGTTTTAAGCAAAAGCCTTTCATTTTTTCCAACAGTTAAAGCCCTGGCATGCAGTGCTCATTGTTTAACAATGGAAAACATCCAGCTCTTCTTTCCTGCTTCTGTGTGGTCTGTCAGATACTTATCTGAAGAAAAGTGAATTGCAACTTGCTGCTCAGCCACAACATGGACATACTGCACCCCTTGGGAGGGATTATATATAGTCAAACCAGAGAGAATCTCCTGCACTGTTTTTTCCCCTCCCATGTGACAACTCTACTTTTTAAATAGAAGAAACTGTTCGAAGCAGGCTAGCTGTGGAGGCTGCTTTGATGTCCTGCCATCACACTGAGCTGTGGAAAGCCTTCTTGTTGTCTTATGTAGGGAGCAGTTGAGGATATCAAAGGGAAGATGGCATGTTAAGTTTTTATTGATGAATGTTTAATAGTCTGGGTTGTAAGCTGTCACGAGTAATGCAGTAAAAGGATTCATTCTGAATCTCGCTGTTTGCCATACAGTGCCTGAAAGTGATTAGCCTTTAAAGAGTACAAATCTTTATTTTTTTTTCTCCAGCAATTTATTTTCTGCAGCAGATTAAAAGAAATCTATCATGATACTTAGGAGAGAGTCAAGTGGGCACATTAGGTTAATACACCAGCCTCTCAGCTTGAGACCTGAGTTTGAATCAGGCTTACAGCAAAAAAAGCAATGAATTTAGCACTGTTTTCTGAAAGCCTACTAATGTGACAAGTTTGGCCACGTCCCACTGGGTTTAGGGTCATGCATCTCATGAGGTGCAACTTTATACCTCGTAAAACATGAAGTATGTTAATTGAGCAATGTGCAGAAACACTGGGCAGAGTCCCAAGAATACAGCCAGAAGATAGCTGAGGAGTGATCTGTTCCCCTTCCCCCTGCCCCAAAGAAACCCAAATAACCCTACTTTCCTATCTCCTGGAACACCAAAGTTTTAAAATAATGTAAACAAAATCATTTTAAAACCACTGGTCTCTTGTTCCCCACTCCCCATTGAAAAAATGTGCTCAATATAACATCTAGCACACACTTTGAAAATAAACCTGTGCCAATATAAGGGAAATTCTGGGGAACAGAGTGAGATTCATATTGCTAAAGGTTAGTCCTGTAAATAAATGCTTCTAGAGATGCAGAGCAACCCAGGCATGTTCCTGGGGGAACAGAGAGTGCATGAGGGCCAAGAGAAAGAGGGTAGAGGGAGAAAAAGATGTGAAATCATTGCAGGAGATTGCATGGCTGGTACATGTTTCATTAGTACGCCAGGTAATTATGAACAGATAGTACGGGCCTGAGAGGTCTGAGTGATGCTTGATAAACCTTCAGGAAGCAAAAAGTTTTCTTCTCTTATACTAAATGTGATGCAGGAACAAGGTTTGGTTAAACATGAGCTCTAACCAGCCATGGTGTAAGACAATTTAATTTACAAAGTTTTAGTGAAGTGCAAATGCAATTGTGAGAAAGATGCCAGATAAAACAGCCCTAGGTTCAGGCCCATAGTGTATTTTGTTGAACTCAATTGAACATATAAAAAAGCTAGCATTATCCTTTAACTGCTGCCCTGTTCTGTAGAAAGCAGTTTTTTGGATGAGGAAAAAAGATGATTATTCTTTATGATTCCTAATCAACCCTTGATCACAGCTAATTTAGTGACTTTTGACAGCATGAGAAGCATTTGCATGCTGTGAATCCATATTTATCCACTAAGAAATGGATTGAGATACTCCACTTATGCCCTCCTAGATTTCTGAGCAGCCATCAGATAGATAATGATTTTTGTTCGCTACCATCTGAGCTAGTGATGAAAAGCTTTCTCAGTTTAAGGTCATGTTAGCAATAGGTTAACCTCCTAATTACTGTCACTGTCACAATGTTTTTTTTAAGAGATCACTTTTCTCTCAGTCATCCTAAAAAACCAGCATGAAACAGTGATCTTTTATGAGATATCCCAGAAAAACTCTGCCTTAAACAAAAAAATCTGATGGCCATGCAAAGCTGGGGAGGAACAAGAATTCTGCATGTGTTTGTCATTTACTGGATGTGTGGGGATAAACTTATGCACGGAGATACGTATGTGCCTGTGTCTTACACTCCCACAATCTCTGGTTTATACATCTGTGCAAAAACACGTGACTGAAGATCTGTACCGTCTCTTTGTTGTCTGTGTACTGATTAAAGGCAGATGGAGTTTCCCTTATTTGGAACAAGGAGTTCTGGTTTCTGTTTTATTTTCACATTTTAAGAGAGACTTTGTTTGCATAAAGAAATCTTCAGTAGAGTCAACTCTTCAAAATACAGTAAGCTTTACATAGGCATCTTGAAAGGCAGACTAAAGAAGGGTGATAAATATTTAGGTGGACCCAAAGATTAACTGAATACAGTTCTTAGTCTCAATTATAGAAGGCTGTAGTGGGAAGAGATGACAGGATTTTCCCCAAATATTGTTTGGGATTAGAAGACCCATGGGGATTTTCCCTTGGATGACAGGCTGTTAAAGTCTACTTAGAAAGTGCACAATTTTCATTACTTTCCAAAATACATGCTTCACTACATCTCTGATTTTTTTCATTCTCTGCAGATCCATGACAAAGTGTCTCACAGTTCAGTGGTGAATCAAGGGGAAACAAAGAGCTAATTAAATTATCATGAATTATTTTCTGTAAATTATATATGTTATAACAGTCCTTTGGCATAGGCATAAAATCTTATTTTAATATATGTTTATATATCAATATACATGAACAACAGGAATATTATTATTACTAATAAAAAAAAAAATGTTTGTAACAATGCTTTCCAAGTTCCTCTCTCAATAACAAGGACAAGCACTGCCAAGTGGCTCTCTGATCTTTGAGAAGACAACTGGAAATTAGAAAAAGTCCTGAAGACCATTATGTCATTGGGATCTTTCTCAGGCAGAGCAAATAAGCTTCAGACAGAATACTTCTTGATACAATAATTGAGCTTTTCCAATGCATGTCAGATAAGGATGATTAAAATTTTTGTTTCAAAAATTATTTTGGATTGGAAATTATTTTAGATTGGAAAATATTTAAGCAAATGTTCCAGAAAAAAGAAGTCTTATTTCACAAAAACCTATCCATCTTTCAAAAAAAATTGTATTTTGATACTTCTAGCTTGGTTACCTTATTTTGCTATTCTAGTCTCTGGTCTGGATTCTCTGTCTGAAATGTATCACCCATGAATGCCCAAGTAAGCCCAAGACTGACTATGGTAATGTAACACAGGGGCTGAGCAAGAGAGGAACCTGTCAGCATCATGGCAGCTTCTGTCACAGAAGCAAGACTTTTCTTTTGTAATGCCTCATTTCTGTGATTCTTGAATTTGCTTTGATTTAGTGCTTGTCTTTTAATTTTCTGGTGTACAGACCTTAAAAAAATGCTCAGAACTTTCTAGCTGCTTTCCAAATTATTGGAAATAATGTCCACTGCATTTTCTTGAATGAGAGCTAGGCTGTTGGGTTATATTTACCATCTAGGTTTTGGCTAAAGCTATGGTGTTATCGTACGCTAATCAGTGTATTCCAATATACTCATACCATCTAACACAGAGCAGTCAGTGAATATTTTATCATACACTGCTGCCTTAGGCTTTTAAAACATTTTTAGAACATATTTGCTAATACGTGTCAACCACATTCCTTTTCTCAGCTTTTAAGCAATGCCATACATGGCCATGAAATGGAAGGTGGGTAGGTGCTGAACTCATCTTGGAGTCGGATCCCAGATGTTTTTATATGTTGCATAGTAGCTACAACTTTCTTCACAGTTTATATTGACTTTATTACACTTCATTGCAATCTATTTTAAAAATACAAACATTCCGTATTTCGCAAGTACTTTTAAGTGACACACTGAAAAGTAAACAGTTGGATCTAGGTCTGTCAATTATTATATGCTGGTTAGTCTTTTATTTGCAATAACTATATATTAAACATCATGCAAGATCATATAAAGTAAGCCTGTAGCTAATCTTGATGGACAAAAATGGTGCCCTTGCAAGCACATCCCAGAATGGTCAGTTGCCTCTGGCACTACTCTCGTTTTAATGGTAGTGGTTTTTACACTTCTGTATGTTGATGGTGTCAATAATAAAGTCTTCATGAAAGAACTGCTGCAACTTCAAAGTGCAACTCCTTGGCCCCTGCCTTGCTGGAAAATTGTTCCCTTCCTTTCTTCATTTTAACTCTGACCTTGAGTTTATATTCTTGGTTACAAGAGTCCACTGAACAATGTTTAACACCTGATTGCCAGTGCCTTTATTAGTAAGTGAGTGTTCCTGATGCCTACAGATCTCCATGGGAGTTACCGAAAATTACTCAGCTGCTTAGGAACTAAACAAGCAGAAGTCAGGTCCACGGTCTGCATCCAATTCTGTCACAAGATAACATTTCTCTCATTCCAGAGAGATCACTTACCATTTCACAGACTTACAGTTATGGCACAACAGCAGAGAAATATTTTTCTGGGCAGAACTGGAAGAGTGTATAATTCTGCTGTTTTCTGCTTTTTGTATATTCATTTGCAGACACCAAGGCTCCTCTTCAGGGTGCTCATTTAAATCTCTGTTTGTCTTTAAGGAAAGATGTAAACCTAGTCAGCAAAACTCAAAGATTTCTGCTGAACACGACTAAATGGTTTATATCAAAGCTCTTGTTGTTCAGTCTCATTCTCACACCTAGTGACACTACTCCTGTACAGAAATTAGGCATAAAAACAAATATTTTTTAGGATTAAGACCTACATACATAGTCCCCTCAATAGGACTGTTCACCCACTGGAAAAAAGTAGAAAAAGGTGTCATAGAAGATAATAATTAGAGGAAAAAGAGTGTTTTTCCATTCACTTGCCTGGTTTGCTAATGGAAGGCTATCTTTTAAGGCAACGGTGTGCTTCAGTTAGGTGTGAGCATTGTTTAAAGCTTTTTTTTTTGCTATGTGTATGTGTGTGTGCCAAGCAAATTTTAATTGCATGTAAAGGAGTGCTTTTAAGCAGTTTCTAAAGTTAATGAAATAATTGATTTGAGTCATTAGAGCAAAACCTGATAACATTTTAGATGTGTGGGTGAGCCTCAATATTGACTAGAAAAATTATTCTAAATTTGTAAAAAGGAAAATAAAAAGGTGGCAGGCTTTAGGTTACTGCAGATTTCATTACCTTGTCCAAGTCTATGTCTACAACTGCAGCATGCAAAGATGACTAACATCAAGGGCTGCAGAGGAAATAATGTCTCTGATACAGCACATATCTAAATTGCAGTAGTACACCTGAAAGCTGTACCATCTATGGGAAACACAGGCATGTGGGCTGGTGTGGGGAAGTTCCATTAGTTTCAATGAAGATATAGGTGGTTCTACCAAGCTCAGATTTTCCAGGACAGCTTGGAGGGTGAGAGCTAAGATCTAAGGGCCTCTTCAGCAGCATCACCTGGTCTTATAATGTTTATGCAGCCTTTCTTGCACACATCCACAGCACAGCAGACTCTGGCCTTAGATTTATAGCAGTGACAATGTGGTCTGGGCCTCCTAACTACTCACAATCATTTTGTAGTTGCATATATAAAAGGAAAATTTAAGGAAGAGAAATGTCTGTGTTTTGAAGTAAGGAATTCTGCTGACACTACAAATTCTGAAAGCACAATGTGCTCAGTGAAAGTACTTGAACCTTGAAATAGAAATACAGACCTCTTAATTAATCTCTCTGTTATTCTATAAAGTGCAAAGAAAACTAATACAGAGAATTTTCCTGTTAATTACAAACGGAATCTCTGTGTGTTTGAGTGTGTGACGGGGAGGAAAATGTTGGACCAGGGCAACACAATATTACACTTCCTACATAATTATGTAGGAGGGGTAGGTTTATTAGGCTTCAGTAAGCCACTATTTATGCGGATGGAATCTTTATTAGAAAACTACCTTTTAGCATTGCTCTTGTTCAAGTTGTAGCAGAATATCTCATCTAAAGCTGTTCTTTCATGAATATATAGGCTTAAATTATTTTCCTTAAAGAGAAATTGGCCATACAAAAAAAGTGGCATGCACTTTCTTTAATCTTCTCTGTTATGGATTTAGCTGTGCTGGATCATTTTTCAATTGCTCAAAATGTTAAAATTGCTTCCTTTTAAGGCACTACTGTTAAGGCTGGGAAACATAATTAAGGGCATCTCCTTTGTTTTGCTGGTCAACATATGGAGGCATTGTTCACTTTCTTTTCATGCTGCCTAGCTGAGTCTTGCAGCACAAAAGGAGGATTTTCTTGCTGCCCTCAAGCCACCTCTCATCTTCTCCAAGGTAAAAGTGGCAGGTCAGTGAAAGAGGTCCACTGGCTCGCTCTAGTTTGCGGGTCATCATTTAGTCCTAATGGTCATGCTGACAGTGACTGGGGCTCTCCACCAGTGATCGTTCCCTGAGCTGCAGCACCCTTGCAAATTCCCACTTCAAACTTCTAGGACAACTACCTACCCAAAGTGAATCCCATCTACATATCACATGGATAGACATACTTTTCAATGGCTAAGTTCTTTAAGGTCCCTTAGCAAGGCCCTTCTAGTATTCACCTCTACTTCACTCATCTGTCTAACACATGCTTTGTGACATCTAAAAGTCCCTGCTCACTTCTACCCTTCATTTTTCTACACTGATTTACCCTCCCAAAAGGGCACTCAAAGAGATGTTTTTCTGGAACATATGGGTGCCCTGTGCCACTGTCACAATCTATTCTCTCCCTATGTGATGACTTCCATGACCCTGCTGCAGTCAACCCAGACCTTCTTGGCAGTTTCTGAAAAGATGTGATTTACTGAAAAGATGTGACAATATAGTCATCAATTACCATGACAAAGGCTGCATCAAGTGAAAATGTTTTGCCCTGTGCCAAAAGTCTGAATAATGAATGATGCTGCAGTTTGGACTCAAACACAGAGGTCCCTTACCCTATCTACTTTTCTGTAACCAATATTTAGTTCAAAAGCAAATCCCATTTCTAATCTTTCCCTGAAAGCAGAATAACCCAGAAAATTCACTGGCATCCTGCATTACTCCTTATTTGTTACTGAGGTTTTTCCAAGAAGGTGGAAGGGGTTTTCCGCTAGGAAGACGTTACTCAGAGAAGATACAGCAAAGAAGCCTTAATCAAGACTTCCATCTCACAGCAGCCAGCTGTCACTCAGACACAAAGAAGCATTGGCATGCCTTCTACAGGGGATGACCTCCCTCCACCTAAAGGATTCCCAGTCATTAAATGGACCAGAGACTGACAGATGAAGTGCCCTATTGGCCAAATACATAGTGCTAAATAGCAACTCTTACTGGAGTGAGGTCTATGGTGTTCCTTGGGAGGACAGATGTACTACAGAGGCTACATAAACTGTGCATGGGCCAAGCTATCAAAAGCTTTCCTTGGACTGGTGGCTGTTCTTTGGTTGGAGGAGGCCCACAGCCACATCAGTATGCCAGATGTTTATTCTCTTCCCTGGAAATATCAGGGTCAAAATACAGGATACCTGTCCTTCACTTTTGGGATCATGTTCCATCACAAGCTCTACAGCAACTTCCTTGATAAGGATCTGCAGTGGTTGCTCATTCCTGGGGCAGGAATGCATCCATATCTAAGTAGGAGTGACTATTCATAGACTTACTGTCAATTTTATTCTGTTTATAACTCTGATGATACAAAACTGCTTTTCAGCTAAGACTTTAAACCAAGTTAGCCCATGAATGAAAGTGGCTGTTTCAGAAATGCTCTCCAAAATATGTTCTCAGGAGTAATATACCTTGTTGAAGAGAAGTACCTATACCACCTCCCGCCTCAAAACTGCCTGCCATCCCCA
This sequence comes from Haliaeetus leucocephalus, assembly GCF_000737465.1. Taxonomy (NCBI): domain Eukaryota; kingdom Metazoa; phylum Chordata; class Aves; order Accipitriformes; family Accipitridae; genus Haliaeetus; species Haliaeetus leucocephalus. The sequence goes on from NW_010972665.1 coordinate 5,348,773, forward strand.
TCACTTGGACAAGAAGTTGACAGTGGACCTAGATGCTGATGTGATGATCAGGTGTGTGAAAAGGATGTATGTTCTGCCTGTGCCATGGAGTGACTGAAAAGACACTGGGATTTGGAGTGGCAGGACATTTCGTGAAGACCTAGTGGTGAGGGCCATGCCACAAAAGCCTGTGGGACATGGACTGGTGGATTCAGGCAACCCCCACCAGGCACACTCTGGGATATGGTTCATCCAACCCCTGGAGCATTGTTTAAAGGCCCTGAGTTACATTTCCTGGATTTCCAGCTAGGAAGCACACAAGAATCCTGAAGATCATTCCACAAACTAGGTATGGTTAGGGCATTTGGCCTTGAGGATACCATCACAGATGCTATAAAAGGGCAGCTGGGATGCAGCCAGAGCCTAGGTTCCCAACTCAGGTAAAGGGCTAAAGCTGGGCAGAGTCAGTACTCCCAAGTGACTAGCCAAAGATCACAAAGGAAGATCGCTGGATGCAGGTGTGACCAGGATAGTGGAAGCTATAAGAGCTATACAACTGCTTCAATAGTATATACTCTGGACAGGACAGTATTAATGGAGGGGAGCTCAGGCTCTTTTTCTCTCCTAGCAAACCTGTGCCCGCCCTTTTTCCCCATCTTCTCAGCAGTGCTTTGTTCCAAATTATGTTGCACAATTTTGCAGTACATCTGATTTCTCATCTTACCAGAATGTCTCACAGTCACAAATTCTATGATCTGTGTACATTCCTCAGGATAACAATATAAAACAATCAAGGAGGGATAAAATGGGTAAATGTAATGTGCCTTGTGAATGAAATATTGGCAGAATGGGATGTGTTGAATCTTGCTTTTCTTCTGCCCCACAGGGGAGAAACTGAATTAATTCATCATTTTGCTTAAGCATGGAAGAGGGCACCATTAAAGAAAGCTTAGAGGAAAGAGAATTAAAATGATAGGGCACAATCATTTTAATCACTTGGGCTCAGCTTCATAAAAAGAGGTGAAATTCCTTTTCATTGGTCTTCAGAGTGCATGGATTTCATGCATGATTCCTCATTGACTTCTCTGCTGTACATAATTAAAATCTTCATGATTTTTTTTAGTATGCCCTATATAACTCAGTGAATGCTGTATTGAGAAAGATTTGCACTGTTTTGGTATTTTTCTTCTATCATTTGTTCACTGTTATTCTCCAAGAAAGTAACAATTACTGAAATAAACACATACATACCAGAGTAAGACAACCTCCTATGCAGCAATACCAACTGTTCCTGACCTGGCAAACATCTGCTAGAATCAAGAAACACATTCTTCTGAAATAGAAAGGGGGTGAGAAGTGGAAGGGATAAAAAAGCAACACCTTTCTGGAGTTCTACTGAAGAAAAACACATGCGTTGTTTGTAACAAATGAACAGCAGTGTGAGGAGCAGAGAGAGATTTATTTAAACAGGCAGTCTCTAAGCCCCATCGGAGGAGGTGGACCTCATCCCAGCAGTAGATAGAGCTCCGCTATTTCTAGTCCTCTGGCCTTCTCCTGAAACAAAGTGACAGCTATTGCTTTGTGACATTAGTTTACTGGCCACTAAACTGGGACATGGAAATAAAAGGATTAGTTATGCAGGTGACATAGTTACACAGAAGCTGGCACAATAGATACCCCTTATGTGGAATATAATGTCAGAATCGATACGTGACCATCAGACCCTGAACCTGGGTTAGTGCTGGCCTTTGTCTTTTGTTATTTGCCATCAATCTTCCTCAGGTACTACACTGTCCTAAGCAAGTCTCTGAAAAGGGATTCTCGATAAAAGGGCTGGACTGTACACTGTAACCACAACTGGAAAAAGAAAGACTGTCTTGATGTCCCTCCAAAACAGGGGTGGGGAACAGCAAGCCGTCACTTGCCTTCTTACAAGTCAAAAATGAGCCAGTAACTGCTATATGCATAAACTGTACCTGTATGAAAGTGTTAAGTATGATTAGCAAGTAGATAACGTTTATGTGAAATCTAAGCGTTATTATGTTATTAAAAAAAAAAAACAAAACGCTCTGGGATTTGAAAGCCCAATGAGAAGAGTACCTGCTTAATCATGAAGGACCGAAAACCTGTTTAGGGCTTAGTGAAGCACGCAGCAATCATTACGTGACTTCCTTTGCTATCTTGGCAAGAGTTAACAGCTAAGTGGCATAGGCAGAGTCAAACTAGGCAGGGACAACCACTGGGAGGAGGATTAAAATTCCTTTCTGTCTGAATTAAGGTGGGTCAGTGGGGTAAGGGAAGCCTTGGATTTGGATGGGGCCCCATGCAGGCTGTGATCAAGCCCTGCACAGCTGCTCACTCAAGGGTCTCTCTTGTCATTGCACCCTGAAGCATAGGGACCCAGACCCGAAAACACAATTTGGGTAAGAATGTCAGTCAGGTACAACAGTTCACAGAAAGGTCTTTCAGAATTCATCTCAGTGTAGGGAGATTCACTGTGGTTTTTTTGCTTTTCTGTAATGTATGTTGTCAACTAAGTAAATGTTCCAATTATTTTTAGGGTAAATAGAGACTTGTCTTTCCTTTTACCTTAATCTGATTCATATCACTGCAAACTCAGGGTAAGAGGCAAAAAACCAAGGCACTAAGGTCTTGATCCCCAAGTGCATCATTGTCAATAGCAGTGTTCCCATTCATGTAAAATTATTTCAGAATCAGGCCCTAAGCTGCTGTGTCTCTGTATACAAACACATTTCTGTATCTGTGTGAATATGTGCTGATGTGTGGATGTGTATAATGCTTTGTGTATGTGTGCATATATGTGTGTATTTACATACACATTCTCACAAACACAAATATATATTTAAGATTTACAGTTCTGGAAAACCTAGTGAATAATGTAAATGATTAAAGCAGATGCCTTGCAGAAAATATTGTTCAGACCCCCTCATTTAAATTCAGCCTCTTATTCACACTTGGTAATACACTCTGCCATATGAATTATGGATTCCTGTTTTTATCTCTCACAGTACACATGAATGTTTGATAAAGATTGTTTCCAATATTATATTTTGTCAAAATGCTCATCTAAAATTCAGTCAGAAATACATTTCCAGTAATTATGCATCGACTTAGCACTATTAAAAAAAAAAAGAAAAAGAAGAAAGCCAAATGATATTATCATTGTTTTTCCTGAATATTTGTGCTAAATAAGACTATGAGACTGACAGGATTTGCAGCCAAAATTCCTTATTTATGCTCCAGCCAAATGGAGCCAAGGCAGCTACAGTATGTTTTTCACACTGCTCTACAAATGCTTCAGCCTCAGCGCTTTGTCTTGTGAGGAAAAAGGCTGCTTTTATGCTAAATTATTCGTAATGACTTTGTGAAGTGGATTAATATCCAGAAGGGGTCTGGATTCACACTGGAGAAATATGAAATTTACTTCCTTAGGGAATCAGGATAGTCTTATTATAACATTCCTAGGGAAGGAAAAAAAAAAAAAAAAGATGTGTTAGTGTCCATAATAATTTTTGCATTTATTTTGTTTTGCTGTGTGTGAAATCACAGCTCCTGAGGAAAGACCTAACTAGAGAAAAACAAAATGTATATTCCCATTTTAGCTGGAAACCTATGTCATGGTGTATAGTGCTACCCAATCTTTGTGCAGGGTCCTCTTCGATTTTACCAGGCTGTGCAGGGATCAGGTGTCCAGAAGGGAATCTCTTTGGCTATATCTGCATTCACAAGGAAGGCAGCACAGTAGGCACGTATCTGCAGCTTGAAACAGTGGCTGCTAAGGACCTGGTACATACAGTGTGTGTGTTTGGGAAAGGAAGGTTACTTTAGATTAGCTCTAGTCTAGTTTCATGGACTGACCTCCTATCACGAACTGGCACACATAGGTACACTCCTGGAGTGCATTTCCCATTTAGTTTCATTTGAAAGGAATCCAGGTGCTCTCCAAGAGCAAACCAAAACACAGGAAATGAGGGAAACTGGAAAATTTGTTTTAAAAGGACAAGCCTTATCTCATCTGGAATATTAACATAAATGTACACATTGAATTCAGCAGGCTTTGGATCAGTCCTCAGATGAGGCCATCAGTTTTCCTTTTCCTTTCAAGAGAATTGAGTTAGGAGAGACTGAGGCACCAAGCAAGTGTGGTTACTGGTCTGAACTTTCTGTGGAGGAAGCATTATAATCAAGTGTACAGTGACTGATCTTCTTGATTGCATGTTACTCTTGTTTGGGGGAAACCTCCTGGAAAATTGTCCATACTGGCAACAGAGTCATTTTAATTCTCAATCTGTGATGCAACAAGTCCAAAAACACTGTGTATCTTTTAAAGAGCTAGAGGAGCTGTGGACCAGTACAAAGAAGGTTGTGTTTCCCCTCTAAAAAATCAGCAGTAATAATGGATTCATTTTTGTCTTCCTATCTGCCACTCCCTGCTGCATGTTTAGCTGGGGAATAGCCTGCACTCCTCAGCATATGGTCAGCTGTGAGGAGATAAAAGCCAGTTTTCTTTACAGAAAGACCCCACTTCCTTTTCCAAGTGCAATTCCCATTCCTTTGTTTCTGTTCACCTGCATATTCTCCTAGTGTTATTTGAAATCTTTTCATGATTGTGTTGAAAGCCCAAAATGCAATGATAAGGAAAAGATTGATCCATAATGGAACAGTCCAATGTTGACAAATTTCAAACATGTTTTATATAATAAACCACATAAAGCACGTCATTATTAATCTGTCTTAGATACATATGTGCTCCATATTACCAGAGATACTAGCCATTTTCCAGTCTTTTTTCACAGTCAGTCCTCACAACATGCTAGTGCTATAAATGCTTTTACCCCTACATAGCTGGTGGGAAAATGCCATACAATGAGTGGCTTGTCCAAGCTTACACATGTAGACCACTCCCAAAAAAGTGCTTTATACAGTGGAATGGAGTAGTGAATAACTGAAAACGTTTACAGCTTAATATCAGATATGACTTCTGGAGAAGGCCAGAAGAGCACAAGTGCTCTATTTCTTCAACAGTGCTCTGCAGCATGCTGCATGCATACCTGTGAAACAAAAAAAAAAGATTAAATTTGTTACAGGCTGTGCAACTGCTATTCTGCAAAGCAGAATGAAAAATTTCAGCCACTCACTTCCATCTGATGTATCACATTTCTTTCACAACTGCTGCTATATTTTGCAGAAGTTTTTCAGGTTATATCATGAGGTGTTGTCTTCTCTTAAATTCAAATTTGTGAGTAGCTAATAGAGAGCAATCACCATCTGTTTTTAACAAGTTTAATTTGCCAATGATGATTTTGATGGGGAATTTTGTTGCTGTTTCTTGCTTTTCTTTTGAATTACTCTGTACAGTAAGTAAAGCCCTAGACATCTGCCACACCAGAAAAGGAATAGTCCTTTACATTGTGACAAAGTGTGGAGGATTATCCTTAATGTTAGAGGCATACATTTTGTACCTGATAAGGCCTGCTTCCTTAAGAAGAGGGGACAACAACTTCTAATTGTAGATTTCTCAACTGGGGTATCTCTATCCTACCCACCAATACTTCTGCCACTTCTTTCCAGGGCACTTGCAAATCTCAGTCGAATCCAGCTGCTTAGACAGACTTTGCCTCTTGCCTCCCTTGACTTTATATCTGGGAAACTCCTGCTGCAAGGCTCCTTTGGGACAAGCAGGGTCGTAAAGATAGCCCAATCGCTATTCTTTCAGTGGCTGCTGCAATGGGAAATTCAGAAATTTCTAAGACAAGAACAAGTGCTTAAGTGGTGCAAGAGCCCTATTGACTTTCTGGATGCAACTGCTATACTATATGCTTAATTCTTTTTGTATAGCATTTTATTAGAAGCTCCATTATGGAAGCCATTAGCACCTTTCTACATAACAATATGATGACAGGATTTCTGCCTGTGCTTTCCAGAGGCATGTCCTTCGGGGAGTGCTACAACTAGCATAATGTTAGCAGATCTGTGTGTGAGGGTACATGTGTCTATCCATCTGTTTAATAAATGCTACACATCAGTTACTCCAGCTAAGGGAATTATTCTGCCCCATATGGCCATCACTATGACATATTTCAAGACAAAATACTACATATTTGAAGTGTCAAGTCCTTTAAAAAAGACACACTTTGTACTAGTTTTGGATATCCATGGGTACAAGCACAGATGCTGCTAGCATCTCTTAGGAAATAATTAAAGCATGAAAATACTTACTGAAGTCAGTACTTTCACCTTGGAACCAAGAAAAATCATCACCTTTATTCCTTAGGCCGGATATACCCCAGTGATCTTATGGGAAAGCTTCACATTAAATGGCTATTATGTTTGCTGAAGGCATTATTGGCATTAATCAGATGTATGCCGTCAAAGCAAAGCATCCCAGGGCATGACACATAATGCCTAGCATGACAACATTGTAAGATCAATAAATACTTCAGTGACAATGTAGTTGTATGTGGGTCTTATGTATGTGAATGGATGACCTGAATATACTCCAAAACAGAGTTCACTGGTGGGAAAAAAGGTCAGAACATTCTGTCTCTTGCAGCTTTTTTTTGTTGCACCACTCCATGTTTTCCCCTCTTATTTTGGAAATGAGTAAAATATTTCTGGTATCAGGCCAAATCCTCATCTGGAGTCCATCCACACCATTACAGATAGTAGTAAAATAGTATTATGGAATATTACACCAAAAAAAAAATCTTGCCCTGCACACCAGTAATTTATCTGCTATACTTTTTGCATCAGTAGCCATAAGAAATCATTATTGGTTCCTCTTCTACTGCATATTTGTACTGTGGTTAAAGATGAGTTACTGCACAGTTTGGGTTAATGGAGGCATATACCCCTGAGACAGAAGTACACACTAGCTTTAAGATGGGGATGGGTACTTTATTATGGTCTATGACTGATTTCAATGCTGCTTTATCATCTGCCAGCATGCACACACAAACTAATAAGCTATTCACTGCTTTTTGCCCCTGAGGGCATCTTTCAATAAGGCAAGTCATTGATTTTTACCATCAGACACACAGACCATAAGCCATTCCCTGTATCATTCTATCCCCAGTGGTGCGTTCTGCAGAGGAAACGGGTCATTTTAGTCACACAAATGCACATTCACACATGCACACACACACTAGCCAGCAATAATCTAGCTCAGATGCCCAGATATTTACTTTGCCTCCACTAGAAGTACTATTGATAGATACTAACATCTTCTGCAATCCTGTCAGCATAATTTTTATTAAAAATGCTTTGATGTAATGCTGGGGCCTTATAGAAAGGGCAGAATATACTTTTTTTTGCCCATGACAGCATGCTTCTAGTACACAAATCAGCAACTGACCATCACTGCCACTCTTTCAAGCATTCCTAGCAGGGAGCCCAAAGGCTGAATTGCAGTAATGTGTATAATCATAGCCAGTGCTTTTTAGGTTACTTGTATTTCTCCTAGGTCTGCGAGGGTGTCTCTTATGGCATCCTATCGTGCTGCTTAAAACTTTTTTTTTTGTTTTATAGACCAAGAGTTCTTAAACTTTATGACCTAGCTTACCCTATTTAAAATATAAAAGGCACCATGTGGATCATTGTGGTTTTAATCACTGCCCCGTCTTCTACTCTTGCCCTGATAACGTGCTTTAAATCTATCAATTTAGCTTCCTAAAGCTGACCAGACCAAAAGAGCACAGGTGCTTAGCTAGTATCATGTAGAATAATTCAAATTTCAGGGGGAGCATACTGATATCAAGCAGCTGAGGATCTGGCCATCTCGTAGATATTTCCCACTTCATTTACCCCCCTCTTCAGCAGGCTGTCCTTGGGAAAATAGATGACATACCAGTTAGTGTCTCCTCCCCAGCTACAAAGACGTAAGGAAGAGAGACAGTGCAGCAGCTCATCTTTCCCTCTCATCCCTTCTTCAGCCATCTGGACGAAGCAGCAAAGGGAAGGGTTAGTTCAGTACCTGGTACCCCATGATGCTCGAGACACTGAAAGCATCCTGGCCTGTCTAGAAAAGTGACCTGTAATGGCCTTAAGCTATCTTAGCTTCATCTGAAATCCTAGTGACAATTCCCTCTGGGCCACTTGGGCACAGAACACATGCTATCCCAGAGGCTTCACTTCCAGTGAAGTAAATCAGTTTCTAACAGCTTTAGTGGCTCATGAAAAAAAGGCCTTAAAGCTATATGATGTGGATTATACATTTTTATCTGCTCTGTATATGATACTTCAGAGTATCTGTAGCATATCTAAACTTTAAATAATCAGAAGTATCACACTTTAAAATACTTTAGGCAGAAAGTTTTCCCAGTAGCAAATAAAGATTCCCTAAAAGAAAGTTTTCCATACATCATGGTTTAACCCCAGGTGGCAACTAAGCATCACGCAGCCACTTACTCACTTCCCCCATGTTGGGATGGGGGAGAGAATCAGAAGGGTAAAAGTGAGAAAACTCCTGAGTTGAGATAAAGACAGTTTAACAGGAAAAGCAAAAGCCACGCACACAAGCAAAGCAAAACAAGGAATTCATTCACCGCTTCCCATCGACAGGCAGGGGTTCAGCCATCTCCAGGAAAGCAGGGCTCCATCACGTGTAACAGTTACTTGGGAAGACAAATGCCATCACTCTGAACATCCCTGAGCTTATATGAAAAGCATGATGTCATACAGTCTGGAATGTCCCTCTGGTCAGTTGGGGTCAGCTGTCCGGCTGTGTCCCCTCCCAACTCCTTGTGCCCCTCCGGCCTCCTCGCTGGTGGGGTGGGGTGAGGAGCAGAAAAGGCCTTGGCTCTGGGTAAGGGCTGCTCAGCAGTAACTGAAACATCCCTCTGTGTTATCAACACTGCTTCCAGCACAAATCCAAAGCATAGCCCCATACCAGCTACTATGAAGAAAATTAACTCTATCCCAGCCAAAACCAGCATACCATAAGAAAAAGTCAATTATATTTCTGACAAAAACTTTGAAACTAAATATTTCAATGAGGTACTTCAAAACTTCTCATTTGGAGCTTTCTGGAATTTTCTTAAAATATTTCTTAACAGCCTTTCGGATTATACCTTTGCATTAAAAGGCCCACAACAGAAAGTAATTCTGAATGTCAACATTACTGCAGGAAGTAAGATAACATCTATTTTTCAGCGATCTCTAAGCATTAATTAGCTTCATGAATTAAGTTTCCATAGTATACACTGCCTTGTGTAAAATTCAAAATATACATGTAGCCTGTATTAAAATCTACAATATTCAGTTGGTCACTATACTGTCAACTCTTCCACGATAACACTATATGCATTGAAACAAAGCAACTTCATCCAGTTTGTGGATATACCATGAACTTTGACCCCTATCCTCCCACAGGGGAAGGGCTCTGTGTGTTAAAATGAAGGGTTCAAAATAAAAAGATTTTTACTTAATGAAAATTGTTTTCTACAACAGAGGAAAAGGTGCTTTGAAGTGCATCAAGTACATACATCTTTCAAAATGTGTTTCGGAATCTAGGCAGAAAAATGCATCTGCAGTTAATTGGCATGTGCTGTTGATCATAAGCATCTAAGCAGCTAACTGCACGTCCTGGTGCCGTGACGTTATAAAATACAGTTCTGATTATTGCAATGTAAGTTTACAACTTAATTTTTATACACAGACCCGACTCTGAACGTCTCCTACAGTGTTGTATTACATGATCAAATGGTCATCTCTGACCTCAATAATTTATGTATTTTGTTGTTTTAGTAAGGAAAATTTCAAGTTCTGCTTATCCAAGGTTGGAGAAAAGGAATACCTGTTTGGAGAACTAGAAAATGGAGATATTCATGATAGTGGTGTTGAGAATGAAAAAAAAAAAATCAGAACTGTACCAGCTCATAAAACATCAGTAGAAATCTGCTTCTCCAAACTTAATATCAAAGGATCGCTATTTCTTCTGACAGTGTCTCTGAGCAAAGCAGCTAAGCCTCTGATTGCTAATTAAACCATTACAAAAAGCCCTTAAATGAAGCACCCCCGTGCCTGACTAACAACTCAAATCTCAAAGGCTTTCATAATTGAAAGTAAAAGAGATTAAATTAAGAAAATATTAGAGAGTTAATGAATGACAAAAAAATTTATTTGGTCTGTTTATAATGGAACAAAAATCAAGAGGTTGTCTCCCCTAGCCATGGGAGGGCATACATTTAAATACCTGTCAGAATATACTTTGTAAAGGAATAACTGCACGGCCTCAGACCCACTGTCCAGCAAGACAAGTACCCTGTATCCCGCAAGGACCAGTCTAACCTTATTTTCTTCTTATTTGGTCTGAATTTATAAAAGAGCTGTTTAGTTCTATCCCAGACTGTCCCTTAAGATCTGTCTCAAGGGCTCTAGGAAAAGAAGCATTTGAAATTCATACATTTGGTCCTTCAGTTAGGACACATGTTCCAGCTCCCCTTTCTGCCTCTCACATATGCAGCAGGGTGAAGAGGCCTCCCATGGCTCTGATTAAGGTGTTCCTCACTTCCACGCAGGCGTGCCACACACCGCTCCTGACTGACAGCAGCTCTACAGAGCTCAGTGCTGGGCGAAAGTCAAGACTCATACGTCTCTTCTGAGGAAAACCTTTAATCAGCTGCTACAATGCAAGTGCTGTTCTTTAGGAATATTTCTAGTTGAGGTGGTAAATGAGTGGTAAGTAAAATAAACATATCTTTTTGTACATGTCCTGCTGTTAGAAAAGCACAATGCAAAGACCACAGATGTCAGTCTCCTTTCTTCCACAGTCGAGTGGAAACATAGTGGCGGAAAAACAATTTACCCAAGTACATAAATATATTGTTATTCCCAAATAGAGGGTGATCCCTTCCTCCTGCAATATCACATAGTCTAACCATGATCTCCTCTTTTTACCTTGTCTTCCTTTACTGTCAATTTTGCTTCCTATAAGTAAGCATCATCAGTTAGATCTTGCTAATGGGAAACACTTGTGTGGATTTAGAAAGGCCTTTGCTGCTATGACAGCATACTTCACAATGAACCTTTGTCAGCACACTGCTATTATTTCCTAAATTCTGTGGGTGTTTGTGTGTGTGTGTGTGTTTGAAGTTGTGGGGGATGTGGAAGCTTTGATGAAATGCTGTGGGTGAAACGCCTGGCTGAACTGTCAAGCATGTGCCCAAGCAGGGAAATGGTGAGAGCTCCAGTCTCATTTCTTACTTCTCACAGGCCAGGTAAAGTGTGGTTTTAAGATGGTGGATCCTGCCCTTGCTGGTAACAGACTGCAACGTACTACTTCCTCCCATTCTGGAGCAAACCAAGTGAAAGAGAGAAGTGAGCCTCCTACTTGGATTTAAGCCTCCTGGGGTGCATTTTGTATACAATTCCTTGGTCAGGATGCTTTGTGAGCAAAAGGTAGCCCCCACTAGATAAGCTCTTTTGACTGAAATTGCAATCAGCTTCCAAGGTCTACAGAAAAGACGTTTGGATTGAGCTGGAGAAAGATTGCATTTTATTCTTTTTTCTTTCTTCCCTTTCCCTTCAAACAGCAACTGAGTACTCAGTGCAGTGGGTTTAACTTCAGTGAGGATAAAACTGCTGGAGAAAATGGTCTCACCTGAACCGTTTACCATCAGTGAGCTTTTGGATCTCAGAGAAGCCCTTTCCCTGCAGGTTGCTAAAGATGAAGGCAAACTCTTTAAGGATTACTCACTTATCAGGCTTCTGATGTCTGAGCCTGGAAAATGTGATCTATGACCAGTGGAAAAGTGGCAGAAGATTTTCATGGCAGTTCCAGAGCTGCCTTTGCTGTAGACCGTAATTGCCCTGTAATGAGTATCCTAATATCAACTCCTTTTGCACAGGGCTGTCTTTTCTCTTAAAGGGAAAAGAATTCAGCTCACAGGTAAAATGCTTTGAAATGGGAAGCAACTTTTTTTCTGAGATCTGCTTTGCATTTCAGAAAAGGAGTGTTTCAACATTATTTTAAACATCCCTCCTCCTCCTGACTCCATTAAGGACTAGATTGTATTCTGCCCTGAACTACTGACATGGAGTTTTCACAGGCATCAGGTCTCTTGTACTGTCATAGAGATATCTTAGTAGGAAATAATCATTTATTCCTATGGTGTGTTTGAATTTTCTATTACTATTTTGGAAATTTTCATGTCACACAACTGCAGACTCAAAATCCCTATGAGAATTCAGTGGAGGTGCTTTGTAAGTAGACATTAAGCCTCACAGAAATACAATGTCAAGCTGTCAGATGTAAGGTAGGATTGCTCCCCTGATTTCAGAGAAGAGATGGTGATATACAGCTGATAAGGAGCTGGCCCCAGATCTGGAAAAGAGCTGGTTTGTCCTATCCACCTGCCGGTGCAGAACTGTTTCAGAAAGTATACATCTGAATGATGTGTCAAATTATTCTTCCATTTTTCATGTGACAAAACTTCATCTGTTTTCCTGGATGATTATTACACAGTTGAACAAGTCTCACCAGTCCTGGTGACACTGATGAGAGCATCACAATATTAGACTGAAATTTCCCCTTTATCAATTCCATCAAATTATTTCTAGTGATATCTCCCTCAGCTGCTCGAAGAATTCTTCACTTGGCTTGCTGAACATCACCCCCTGAGAACCACAGCCTTTCTCTTGCAGTTTGGCCCAGCTAGGCAGACTTGGCTGGTTCAGAAGCACCCAGCACCTTTGCCTGTGTCTCCGAGGTGCTTGGACAGCGTGCTGCACCTGCACACGCCAGGTGCAAGTCACGTCCCTGCCGTGTGGCATGGCTACGCCTGTTGCAGTTTCTCTATATATAGTGTTTGCTGCATGCAAAATGTACCTGCAGGTAATCTCTGGAAGTAGCCCCATGTAAGAGGAATATATTAAACAATAGAAAATGATAAAGACAAATCAGTTTAAAGGCACTTCTAGCCTTTACTTTAAACACATGACTTCACCCAAACACTGTAAGTGTGGGCTGTCTGCTCACAGAAATGGAGTTGAGAGAGGTCAAAAATGCTTGAAAATGAATGAATCCAGGCTTTTCTGGGTAGGTGACAGAAGTGTGTGTGTCTGACCAAAAACTGAAAACAGCTGCTCTGAGCAAACCAACTTTTGTGTTTCAGATTTAACAACAGAATCAAAAAATATTTCAGCCTGTGAAATGGTACATTCAGAGAAGGTTGCATGTCACATCCAGGCTGTGGGTTTTAGAGCAATGGTATATATTTCTGCTAGAAACTGTGTCGATGCAGTAGTATACCTCATAACAGTTTGGATCCTACATATAATGTCTAAGAGAGAGGTCCATGCATCAGCAACAGGACTTTGTGATACATTGACTCTGAGGTAGCCAGTATGATCCAACTTATATATAGTTCTGTATAATTGTACTGAAACCCCCCCTACAGTCCATGAAGAAGAGCTTTTTTCTGCTCTGGCCAAGAATTTCCAACTACTTTCCAAGTGTAACATCAAGTAGGCAGCTCAGGAGCAAGAAGAGATCCAAAAGCCTTCCCTTAAGTGGCACACTGGAAAGAAACTTGAAGCATTTTTCAAGAAAAGGAAAAAGTCCATCTCCTAACAACTGATTGTTCTGATTTTTTTTTTTTTTTTTTGTTCCTGACTTGTAATGTCTCCAGTGACTTTAATTTGACTTTTCAATGTGGTGCACTCACTGGGCTCTATTTTTTTTTTTTTTAAATGGAACTGTTCATGAGACAGGTTTTTCCAAAGACTTGCAGCTCTACTTAGTAATCAGTCACCCTCAGATGAATATTTTTAATTATGAGCATCTGGCTAAATCACAGTCTTACGGAAAAGATATATTAGGTCATCTTGTGCAACTCACTGGCAATGCAAGATTGTTCACTACAGGACATCTTCTAGCACTTTGTCCTAGCCATCCTAAATTAATAAATCAAAATGGATTCCTTCACTTGTCCTAAGGGATTGCCTTATAGGCTAGTAAATCCTGCTGCTGGGATTTTTTTCTAACATCCATGAACCCAAACAATATCTTATGTAATTTGAAAATGTTGAACATTGTTTTCCTGTTACACTTCTGATGCTATAGAGGTGCAGTGGTTCTTACTAGGACAGTAATTTTTATTGCAATATCGCAATATTAAGGTATTATTTCTAACCCACCTGTGCTAACTCTTGGGTTGTTAGAACAAATTAATGCAGATTTTGAAAACCATTTAGTAATCCTAGGGCCATCCATGCAGTGGTTCTCTCAGTGCCCTCCCTCAGGCTTGTTTTTTTTTTTTTTTTTTTTTTTTTTAAAGTCCAGTATTACAGTTTCCATTTTAGAAGGCTCAAAAACTTAATCTTACCGGAAATTTTGACTGATGTTAGTGAGAAAGGACTTAACCCACATAGTGGGCACTTTTGGAAATAGTCCCTATCACTTTCCTGATTGCAATGCAGGAGCACTTTTCTCTATGGTACATGGTGCCACTGTTCTGCAACAGAATAACTCCTCTGGGCAGGGTATTCCTTGTCATTTAGTTCAAGGAATTCTCTGTCCGGTATCATAGCCACTGTACTGGAGTACTTTTAATCTTAGCCACTGAGTGATTTTTTTTTAATTCTCACAAAGGAAAAGACTTTTTTTTTTCCTCATTCACTTGTAATTTCATATTTCTTTTCTCTGTCAGCAGAAAGAAAGGGAGAGTTCAAAATAGTTTCCCCGTTTGCTAAAAATACTGATAATTTTGATCGAAACCAAAGGTTCAACAAGTTGTTTGAGAATGATGCAACCCATTTCAAAGTAACTTTTTTAAGTTAGTGACTCTAGCTGCGATTGATTCCAAGTGTTGATTTCATTAGCATTAAATTTTCAATGTAACTGTACTGGCAGGAAGAAAAAAAATCCAGTTAAAATGAAGTACCCATTTATAAGGGACTTGGGCTCTTGGGAAGGTGAAGCCTGACCCGAAAGGAAGGTATGCTCTTTTTCCTATCCTAATGCCTCAGCCTACTTTTTACATCTTTACTGTATTGCCTGTACTTTCCCTGATGCTTTCTCTCTTTTTTTCACTCTTAATTTCCCTTTTTTTTTTCTTTTTCATCTTTGGATAGAAATAGGTGCACACAGTTTAGCTGATCTCCTGAACTGCAAAGCCCAAATGACTTCAGAATGACACAAAAAGTTAAACAGTTACTAATCAAGAAAAGAGAATAAATGGTAGGTGCATGTAAATCTGTGCAGCTTAATGAAACGAAACAAGGTTGTTTTACTTTCTATTTTTAAGAATCTTTATTCTAATTTGAGGCTAGTGTTCTGGTTTTGGCTGGGATAGAGTTAATTTTCTTCATAGCAGCTGGTATGGGGCTATGCTTTGGATTTGTGCTGGAAGCAGTGTTGATAACACAGAGGGATGTTTCAGTTACTGCTGAGCAGCCCTTACCCAGAGCCAAGGCCTTTTCTGCTCCTCACCCCACCCCACCAGCGAGGAGGCCGGGGGGGCACAAGGAGTTGGGAGGGGACACAGCCGGACAGCTGACCCCAACTGACCAGAGGGACATTCCAGACTGTATGACATCATGCTTTTCATATAAGCTCAGGGATGTTCAGAGTGATGGCATTTGTCTTCCCAAGTAACTGTTACACGTGATGGAGCCCTGCTTTCCTGGAGATGGCTGAACCCCTGCCTGTCGATGGGAAGCGGTGAATGAATTCCTTGTTTTGCTTTGCTTGTGTGCGTGGCTTTTGCTTTTCCTGTTAAACTGTCTTTATCTCAACTCAGGAGTTTTCTCACTTTTACCCTTCTGATTCTCTCCCCCATCCCAACATGGGGGAAGTGAGTAAGTGGCTGCGTGATGCTTAGTTGCCACCTGGGGTTAAACCATGACAGGCTAGGTAGCAATATTTGCCCTGAATTTATCCTTGAATTAAATGCTATGGATTTATACTAAGGGCAGGTTTTAGCCTGTATGTTTTTAGAGTAGGTTGGTTTGTTACTTTAATCATGAGGAATGCTATGAGTTTCCTCCTTTTCCCCTTTATTTTACCTGCTTTAAGTTGTAGTGGAACAATTCACTTGCCATCACAAGGAGCGTTTGACAGAGCAAAATAAAGTTGTGCCAAATTGCTGATGATATAGCACTGTGCCAGATCATACACTGTTTCTACCAATGGCCACATCTGGTACTTTCCCTTGGTGGTTCTGCTGGTAGACTCGACAGCTCTGGTTCATTTTCTATTATTATCTTTAGGGCAGGGTACATCCTTTCCTGCTCCCTCTTGAAAGCTTCATGACTCAAAATAATTGCAAAAAGGTTTTAAATTACAGGTTCCTAAATAGGAGTTGATTTTCCAATAGCTTGAACTTTGATTGATTTTATCTTTGATCTTATTAGGTAGCCAGATCAAGGACTGTTCAGTCCTCATGTTTGACTTAATAGCTATATCACAGCTAGAGTCAGGTCCTAGCTGGAAAAAATCTGGCTAACACCATTGAACACTGTACCAGAGTTTGACAGTTTTCTGTATTATACAAATGTATGGGTACAAAATCAGTCTTTCCAATCAACAACAAGTGCCTGTGTTCTTTCTTCTGAAATTCAGTAACTGAACTTCAGCAGGACTCTCACTGGTGAGAGTATAGGAAATATATCCAATGCATTCAGAAAATATGGATTGGTTTGGGGTTTTTTTTAATTGGAGGAATTGAGCTTGTAAAATGTAGCCAGGATAGGGTCATTGGTAGGCTGACAAACAAGCATTTGACTTTGTCTTTAAATTTCTTCTCTTTTCTTTTTCTTCCTCTTTGGAGCTTGATGATTATCTCTGTAGTTTGGCTTGGAGAACATCTATGGCTTCTTAACCTGCCCATTTCCTGAAAAGATTTACGCATTCATACTGAATGAATTTCATACTGAATTCAGCCCTGAAATTAAAGAGTCAATGCATCTTCACAAATTAAGGAAGTCATTGCAGAGAAAGACCAAATAGATTTTTAAAAATGTAAGTAATTTTTTTATATGTTAATATGGGTAAGAGGCACTATTATTAAAAAGGAGCAGATTTCTCATAACTTAAAAGGATATGAATATTGTGTAGGTCTGAACCTCACATTAGTCTTTCATAGCTGAATAACTTGGTATAAATTGTAGTTCATTTCTTTCTGCAGTATCTGTAAGCATGGTCTCTGGTATCATAGGGTTTCCTGGGAATACAATCATGTATGTGTCTGCCATTTGCAGACATTGGTGTAAATGTATTGATATGAATTACTAGAAAAGGTGCAAGACAATGGGGAATGACATGCTACATGTCACAAACTGTTCCAATCTTCTTGTGCTATTTAAGCAATTTCAGTCTGGTTGTGTCCCTTGTGACTTGGGGCCACATCTTCCTCCTGGATTAACTCTGCTGACTTTAAAAAAAAAAAAAAGCTTCTCTAAAAAAGGACGATGATGGTAAGTGAATGCAGAATTTGATGTATGGTGTTTGAAGTGTTTCAGTAAAATATTAATAGGTTAATAATTTGCATTGACTTATAGCCAGATTACCTTGAAGAAGGTCTTCTGAATTATGTCTGTCCTGAATTAATTAAAATAATACACAAAAGTGTGAATACAATAAGTGCCAATAACATTAAGTAACCTCCTTGCGCTCCTCTCAAGTGGAAGAAGTACAAAAACAATCTTAGCGGCATAGCTTCTTGATAAATTTCTTACAAAATATGGACCAGACAAGACTAACCCCAAATACTGCAAAAGCTCATTTACAGTCTGTGACAGCACTGGACAGCCTTATTCTAGAAATCATGAGAAAGTGTTAATTTAACATAAATCTAAGCTTTCAAAATAATTTAAGTATAATCAGGAGTCCATAATGCAGAATTCATTGAGGATCATTTATCATATTAAAGGGAGACTAGGCAGAGATCAGAAACACTAGTTGTCCCAGTGCCCTCTCTTTCACCCCTAGCATCAAGCTCTATTGCACATTAAGCTTCTTACAAGTCTTCTGTATTTTTCAGCTGTTGGTCCTGTTACAAATATATCTCTGCTTTGTAACATCACAACCAACCCCTCTCTACAGAGAAAGCCTGTCAGGCCTGCTCGGCGTTCGTTATGTGCACTGTGCTTAGAGACGCAGGGAAGAGCAAGAAAAAGGTCTAGTTAATGGCTGTGTGTGAAAAACTGACTGCAAGCACATTAGTTGTAATTACTAGTACTTTCATTGGTTTTATATGCAAAGAGATTTAGGAAATCCCCTGTAAATTTGAGTATCTCAGACACCTTGCTCACTGGTTAAAGAATATTTTTACTGTATAGTTAGCGTATGAAATGCTTGCTAGTGTGAAAGTTTTATGAATAAAATGAAAAAAGTTAGATCCCCCAAGATGGAATAGACCCTTTAAATAGCTCAGTCATTCCTGCCACTGAAAAACATCTGCAGCATCCCTCAGATAGCTCATAAGGTAACAGGGGGAACTGGAGCAGTGGTCATGAGCAATCCAGATTCAAGTTTCTCTGTGCCCAGCCATGGAAAGCTAAACAATATGAATCTTCAGACACCTGTTCTTATAAGAATGTTAAATGTAGATATTTGTGAAGAATTTACTATTAAATAAAGTGCCAGCAGATGGCATTGAAGAATATATGTCATCATTCCTGTTTCTTGTAGAAGTAATAAGGCTTCATGTCACCAGGTACTGAAGATTGCTTCCTCCATGCATCTCCTGAACACTGCATGTAGTCCACTAAACTGGCCAATTTACAGCAGCTGGGGACCTGGTCTTAGATGTAAGAAAAGTTAAAAGGCTCCAAACTCTCTTTATATGCTAAAGTTTTCCTTTATCCTCTGGACACAGTGGTCAGATGGAAAAATCCTGACTGGGTTGCCATCAATAACTGAGAACCATCACAGTGGCACAGGTCTCCTCTTGTTTCTTGGTGTCTGCTGTAGTTGTGTGCTGTTGGTCCTGCT
This sequence comes from Haliaeetus leucocephalus, assembly GCF_000737465.1. Lineage (NCBI taxonomy): Eukaryota > Metazoa > Chordata > Aves > Accipitriformes > Accipitridae > Haliaeetus > Haliaeetus leucocephalus. The sequence goes on from NW_010972665.1 coordinate 5,367,707, forward strand.
GCCAGTGAATTAGTTAATAGCTCTTAACTCCCTTTTAATGTTGATTACTCTAGATTATGTTTTTTTCCGTTTCTACTTCATGTTTGCAAGGAAGAAAAGCAAGGGAAAATAGGCATATATAAGAAAGACAAAAGGTAAACAGTGAGAAAAAAGAAATGGAGAAAAAAAAGGCTGAAAGATAAATAGTGGAGCAGAAGATACTACGATCATGAGGATTTAGTCAGAGATCTCACTTTGATTACGAAAAGTGGCTGAGTTTGAATTTGGATTGGTTTTAGTTAGTAAACCTTAGCTAAGCCTGATCTATGTTGATTCTCTTTCGCAATCAGTTCTGGTCCAGAGATGATGGGTGGAAGAGACTACACAAGAAAATGAAAAATACAGAAAATAATATGGTAACTTATTTAGTTGGTTGGAGAGTTGGGAAACATAGATGCTTCAAAAAAATAACAATCAAGTTATCTTCTTTTCATTTGTCTTTCTAGACTTACTTCTTTCCCAATCCCTAAATGTACCTTTTTTCTGTCTTGATTCTTTCAGTTTCCATTTTTCCACTTTTTTTTTCGTTGTTTGCATAGCTCTCTCTTTTTCTTTGATGGTAAATAGATAGGATGTGCATTTTCTGTTAGGTATGTTTCTCCAGATTAAAAGGTTTGTAGGGCTCCACAGTATTGAAATCAATAGTAAGAGCTTCAAATATTCATCTCTCAGTAAGTGGAGAAGGTCTTAACAAAACACTGCAGGTGAATCAAAGGCTACTGGTTGTGTTTACTAGCCGTAATAAAATGAAAACCTCTGCTGGTTACTCTCCATGTTTAAAGGTAATGGGTGATTTCTTCCTCCTTGTCTCTTGAATCTGAATGGTTTTCAAATGCCAAATCAAACACCCATCCAGTGAATATGCAAAGATGTGTATGTAGCAGAAGCCAGTTGCAGATTGCTTTACTTAAAGTGCTTTGAGAGGCGGGATTGCCCAATGGGGAAACAGGCTACAGACTAATTAAGAAATGGCATGTTTCTTCTTCCTTGACTTAAAATTCTCCATAGAATTTTTTCTTTATTAAGCACTTCATAAGATCCCAAGTCTGCTGAACTTCGAAAACTTACAAAGAGCTTTCTTCTGGAAGTTTTAATTAGAATATTTCCCATTCCAGCTAATGACAAAAGGAGTATATGACCTCTGATTGGTCTTCATAATCATCTACCTAACTCAAAGATATAAAATTACAGTCGTGGGGTTTATTTTAAATCTGTACAAGGAGGTTCTACTAATTTTTTTCTTGTTTCATTTAGGGTATTTTATAATAAAGTGAAGGAAATCCCTGTAGTTATACAGCACAACATCATTCAGCAAGCAAAGGTGTGAACTGTTGGATTTATTTTGGGTTTTCATACTCACAGAAAACCAAGCTGGCATCTTTAATGCAGACACAGATGTCAGACATCTTGTGAAGAGAACCAACATGCTGTAGTATGATTTACTTGGCAACACAGTGCAGCAAAAAAAAGGGAAAATTGTTTGGCTGTAGGATAGACAGTTGATTTGAATGTACCTCCTAGCCAAACAGTCACACTGAAACGATTATGTTATCATGAGTTCTTCTTTCTCCCAGGGAGCATGATGTCCCCCATACCATTTCACACTGAATCCTGGTTTTCAGCATTGTCACCGAGTGACCTTTCTGTCCAATCTTGTAGTGCCAACAGGGGTGAAATTTTAAAACATATTTTCAGTGATTAAGCAAAAGGTTAATCAGAACACACACAATATGTTTTTTGACCACATATGGAGGGGTGGGGAAAATTAAAGAAAAAAGGACCATGAAAGCTTAAATAACATTAGCTACATTTTTACATATGGAAATATTAAGGAATATATATGAGTTTATTCACTTCTAAGTCCCTCAATACGGAGAGGAACAGAGCATAATCACCTATCATGATCATCTTCTTTTTTTCATTTTAATAAAATATTCTTTATACAGCCACTTGGGTCTGCAGCTTCATTGCTCATCCTTCTGACCCAACCCCCACTTCTGCACATGGACAGCATTTCTGTCAAATCTCAGAGCTTCTGTTACAGTTTCGTGTTTGACTGGTCTTGTGTTCCTCTGGTGCCACATTCACATCTCAGGGCATTTGCCAGACAGTTTGTAGCGTTTCTCCCTTTGAGGGTTCATGTGCTAGATGCAGATTGGTACCCTGACACCAGACAAGTGGGACGGAGACCACTGGAGGGATGGGCCACAGCACTGAACTGCAGCTGAAAGCAGGACTCTGCACTTGTGCCAAAGGCTTCCTCTCGAGTCCGCAACAAGTATGACCTGTCACCCCTGACTCTAGAGTGGTCAAATGACTTTCACATGATGAAACTCAGAAACTGAGACCTGAGAAGAGCCATGCTGAGCCAGCATATGAGACAGGACTAGATAGGCTTTTCAGTTGTCATCCATGACACCATTAGCACCTGCAGAAGTTCTTAAGAATGAAACAAATATTGTTCACATACTCTACTAGCCTTCAGAAACTGGCAGTTCAGTCTTTCTGAGACTAAATGTATTGCTTTCCTGTTCAATAGCTCTTTATGGATTTTTCTTCTATGAGTTTATCATTTGTTGAACAAATGTATATTTTAGCACCTATAGTGCCCAGTTGTTAGGGCTTCCACAACTTAACTTTGTTGCATGACAAAGTAGTATATTTTCTTTCTTCTAAACCTTCTACCTGCTAGTTTCATTTGATGCACTGTAGTCCTTGTGTTGGAAAAAACAGTGAATATTCATTCTCTATTTACTGTCTCCATTCCACTCATATTTTAAATATCTCTATTAAACACCCACTCAGCTGTCTCTTCCAGGTTGAAGAGCTGTAGGCATTACTTGTATGAAAACCATTCCATTCCTTAAATGATCTTTCTTTTTCCCTTCTACTATGTGTCTGGTTTTAAGATGAGGACCTGAGAATTCAAAAAGTTAGAAAGAGTGACTTGGTGACTTGTTTTACATCCACAATCATATTACATGCAAACTATAACAACCATAATACAAAATCAGTCATGAAGGTTGCAGTAGGCATGAGTAATCCAGTGTTATGACTTCTGGAATAAACCCACAGACCATTACATCTTGGGCTTGTTAATTTTTTTTTTTTATGCTTTGTTGTGTTATTTATGTAATTTTATGCTGTTTAAACAGCCTTTTTCTACACCCTAGCAGCTCATATATCATTTTAATTGCCCTAGTGCCTATTTTTTTTATTTTCATGTATGTTTTGTGCTGCATTTTACCCTACAGGCAGAGCTCCAGAGTGCCTCAATCCCTGACAGCTTCGTCTCCTTTCTTCCTATCCAAAGTAGTAAAAATTCCCTCAGCCCATAAAGGCCCCACCATCCCCAGAGCATCTCACTGTTTTTCCCACCCTTACTGTCTTCTCTACTAAGAAACGTGTACAATTCAATTGGCTGGAATTAGACAGTTGCAACTGATGGATCTCCTGTTAGGAAATACTGTAAGATAATTCTCATCTCGCAGAAGATGGACTAGAAGCAACCTTTCTTCCACATATTCTAAAAAGAGTTAAAAATAGAAAGCAAAGGTTTTTTTCAAAGTATCTAGGGAATTGGGGAGCAGAAATCCCACTAAGACATCAAAGAGGTTTGTCCTTAACTCCCTTGGATGTTTCTAAAACTCCCAACCTCAAAGCTTGTCCTAGCTGCCTGCCCTCTGAAGCAGGATTATAAGTACACTCCAGCAGTGGAAGTATGTTGTTCTGTTTAGCGATCTTGCAGGAGAGAACTGCATTTGAACTGCATGTGAACAGACTCCCTTAAATCACTGCCTGCATCAAAAGATTGGCCCAAGCCCCCTCTTCCTCCTCCCTGCTCCTTCTCAAGCTGGCCACGGCACAAGGGAAAACCAATGCTGGATACTTTGAGGAAAGGCAGAGCTAAGGAAGGTTTTAATCAGCTGCTTCACATGCATAAAAGCAGCTGGAATTTTTTTACGTTATGTAATTCCCCACAAAAGGATCAAACCTGGTAAGATGTAGTCTACAATCTAAGAGGTTTTTTTCCAGATGGGAAATGGAGACACAGTGTGATTTAAGTGGTTCACCCAAGGAGAGAAAAGAGGAACAATAGCTAGAGCATTAGCTTGAGCCTTGCCAGTTTAATTCAGTGCCTTGTCAGATGCTTCTGAAAGTCCCTGTGTGGGGACTTTCAGAAAATTGTATTTTTCACAGTAGTATGAGGTAATTCCATAAAAAGTTTCAAAGTGCTCTAGACTCTTGTTCTGGGCACGCAGCTAAGAGGAGAACAAGAGAAGTCAGACCAGGAAATTCCTGACCTGTGGATGATTACCTTTGCTACTTAGTTATCCCTCTTGCCTTCCATCACTGTAATTACTGTTTGTGACCTATCACATATGACGTAATTACTGTTTTACTGACACAGAGGCTTAGGCTCAGGCACTTTCTGAGGGTGAGCCTGAATGTTTGAAAAGGCTTTTCTGTTATCTTCCCCTCTTTGATAGGAAAATGGGAGTGTTGGGAATGGAAACGCTGAGCTCCCATGCAGTGGGACTTATGTTGTCTGAAAAAGGCTGTCTTTATGAGGTGATAAAAAGACTTCAATAAGGAAAAACCATACAAAAGATCTAATAGTTCTTGGCTGTTTGGAGGAAAATAAAGGGGTGGAGGCAAAGGAAAAATAATAATAATGCAACCTTCCATTTTCTAACATGGACAGTTGGCAACACTGCGTTTTTCCAATTAAGATGATAGCATCTGGACTACTGTAATCCTTAAGGCTGTAAACTGTGTCACATTGCCCTCTCCAGAGTGGATTCGTCAGTCAGCTGGCGATAATTTATCTGATTAAAAAGAAAGGCACTGCCTATAATTTTACTGTAGGGTGGCTATTTTTAATTTTTTTTTCCATCTCACATGCACTGTGGGAATTAATTTGTCTAAAGCACTGGACTGGAAGAAAAAAACCTGCAACAAAATTAAGGAAACCTCTTCCTTTATCCTCCCTTCCCTGTTCAAAAATATCTAATATAAAAGAGTTAAACTGAGGGTTTAGCGATTTTAAATAGAATTATATCACCTGCTAGATTAGATTATTTATTATACGCTGGAGTTTATTCCTACAGTGCTGCTCAGGCTGCAGAGTGGAGAGAGAAGCACTCAGCTTTGGAAGGGAAGAGCAGTATGGCAGATGGGGCTGTGTGACAGCTGCCATCAAGACAGGTAGGGCAGGGGATAGCAGAGGGGAAAGAGAAGCAGCAGCACTGAGGGGCTGGGAAATCCTCAGCAGCAGCGAGAAGGGATTAGGAAGGTGCAACTTAAAAGAAACGAAGAGAAACTGAAATGAGTTTCACTGAGTCGATTGCCTCAGTCCTTTCTCTAGCATCCAGCTCAACCTTTGGATTAGAAAACTCTAAGTAATGCTGTTATCCTGCAAAAGCATAATAGTGGCTGCAAAACAAGAACTATGCTTTTAGGAGGAGATAGCTTGATAGTGACTGTTTTCACCCTGCCTGTTTAAAACACTAGCAGAATTCCTTATTTGAAAAATTAGAAGGAATCTATCAGTAATTTTGGCACCTCTGAGATTATTAAGTTTCTTTTACATTTGTTCTAAGTCATTAATGTCAGGAGTTCAGAGCTAGGGTTCTAGTTTGGACATCTTGCCTGCTGAGTCGGATTCTCCGAGATACATCTGAACTACTTAAATCCAAAGAAAGACTGTCTCTAGAAAGAAATCTAAGGCTCTCATGGAGATAACAAATCTTCCTTCACACAAGCTCCTTGCTTGAGCCTTGTGTGAGTATTCACACCTGTGCTGAAATAGGAACTCTTGACACCTGCTCTGAGCAGGTGCAAGAGGTAATAAAAACAGTGAAAAGGGAAGACAAGTTCCCCATGACTTTTCACAGGATGCAGGCAAGCAGGGGCTATTGAAATAATGAGGGAGGAAGGATAGATAAGCTGTTTCTAAACCTCTGGGGTTCTTTTTTATAATATGGGATAAAATTCCAAAAAGTTTTTATTTTTTCTCCCAAGCAGCTGGCTTGCACCAATTTCAGATTTTCCTTTGCTTTCCTTGTAAGCCCTGGTACTTTTTCTTGGTTTGTGCTGCTTACATGGCTGGAAACAGGAGTAATCACACATGGTGCTGCTGTAATTTAACGTATTCCAAGAGGCATGAGCCATGGACACAGGTAGAATATCAGCAAGTATCAGATCATAAGCAAGATTTTTGAGTGGAAGCTAAGCTCTAATGTTTTGGAGAAGAAGAAAAACTTTGATAGGAGGAAATATGATGATTTTCATGATAAGCTATGAGTGTCATTTAGTGTATTGGTCAGAATTGCTTTGACAATTTCTGTCTGGCCTGTTCCTACACATCAAAGAAATGGCAATTTGAACCTAGCATTTTTTTTTTCCTATCAGATGCAGGGCTGATGACAAACTGGTTGCATGTTATCCTTGACAAATTTTTGGAAAGACGCTTTATATATGCTCTTAAAGCGAGAGTGATGTGAATGCACAAAATACTTTTTTTATCCTCACAAACACTGTTCAGATGCCTGGAGTTGTGAGTGCATAGCTTCTTTGCAGCAGCAGTGAGAGGGAGAGCTGGGATTTACTGGGCAGGTGAGGATCTGGGAAGAGAGTTTTGTATCTTTAATTGTGAAAAGCACAATTGTATCTGAACTTTGGCTTAGTTTGCAGAGGTGTGCTGAGATCCTGTAATCTTATGTGAGCCCAAAATGCAGAATAAAACATCTTCCTATCAAGACAATTCCCTTGAAGCTTCCCAGGGAGTGGCAAAATTCACTTAACCCAATGATTTTGAAAAATGCAGTAAACTGTTAGCTTAATCCACAAAAGCAGCCTGAGAAAGTTAGATAAGACCATGATTTAATGTCCTTTAATGTAATGGACAAATCTAATGAAAAGGTATAGCCAGCCTTCTCTCCAGTAAGGCAATACTAGATTCGGTGAATCAACCCTAGCCTTTTTAACAATATTTTTCTGATGGCAGAGGCTAATATTCACCTCGTTGTGTTATACAGACACAGTAGACTTGCTATGAACTTTGCAGGAGATGTGGGTGACACTGCTGCTTCACTAGAACATAGGTGAAGCTTGTCTTTTGGTTTGTGATTCCCACCTACAAGAGTGGTCACACAGACCTGTGCAGCATCCAGAAGCTTTTGTGTTTGTGTTTTGGATGAGCGAACTGCAAGTGGCTCAAAGCCCCTAGTTCCATCATGGCTTTTTAAAAAGATGCACGTTGATAGCATCAAACTGACTTATATTAATCTTTGTTATGCATTGGCACTCCAGCTTCATTGCTAATCTCAGTATGTTTGCTATCTGTATTAGTTTATTATTAAAAGATGAGCCAAGGCTGGGACAAACCCCTATTAATCTCTCCTCCCCCATCTCCCTGCCACTGATAGCAACCTATTTACCTTTTTTAGGTGAATTTTAGCTAACAACCTGCTGAGTTTCCTTTTGGTGTAGCTGGGAATGTATAAATAGATGGGGATTAAATGAAAATTCTGCTAATCAGTTTGTATATGTAACACTCAAAAAAGCTTAGGCAGGCAATCGAACAGTTCTGTAAAGGAAAAAACACATGTTGGTTAAGAGCAAGGAGTAATCTGTGTTTATGAAATCGTAATGTGCAGACTTTTTGGCAGAAGTATTTACCTTGCCAGTAGTAAACCTGCAGTTTCCCAGGCAAGCTTATCTAGCAGCCTAGGTGTGGGGCACAGTCCTGCTGTGGGAAGTGTCTTCTGGGCACAAACAGCAATAAGTCATAGTTCCCTGAAGGACTGGGTTGCTCTGTAGAGCTAAGCCAGCGTATTACATATGCATGGTCTTGCAAGTGGCCCCCTCGATCTCAGAGAAGAGAAACTGATGCCTGAATAGAGCAAATACAGAGCACCTAGTTGCCCCAGTGCTGTGCAACAGGGAAATGGAGGAAAGGACCTTGTGGTAATGTTTCACTGATGCGGGAGACATCCAATTACTTTTTCCAGCTGGAATAAATGGCCCCAGCTACAGTAACTTAGCTGTTGGATGGAGAATCTGCCACTTCTGAGCATGGATGAGAGGTGCAAGTTGTAGAAAACTACTGGCTGGTCTCTATTTTGGAAGGCAGACCTATAAACTGCAGGGGCAAATTAGATGGGAGGGTAATGTCTTACATCGAGCCATGATTCTTGTTATTAATCAGTGATTAAATAACAGTTTAGCCATATAAATTCCTTCTGCTTTCAATGCACAAAAGAGTTGTGCTCATTTACCCCAGCCAAGAATTTGATATAATAATTTTGGGAAGCTTCCTGTTTCTTTCATGTACGCAAGAGCTCTGTATTATGTAAAGAGACTGTGGCATGAATGTTACTTGGCCCAATTTCTGCATGTAATTAATTGACTTAGCTTTTTCCTCTGCATGCAATTCCACATACAAAGGGATGTTTCAAATTACAGTCAATTGTTGAGAACACCTTCCAAGGAATCTTTCATTTAAAAAAAAAATAAATAAATACTTCTATTTTCATTTATTTCCACATTATACAATTCTAAAGTTTTTAAGAAAGCAATGTAGTATTTTTCTACTGAGCTTTGAAATCACAAGCTTTCTGTTTATTGCAGAAACATCCGAGATCCTACATCATTTGCTCTGTAAGAATCTAATCCCATGTACTTGACTAAAATTTCTACTTGGGGTACTTTTGTCCAACAACTCCACCCCAAAGGCATCTACATAGGGATAGTTCATAAAAAAGAAAGGATACCTGGGGATGAAAGGTACTTTTATAGAGTACATAAAGCATTATGACTAGGGCTTCAAATGTTGCTTGTCAGGGGCTTTGATACAATACCTAGAAATACCCTTTTCCTGGAATGACAGTGTCATGAAGTCATTTGAGTAGTAGTTTGTTTGGAGCAATACCTGTGATTTCTGGCATGTGCTGAAAATTTTAATTTGGGCTCACATCTGTTGAAAATAAACACTTAAAATCACTAGGCTGGTAAAATATATAAGCTACTTTTTATGACCTTGAGTTGAGTGAAGTTGTAGTATCAGTGGGAGCATATTTTGAGTTGCAATAAAAAACAGTCTCTTTAAAGAAAGTCTCAGTTTGTACAGAAAGGAAATTTGCTGGGGTTTCTTTTTTAAATGCTGATTGATAGAATAAGAAGGGTCTCCATCAAAGGGGAGAATTTGAAAAGAAAAATAAAAGGGTGGGGGGAAGAAGTGAGTTTTGAAGGCTAGATACTGGATCCAGGAGGAAAGAGAAGGATAGAGGGAGGATACAAAAGTGATGCAAATTCCAAGGGGAAAAAATGATACAGAAAAGAGCATGTGAAAAAATGGAGAATAAAATTAAGAAAAAGAGCAGAGCAAGCAAGAGAAAAAGTATAAGAAGCAGTGCTGGAATTAGGCCAGTGCTGAGCTGTGGCAGCTCACAAAAGAGCTCTGATAGGTCTCATAATGAAGGTCAAACTAATTGAAATTTGTCCCTCTCCAACTCCAACGGTTGAATTCCAGTATTGATGAGGGAAACACACAGAGAAATGCAGAATGAGAAAGAGCTCTCCAGTAAGACTAGGAAAACACTTATTTAAATATCAAATATACAAGGAGAAGAATATAATTTTTCCAAGCTGTAAGTTTTTTCTTTGTTTCCAGCACACGGTGAATTATCACTGAATTATCACTGACACTGAACGTGGAATTGGAATTAAATGGAATTCAATCAAGTTCCAACTTTAAACAGTAGGCCTGGGGAGACTTCTTAAATGTAAGTCATTTGGGTATGAATATACATTATTAAAAAATTCTTTCTGCATTCAAAAAATAAACGTTATGATTTGGGGAGAAATAAACTGACTTCATTGTATGTAACTAAATAGCTGAATGTACATTTTAAATACAAGTCTTAGTGCAGGCTGAACCATAGGATGATGGCTGATACATCTTTAAGAAGTAACTTCTTAGAGAGTTTCCTGTAATTAACATTAACAATAATATAAAAAAGGAAGATATTTATGATGCAGGGTCTGCAGCTAACAATTTATACCAGGAGTAGACCTGATCCTTTTTGTCTATTTTATCCATCATTAAATCATTGCAGGAAATAGGGGAGACAAAGGATCCTTGACTTTTTCCAGAGTAGAGTCTCCTTTTGTGTAAATTAAGCTAATAAATTTTTAAGAACAAAACTACAGTTCTAAATATTAGGCTAAAAGAAATTGTTTAAATAACCATTTTTCACAACGAATACCTAGTATAATGGAAAAGTAATTACATAGAGTAAAAGATGCCCAGTATTTTTCATTTAAGGTGGGAAAGACCTGTCAATACACCTAAAATTTATGGGACATAATTCTTGCTTTTTACTTGTACTAATTTAAAGGAGAGGCAACTCTACTGAGGTAATGCTGATATAAAATACACCGAAGATCTGCCCAAGTGATGAGGGGCCTGATTCAGCCAAGTATATAAACACATGCTTAAATTCATTCCCACTCATAGCATATGCTTACATGCTCTGTTGCTTCACTATCACACACAGTTTATGTCAGCTATAGCATAGTCCAAAAACTATAATGTAAGTCATTTCAGAACGTATGCAGAGCTGTAGGCTGTGTAAGTAAATGTGTTCCCACCAGCTTCTGGGCCCTGCAAATGGAGTGTAAGTGTTGCTTGCATCTAGACTGTGTCCCAGAGAGCTCCTTGGAGCTGTCGCGAGAAGTCTTTCCCAGCACCAAGAAGGGCTTTCTGTGGCTGGGTAAGAAGGTGTTTTGATCTTGAATTCTTTTGGAATCACTTTTTATATTTAGTAAAAGCCAGCTACTCTATTAATGCATTTAGATAATATAGTGATTGGCACCTTAGAAATACTTAAGACAGACAGATAAAAGGATTCCAAATGCATCCTTTGTGAATTTTTAATACAGAGATTCTACATTGTCCAGTGATGAAAACAAATCATCTGTGGAAAGACAAAACTGGTTTTCCATTAGTACCACTCACTGAGGATGTTTGTATATGTTCAGTGTCTGATAGCATCTTAAAACTTAATCATTTTACCATTTGTAGCAACAAGATATGTCACTTGGCAAGCACTTTGATTTTGTATCTTTCTCTCCTTTTTTTGCAAGCTCCAAAGCATTTCTATTGTAAATCATCATGCCGTATTTTTCATGCAGTCATAGAAGTTCCTGCCTGAGGACACTGGCTAAAATTTGGTGTCCTTTAGGCTAATCTAGGCTTGTCTAATAGGGAGGGAGAATTGATGATCAGGTGAAGTTCTCTGATGCAAAATTGTTTATTTACTAACAATACACACGTTCTGGATGTATTTTGAATTCCAGAGAAACCAAAGACATTGGGAAACAACTTTCTTGCTTCAAATAATCAGGTTTCTCAACTAGTCCTGAACCGAAAAACCTGTTATGACTGTACTTTTGGGGTTCCAATAGCATCACTCTGACTGGGCTTGACCTTGGTTTTGTTTTCTGTTTGCTGCACTGAAAGGCCTCTTCTCCACAACTCTTCCCAAAATTGTGTGTAACTAAACTATTCTATCCAGATAATTTTAATCAGCGGGCAGCTTCCTATTCGCCCTTGCTTTGTGTCAGTGATTTAAGTGGTAATATCATTGGTGAAAAAGAACAGCCAGAGCTATTAGCTTCAACGATGTGTGATCTAGCCTGTAACACCATGTTGCTAATGTTTCCTGATGAAACAAACAAACTCTCAACATCTCATGGTCACTCCTTAAAGTGAGAATAATTTACCCAAAGCTAACAAATTCAAAATCTATCACCTCCTACTATCATAAATTACCTGGTCAGTTCTTGGGTACAGAGCAGTACTCTTACATGTCACTTAGGTGTTTCAACATATCCAAATTACAGTTAAAATTCTTTCTATATGTGTTTATCTTATTTAATTGGCTGTTATCCTTTACTACATATCCTCAAACTATCTTTTATATTCCAGACTTTAATCAGCTTTAAACTAGAACCTGTGTTGCGCAAGTGCTAGAAATGAGAAAGGATTCAGGTGTTTTCCACAATAGATGATATTTTTTTATTTCTTAAAATGACCCTACTATAGTTTTTAAAGGAGAAGTTGCTAAATAAATGATCACTAACATCTCTCTCTCAATTTCCCAAATGTATTTATGAACTTCTTAAGTCTGTAGCCAATGTAATTTTTTTATGCAAGTTATCCTAATACTAATGATGATGAGGAATTGTATAAATGTTCAGTGTGTGGTGACAAATAGTATATTTTATAAATTAATTTCAAGTTAATTCTAAATTATTATGGAATTACATATTACATATACTTTACTACCAAAAGAGTTCATCATGATTAATGTTATTACAGTGAACACCAAAGGAATTAATAATGATTTGCACTTATTATAGAGTGGTACCAATGTAGAGAAAAGAAGGTTAGCCTAATTAAATTCCAGAAACCACTTTAGGGCTCTGCTGCATTGTGGAGCCTGGTTTTTATGTTAATTAATTCTGTATGAAAGGTTGCTAAAGTGTTTTAATATTGTTCAAAGAGGCACCAGGAAGTATTTCAGAATTACTTTTTTTTTTTTTTTTTGTCCAGGATATCTTGACCAAGCAAGATGGAGTCCTTTCCATGATGAGCTCGTGCATGCTGAGTAAATTATAGTAAATAATAATAAACTGAAGATTCTAGTATTTTATTGAGGGATAGAGCTGAAGTTGAGTGGGGATATTGCTGTGTTCTGAGAGGACACAACTGAATGGGAATCAAACCTCGGGCCTAGAAATCCAGTTCATTTTCTTGTAGTAAGCAGAGTTACTGGACAATACATTGTGGACTTAACTCCCCTTTTGAATTTCTTACTGCCCTCATGCCAAGTATTCTACACAAATGAATGTTAGACCAGATTTGGCTTAGATTTTAGTTTTCAGACATCTGATTTCATGATGATTTGGTGTTGCAGTTCAAGGGGTGAAAGGGTATGTTTTTGCATGTTATTTGCTTTTTGGTTCTTTTTAATCTGTGATAAACTAGAGAAGTAGAAGGCATTTATTGATAGCATTTTGATGACCTGCCTAGTTCATTTGCAGCTTCCCTTAACTGTTGTTGAGTAATACAAATACTTCAGACTCGGATTCACACCAACAAAAACAGCTATGAAAAAACAAACATGAAAATTTGCTTTGCCTCTGCTTCTACTGAAATTCTTGGAAATGTTTTTACTTTTACCCTTCTAATAGACCTGTTTGGAAATCCTATTCAAGCTGGATTTTTCAAACCCTAATTCCCTTAAGCACATGTTTCATATGTTAGGCATGTGTTTAAATTCTCTTGATTTAGAGGCACGTACTTAAGGGCATTGCTGAATGAAGAAGAGCATAGGCATGTACTTAAATGCTTTGCTGATCAAAGGAATAAACCTTTTGATTTGATCTACATTTAATGTGAGTTAGATCACCTTTACCTGTTATCCAGTAGTCAAGAATTTACCAAATGTCTCTACTAAAAACACCATTCTTGATTAAGCTGTGTTGTTCTGGCTATGGAAATAGGAACGTCTGCATAGTACACCACATTTCTTTCTTTCTATTTTTTTATGGCATTGGTTGTAAATTACATTTTCAAGTACTATGGTCTCACTGCAAACAAAAGAGGGGATCAAGACAGTAAAAATTAAAATAGAGAAGAGGGGTTTAGTTCTTAGTGTCATACATTCAGTGTAACACCAGAATGATTCAATATGTTTTATGTTCTTAATATTTTTCTTTCTATATACAGTACAGTATGTAATACATCTCTTCCTCCTTACACTAACAATTTATATTCAGGATACTCTAATGAAGTACATCTTGAGTCTCCTTTTCATGGCTAATGAGGAGACAACAAGAATTTGACTAATACTAGTACAATTACTGGAGCAGTGAAGCGTGCATCTCTGATTAGACGTGATAATTTGCAAGGCTGGGCTCTTCACATTAAGTTTGCAAACAGTTTAAAAATCACTTCCTCTATTTATCCAGCTAATCTCTGTTTAATGACTCCAGACCTGACAAAAGAAAGAAAATGTCTCTTAAAATCCTATACTTCATTTATGAAGCTTGTATATAGAGCAGAGGTGTAATTTATAGTAAATCTTTCCCAGAAGACTTTTTGATGAAGCCGTGCAGCTGACTTTTTACAATGCAGTGGTGTTTTTATTCATCCTGTAATGCTCAGTTTCCTTTATATAGAGTTTTGTTGTCTTTGTCGAGATTTAGACATATTTCTACAGATTTTTGGCTCTTTTGTTTGATTTCTTTTCTTTCTAATTCACCTTTTGAGTTCAGTACTTGGTTACCCATAAAGGGTGAATATTTTTGTCAGATTTGGTTATTTTTTTGCAGAAAAGGTTGGCAGAGTGACTGCTGATGGTGGTGCTAGGGAATTCTTCATTAATCAGCAGCATCATGGGCAGGCAGGTTTTAACAAGCATCTGGCATGTACCATTCCAGATTTTTGAAATGCTCCTTTTTCTTTGAGACCTATTTTCACCATTTGGACTTGAAGCAAAGCTGCTATAACAACTGCAGCTCAGGTTAGAATTCCTTATTTAATTAAGCAAATAGAAACAGCTCTTGCTGTCAGTAGGTGGCACTTGTCCTGAATCAGGAGTGAGAAGATCTTGTTTAAAAAGGACAGACAGCTGTTTCAGATGGGCCTAAAAATGGATGTCTTCATGTAAGACTCTGTCCCAGATCACATCACTGATAGAAATAACATGTCCTAGGTGTGACTGCAAAGAAAGAACTTGTGTTAGAGGGTTTAACTGAGTTCACCAAGTTTACAAATGATTTGCCAGTTGTTATGGTTGTGCCTGGACCAAGTGCCACAGTGCTGACTCTGTATTGCACAGTGGAACCATAAGATTGTAATTTCTTTTAGGATCCTCTAGTACTGAGTGAAAACAGATTCAAAATCAGGATACTGTCCTAGGAAGGTAGAAGGGATTCCAGACTGTGACTCACATAGACCTTTTCTGGAGTTTTCCCTAAAATGTGTAACAGCAGATGTACAGAGTGAGGATCAAATGCTCAACCTGTTGTTCTCCATGTATTTACCTGCTTATATAGCTTTCACAGAGCATGATTAATTGTGTCTAATGTATTTGTTAAAGATTGGCTCTGGGATATCCCTGTCTATTTTACTTAGAGATACCTAATAGCTTTTTGTTTCCACTGAAAAACAGCAGCTGTTGCAAGGACTGTGTGGAACTGACAGAAAATCCGTGTCGGCTTCCCTCTGTACCATGGAAGATGTTTGTGTCGGGGAGGAGTCCCTAGAGAAGTGTTGACAGACTGCATGGAAAAGACACCTTTAAATATAGAAGGCATCTGAATCTTTCTCCTCTTCCAGACACAAAGGAGATAAAAATAGAAAATTGAGGTTTTTAGATCTCAGGGATGGCAGGTTTCTAAAACTGATCTCTGAATTCCCGGTAGCAGAGCATCCTCCCTGAAGACTGGGATAGAAGGGTGGAGGCAGTGCAAAATGACATCACTTTTTGCTGTTACTAATGTGATGGAAGCTGGCCAAAGCAGCTTCAAAAATGGAAAAAGCAGATAAGGGATTTTCTTCATTTCTGCTCTGCAGTATCCACTGGTGGTCCTAATAGGGCCAACTGTCTGATTTCACTCTGCCCCATTACACAGTAACAGATTTAAGGACCAGAAGGTAGTATTTGAAGATCTATTCTTTCTTCATATAATTCTTAATTTTTTTGAAAAATGGGCTCATTCTGCATAAAACTGCAGGAACTAAGGAAGCCATTTCTCACTGGAGAAAAAGTGTGAAGAAAGTACACTCTAATCAGGGCTAGGAGTAAGTGTGACTTCCTTGCATATTCCTTGTTCCCTATGCTATGAGAGCTAGTGTTCTTAAATTCCTGCATGTGCTCTATATAATTGATATTATTTTGTAATAAGTTTCCTGCTTCCAATCACAACAACAGTACTGGGAAAGAGAGGACTGCTTTTGCACTTGCTTGGTACCCTCGCCACCACACAACGAGCAGTCCCAAGCTAATGTACAGTACTGTTTAATCTCCAAAGCTGCCCATGAAGCTTTGAAGAGAAATACTAAGTTGCCTTTCCCTCTTCCTTGTGTCAGGATGCAGAGCACTGGAAGGGTGGAGCTACTCCCTCTCCAGCTGCCTGGTGGAAATGAGATGTACTGGGCTGGGAGAGATCATTTAGAAGCCATTTCAGCCACAAGAAGAGATTTTTTAGGAGATGGTTCCTTAAAAACAGGTAAAAGTTAATGCAGTTAAATGATAAAAAGACAGAAGCAACAAAGTAAGTCATTAACCTTAAATTTAGAGTCCCCACTAACTGATTGTTGGTTCTAGCTTATGGGGCTGGCTAATAAACTACTCCAGTTTTTTCTAGGGCTCATACCTTGGAAAATTCTTAGGGCTACATAATTCCCACTCCTTTTGAAGCAGATAATTAGTGGAGCCACCCTGAGTTAATTTTGCTTTTTTCCATTCAGAATGAAATAACACCGTCCCTTTTCTCTTCTGTTTATGCATCCCTCTGTATAAAAGGTAGGACAAGAAAATCTTTCATTCTTTTCTACTGGTTAGTCATTTTTAATTTGTATTCTCTGATGTAAATAGCAAAGTACATTTTGTCTGGTAGTCAAACAGGGTCTGATGTGGATCCCTTTGAAATCAATAGAAGTCTTCATAGTAGACTTTATAGTTTCATAGTAGACTTATCACTTGTACTCATTTTAAAAGAAACAAAGCCACTTGTGAGCTGGGGAAAAAGAAAGAACCCAAGTTTAGTGGAAATACTATGTGGCCAGGAATCTATACTAAAGAAGGTTTTTACTTGAAGGGAGTGGCAATGTTTAGAAGGCACGATCTCACTTTATCTCAAAGCTGAGTCATTCTCTAAAATAGATCACAGTAGTTGTCACACACACAAAAAAAAAGCACATCGGTACACTTCTGAATATGCCCATAATAAAACCTGAAGTTTATTCCATTGACTGTCCCTTAAATTAAAAAGTGAATATACCAAAATTTTCCTCCCAGTGGTTTTTCACTGTCATTATCAATGTAGCGGAGCGCTGTTTTGAGCATGCAGAGAGTGACTGTGCCTTTATCTTTCACCCAATATTCCCGATTTCTACATAGCAGTATCTTTGCTTAGTCTCTCTATCTTGTTGCGGTCCACAATGAGAAAAATCTGGAACCTAATCAGGCAGCTTAAATTCTCTTTTATAAATGACATCCAGAATCCCCAGTGCTGGGTTTGCTGGCAGTCTGCCAGATACCATGTTCCACTGCACAGATGTATCGCCTTTCCCTGCTGAGATTACTCATGTGGAATAGTGTACGTATCCCTGAGTATGTCCAAGAGGAAAAATGGTTCTGTGTTTAAGGCATTAGCATGGAGATCTGGAAATCTGAGCTCCGAGATTAAGCCACATGTCCCCAGACTTGCAGAGAAATCTGTATTGTAAATGGCAACAGTGTCAGAATTGCCTGTTTGTAAAACAGAAATAATATTTCCTCCTTTCTTTGTTTGCATGGATCACAGACTCCTTAAAGAGTAGATGGTTGTGCGGTAATCACAGAACTAATATGTGGGTTCTCCCAGGACATTCATTCTTCCACTGTGAGGAATGTTGAAATAAGATTCACTAATCAACTGGGAAACAACTGTGAATTCCAAGTTTACCCAGTCCCTCAGACTATTTCCACCTCTCTGCATATCTGAATTATTTGAATCCTGATTTCCTAAGGAAATAAGGTTTATGTAAGCGTCTTTACCTATCTTCCCTTTTTGAACCAGACATATTTCTGAATACAGTTCTTAATCATATTAAATTCCTAACAAGGAATGAAAAAGCTCTCCTGGAAAGCAAATATCCTATTAGTATATCCACTGGAGGGAGTGAAAAAAATAAAAAATAAGCACTTTATGAATGCTTAACTGCTTGGAAAAAAAGAAGCAACTTTTGGAGTTTTTGCTGTTTTGGACTTTAGAGAATCCCCTCCTCAGCTCAAGTTTTTTTCCCGTGTGGATTATCTGTTTTTAAACAAGGAGCAATAGGAGATTTTTTTCCAACACCTACTGGATGTTTAATTAGGGTGAGCTCACACATATTCAGTTAAAAGTCAACCAACTAGAAGATATGAATCCAGTGGAAACCAGATGCAGTTAGCTTCAGTGCTCATGGAACAACTTGTTCTCTGCAGATCCCTTGTCGCTTCTTCCCCAGATGTGAGCTGTCCCCTCCGATTATTGTGCTGTTTCAAACAACTTGTTCACAGGCTCCACAGACTTTAGAGCAACTCTTGTACAAAGCCAGTCACCATTAAGTTTGGAATAAATAGGGATTGAGCTATTTCATAGATTTCTATTTAGAAAAGAGCATTAAACTGTAGTTTCCCTTTCCATTTAGTTGTTGGTAGTCTGAAGCTGGTGCTGTTTGTTAGAAGAGTCTTCTCATGACATCTCTTTCAGTGCCTTCATTTTTGCACCTTTGGGAAATGTGTGCTATTTTACCACAAATGAGACTCTGCCCCCAGGATATCTTGCACTGGATTTTATCGTGCTTTTGTTTGTTGCATCAGTGAACCTTTTACCTGTGTAGGTACTTACAAACCTTGATTTAGTCACCTTTTCAGTTTTCTGAGCTCCATGCCTAAACCTGGAATTTCAAGCACTTTGGAATATCCACTAGAAACTCCTTCTGAGCTGAAGCTTTCATTCATCTTCACAGAGATTTCTGGTATGGTCCATAAAATAGACGATACAATTGTTACAAGACGATATTAATAATGCTTCTATAGCTAATTATCAGGGTTGTTCCTCTTCGTAAGCTCTTTACATGTGGATATGGTATAAGCAGATAGAACATGAATTTCATGCACTACCAGTGAGCTCAGCCTACCCCAAATGTAGATTTTGTGACTGAGGGCTGCTTTTGAGCTGTAAGGCACCAGGTCATCACTGTTGGCATTTGGATGTGCACTACTGTTGAAAATGTGCAAAATGTTCGGCATTGTCAGATTGGGAAGTCCAGCTACAACAAAAATATTGGTTTCATGAGGGACGCGTATATGCAACAACACATCAGTTATCCCTAGAAGGCCTGTTTGAGAATCTGCTGTCCTCCTGACGTGCCAGGGGAACTTATTTTTGTGTGTATTTTCCATTAACCTTGAAATAAGGGTTCCTTGCCATAGAAATCTTAAGGCACAGCTTGGGTTTGTTGGTCATGAAAGTTAAAACAATTAAGTCATTCATGAAGCAGGAATTTTAATTGAGATCACCAAGGCTGAAAAACAAGCAAGTTATTCATGAGTAGAATTATACCTTTTCCCAGCCCTTTCCTCTAAATATTTGGTCATAGAAGGGCTTGTTTTAGACCAACTGCAGCAGAAGAAAACATTACACTTAGATTTGATATTCTGTGAGTCAGTGAAAGTTGGTAACACACAGCTATATTTATCTTGTCCTGTCATTTCAAATGTACCTTACCCCACTCTATGGAATCATTTCTTATAGATGCTAGCAGCAGTCCTTGCCATCTCATACCTGATTTTTTTTTTTAAAGCCAGTCTTGTTTATTTTAGACAGGTTGCTTCATACCCTGTTCAGAAATGAAATGTTTTCTTTGTGTATGGACTTTGACAGAAATGAAGAAAAATCTCATCCATTTTCCTCAGTTGTCCTTACCTCATATGAAGGAAAACATTCACAGCTGTCTCTAGTGTCCTGCAATGCAATAATTTTTCTCATAGGTAGACTAATACCCAAAAACCTGCTGACATGGCCACTTGCCTTCTGTGGTACTGTAATGTCTGGACACTGGGAGTGCAAGTACGGTCTCTGTAAATTTCCATTAAGCCCAGTACCCATTTAAACAAACTCATAGCTTGTTATTTAGGCTAAAAGAAAATGTACAAAGATTTTTATTGGCACTGAAATGAATAATTTTCAAAACACCCCAGGGAGCTATACACATAGATCTTACTGAAAATCAACAAGATTTGTACTCAGTAGAAAATTCCTTCCTTGGACAATTATTGCAGATACATATTAGCAATTATTCTAAAAGAAATCTCCAACATTGGATGAGTTATTTTTTCTCCTTCTTTGTCATTGGGCTCTTCTTTCCTTCATATGAAGTGTACTGAACAGTGTTATGCTATTGGGGCATGTGTTCAGCGTAAAGTTGACCGAATTGGTTTGAACGTCAGTTGCTGCTCTAATAACCATTTTTAAGGAGGCAGCATGAAAGGAATATGCTACAGTCTGCACAAAATGAAGATAAAACAAATGTAAACTTTGATCAGATAATTAACGCATCTTTGTAAAGTACTTGTAACAAATCCCAAGAAACTATTCCATGGTTCTTTAAAGCAAGGAGGCTAAGCTTTGTAAACTTAATGAGGTTCCTCTTTCACTCTTTGAAGGGATCTAAACCGGGAACACTTTTTTTAGTTTAGGGTCAAGAAGATGGATTTGAAACATTTCAACCTCAAACCAATTCATTCTAACTTCACAAACTGGAAGAAAAAAAAAAAAGATAAAGATCTTTCCTGTGATATATAAACAGAAAGGTTTAGACACTTCTCTCAGAGGTGCTAGACAGTAAAACAATGAATTGTAACAGTGCTGTTGAGGAATAAGATCCTGATGAACAGAAAAAAGCATAATGTATTTTCTGGAGGATATCCAGATTTTTTTGTATTTTTGGAAAGACTCTTCCAAGTTTTACCATTTAATCAGATAATTGAGCTGAATATCAATCACTACATGAATAGAAGAAAATGCCTGGTGTATGCAAGAGAAAAAATTGTGTTCTGAGTAACCTGCAGCAGAGAAAATGGGCATCCTAGTGCAGTTCCATAATCCATGCATAACGCTACAGTAGCACCTGCAGTAAGTCACTGCAAACTCAGATGGTGTATATACATACACACAGCAAAACCAGGTGTGTAAAAAGGAAAAAAGCATTTAACAAGCCAAATACTGTAGGCTGAAGTCAATAGTGGCTACACCCTAAGAAGGTCAGAATTAGACTTTAAGCATTCATTCAATTTTGTTAAATTGAAGTATGTAACCATTATGCTGATGGTAAAAATTTTATTCTTTCCTGTGTATCTAGGATTTTATCCCATTACATGCTGACCTTGCTTATATAATTGGCAAAAGGGTATTTTATTAAAAGTAAAAGCCTTTTTATTTCATTTCGTCTATATGGTTAAATTTTTAATGTCTATCCTCTCAGTGACCAAGCATTTACCAGGTTCACTAATTTCTGTAGATGACCGTATATCATGGCTCCATTGCTCTAAAGTCAATCTACTGGGTTTTGTATTTATTTACTTAAAGAAATGAACAGGCCTTTCTTGTCCAGACTGACCATCTTCTAAGATAGTACGTATATCAGAATAAGCGACAGCTTTCAGGTGCCAGGACAAATGTTGCATGTTGGATATAAATATACAGTTCTCAAACTGAAGGACAACAGAACTTTTCATATTCAGTCTCTTCTCTGACTTTTTTTGTAATTAGATAGAAACTGATGAGTGCGTGTTAGCCTATATGAGCTATTAAAAGCTGAATTTTAATCCATTTTTCTGTGGACAACTGTGTACACTGTGGAGATCTTTGTCAGATCATTAACTTGCACCACTTGCAACCACAGTTGATAGTTTAGCTAGTTTGATAGTTGAAGAAAGGCAGAGCTGGAACTATTATATCCCTCCTAGAGGTTTCAGATCAGCAATAACAAGGGAATACTAACATATCTAGTCAAAATTACCAATTCAGTTGTAAAACTATGAGTGTTTAGCTTTGGCAGAATAGCTACCAATTAAATTAATCTTTGTAATGGAAAGACAATGGATCAGATTCCCTAGGTTTTCTATACTAAAAAAATAGATTGAATCCTACCTGAGATATCCATTGCTATAAACAAATCCTCAGCTGTACACTGTTAGGAGACACGTAGTAGTTGGAAGTCTCAATCAGTGGTGCTAAAGCAGCTTGTAAACTACTCTGAACTATGCCATAGGTGGAGAATACAGTCAGCCTTAGTGCTGGGGTATTTCATGTATCTTCTTTGTGCTCTCCTCCCAGTTGCAGAGACTAAGAGAAGTAGCTGTGACTGTATTATGGATTTTGTTTTATGCAATTCTGAAAAAAAGAAATAGTAATGAACAGAAAAGAATTGTCTGAAAATAAATTGAGATGAATAGGTGTGTTTTACCCCTGTGTTCTTTGAACTTTTAAAAGAATTTATTTTAGAAATAAACTAAGAATCTTGAGACAAACTCAGGCTTTGAGTGACAAATGGAGCTTGTAGCCACATAGTATCTATTACTGTCATTGAAAGTTGTACAAATTTTGCAGTGTACTTCAGAAAATCTCAGTTCTACAATGGTGTAGTGTCCTTGTCGCTTCAGTAGACCAGTATTGCTTCAAAGGCTTCTAATATTTTTTATCCATGTTTTCAGTTTTGTTTAGAGAATAATCTCAGTGTGTACGTCTGTGAAACAAACATACTAACACTACAACAGCTTCATTAAAGCTTTTATAGCCTATAGAAATGTTTTACTTTGATTTATTCTAGGAATGGAATATCACAATGAGACAGAACTTAAGGTTTCACTCATTGTAAAATTCATAACAGTTTTTGGTGTGAACTGAAAATAAGGAACAAGCACCAGAGATTAAATTTTGAGAAACTGAAATTTCTACACTTCTGAATAATTATTTACAATACAAACCACATTTTGCACAGGACCAAATCTTTTCTCAGAAGAAATAATTAAATATTCCACATGAAATCTTTTTCCCCTAACTATTTTCTTATTACTGAAAACTTTCCTTCTGACTCTATTTTCTCATCTGTTCCTGGTAAAGCATTTCATTCATGTAGAAACTTTCCTATGACCTGCTTTTATGGCTCTGCTATTACACATGAGTATTGTCATATACTTGTATGTGTAAAGTGGAGATAGGATCTAGTGGTATATTTATTAACTGGTTTTCAGAGACCTGTTAGAAAGAACACATTTTGGTAGAAAGAGGCATTTATATTCATAAATTAGTTTGCTGGTCAGTAGTTATATTTGTGTGGAAGGTGCAACGTGCTATCTGATTGGGTCTTAATTAAATCTTGGGAGCACTAGATGTCACATGAATTCATTTCATGAACTGAAATTTAATATAAATGCAGTACAATATATACATAAAAGACAAAATAATTGTCCCAGAACTGATGGAATAGATCTTAAATCAGATGTATGTGGGTTTTGCTTGCGATCCATCAGCTGACAAGGATGATAGGTAAAGCTTTAGCTTATTTATACCTGGTTCATGAAGGAAAGAAAGAAAGAAAGCTAGAGGTATTTCAGGCAAAAGGAATTTTCTTATACATACAAATGCCAAAAGACAGTTTGTGGAAACCCAAATACTTCTTATGCTTACTGATGTTGCCCATTTGATTGCGAGTCTGATGAAACCTTTCCAAAGCTAGGACCACAGAAGCTACAGGCATCCCATCCAGATTACCCCAGAACCAGCAATCTTGAAAGGACTTGATACTTACCTTTGGAAAACTGGCTGTTCTAAGATTTTGTCCCAAAAGTGAAGTCTTTGGAATCTAGGCAGACTGATCCGAAGCTGGGCATTGGCCTGAAACATTTGTCTCTGAGGTTGCCACAGCAGAAACTCCAAGCTGTGTCCTGAGTGGGAAGCCCCCACGGCAGCCCCAGCAGGTTCGGCCCTGTGGCATGGCATCTAGTGGCCAGCACACCTACCTGGAGCCCTGGCTCCGCCACTGTGCAGCTTCCCAGGGCAAAGAACGGGTGAAGACTTGAAAATGTGGAAATATTTGTCCAGTGCCTGTGACTTCAGGCCTGACCTCCTGGCAGGTCTGCCTAGAATCCATCAGTTTTGAGAATCCCAAAGTTTAGAGAAAATTAGTCAGTACAGCTGCAGGGTCCCGAGAACTTATTTTCTATGGAAACAGTGTGTTTTAGAAAATGTCTTGCTGTCAACTCAAATTTGTCCAAACCCAAACTCTAGAACAGACATATTTCCTGGGATTTGGAAACTACTTTTTGACTAGTTCCCCTTTATAGCTATAACAATGATTTTTTTTTCTCTCTCTAATTTTTGCTGTCCTCCTTTGCTTTTCCATCTCAGCATATTATTTTTTTTCCAGAACTGAAGTCTCTTTAGAACAGAGCCCCTTTGACCAAGTATAGAGAGGAATAGTTCCAGGAGACACAAAACTATTAAAGGAAAATACCTTTAAGAGCTTCTTAACACACAGAGAATAAAACTCACAACTCTATGGGGAACAACTTTTTTTTTTTTTTTTTTTTTTTTTTTTTTTTTTTTTTTTTCTGGAGTAGGGAGTTGGAAGATGGAGTAAAAGCCATTCACCTACCCCATTATAGACTTGCCTTCCACATGGGGCCTCTCTGTTTTAGCCATCTGAAGGTTTTGCCCACCTATCTGTGTTAGGAGGTCTAGAACTCTAACCTACACAGTTGGGGTATGTCTAAATCCTGTGATACATGGAAGAAGTCACCACTTCACCAGGAGGGGCTTAGTCCAATACTTGTTGATGGAATCCTTTCGCACTGATTCTAAAGAGCTTTAAATCAGTCCTTAGGTAAGCACAACCACCAGCTTTAATATTTTTAAGAACATACCAGCTCAGTTATGATGAAAAAAGGGCAGTATTACTTGATACACAGGATGCTTTCTGATTTGCTGAGTTACTGGCCAGCTTCTGAAATGTCTCAAATTAACAAGAAGCATGGCTGAACAAAGGAAGCTGTAAGCATTGAGAAAGGAGTAAAGTCAAGACTTAAACACAGACAAGCTGCTTTGGAGTTACCAATACATTTTCCCTATCAAAATGATGTAGCTGCCAGCTTTTTGTGTTTTTCTTGCATAAGCACTACCAAATGGGGAGATCCAGAGATGCCCCATGTACCTTCAGATAAACTGTGCGCATTTGGAAGTAATTGAAATGGAGAGAAGGCAGAGATTCTGTTGGCATTTACTGATAGGTCTGGTTTATATTAGGATGGAATTTCTGAGATTGGGAATATATTACTCTAACAAACAGTGGTTGCTATAGGAAATATATGATCATCTGTATTCTACATGTACAAAAATGGCATGCATACTGACAATTTCCTGGGATTTGAGTGTGCTGGGGGAAGTTAATGAACTCTAGGAGTGTTTTACTTGTAATTTCATATCTTTCACTTGTCGTCTTTACTCTTGTCATTGTAATAATTATGTAAAGTCCTCAGGAATCTGTGTGGGCTGTAATCTGTCACCAGTATACCATTTTGCATTTTCCATCTTCAGTTCCGTCTAGGACAAGATCGTGATTGGGAACAGCCAGAACAGATTTACCAAGGGCAAACTGTGCCTGACCAATATGGTAGGCTACCTACTAGGATGAAATAACTGGTTCTGTGGACTAGGAGGTAAGTGGATGTCTTTTATCCTGACTCTAACAAGGACATAAGGGAAAAAAATTCTGCAAAGAGGTCAGACGAACATTACTGGATATTTGAAGTCTACAGTTTGCTCAGAAAATAATATGGAAAACATCTGTAATGTAAATCTGTAGTCCCTATTAATGTCTGCAGTACCTATTAACAGTTTAGTTTTCCTCAGCCTTTACCTGGGTGTCAGGTAGCAGAAGAGGCTCGCTGGGGGAAGGCAATACCATGCAGCTTCCAGTTCTGTCTGTGCCATGAAGATTCCCTATAATTGTAGGGAATTGTGGTAGTTGCAGCCTTCTGATACATTAGGCAACGATTGCCATCCTGTTTCCCAAAGACCAGCGGATTTGAGGGGTTTGGCTCCAGCATCAGGTACATTCAAGCCCCACTTCAAGTTCCCTATCTCAGCAGCTTGTGCTGCATGCCAAGTGCATTCACAAAGTGCTATAATACATTTGATAATATTGTCTCTTGAAGGAATCTGTGTCACTGAGCCAGCATATAGTGACTGCATACACTGAAATGCTCTGTATTTTTCTAGCTCTGTGATGTAGATGACAAAAGAAAAAAGAACAAAAAAAAAAAAGTATAAAGAAACAGGAGAGCCTAGACTCAGGACACTTGCTACTGATACTGTACAGAAAAACTGAAAATATGTTAGTACAGATAGAGCCTGAGAGTATACAGCATTTGAATTTTGATCATCTTTTCAAACATGCAGCTCTCAAAGTAGCAAGCATATTTATGAGGTTCAGATTGGATTTACTGTCATGGCCATTGTTTCACGGACACACTCCAACCCTTCCCTACCACTGTGCAAAATCAGCTTGTTCTAAGAAGACTCAAAACAGGGCTCAAAGCGTATCTAAGGCCAGTTTTTCCATGCTCCATGCACCCATAGGCAACTGAAATTGTGACAAAAAGGTGTAGGGTTTGTGAAGTGGAGGTGGTGATGCTGAGCTTCCACTAACATCTGGTCATTAATTTCAGCTTTGGGGACTTCCAAAATGTTGGCAAACACAGCTCCAGCTGGCCTGGGGACGGTTGCTTCTCCATGAGCAGGTAAATAGGCCAGATGGTCTCTAATTTTACTACTGTTTCTAGTATGGATGATGAGTCTTGGTCCCTGCAGAGCAATACGCCTTCCAAACACTGAACATTTTTATTCACCTTTTGACCACATAGAAACAATGTAATTATTAGAAGAGTAGTAAAATGATTAGAGCAGTGGCTAAAAGGAAAGTCTGATTGTGAAAAGCAAAGATAAGGCAGCAATGATCATGTTGCTTTCCTCTTTCCGTTTCAGAATGGCAAAGTCTAGAAATCCATTTTGAACAGCTGCACTTCCATTTGTGTTTGCTATGAAACAAAACTGTTTCACTTGCAGGAAGAAATTGGGGGAAGCTGCTTAGTCTTTGCCATTTCTGTTCCTTTCAGCAGACAACAACAACAAAAAAAACAAACAAAACCAACCAGGCAACCAAATGAGAACCCCCAAAATCCCGTCAAGCAGTCTCTAGATCTGTGGTGCTAAGATGTGCATTAGAAAGCTGAGAGAATCCAAATTTAAATGCTTTATCTTCAGTACTTATTGGAGGGCATTTTTGCCATAGCTGCATGCAGCGTGAAAACTTGTAACAGGGTGGGAGGATGAGATTTGGAGAATCTGGAGCTGGAACCCAAGGCAGTATTCAGGCAATGATTTTGCAATTGTTGCATAATATGGAGAGTGTTTGCATGAATAATCCTATTAACATTAGAGTTTCACAATCAGGCAATTGAACGCTGCACTGTTCAAAATCATCTGCATTGAGGGTGGAAAAATCAGCAAAATCACCATTAAAAAATAACGGTCTCATAAATATAGTCTTTCTCAGCAGGGGATAAGAATGTAAGAACGTCAGAGGAAAACATTTTCTCAGCTTAGATATAGTAGGAAGGATTAGTTTTAATGGTTTCCCTTGAGAAGGGGAAAAGGCATGGAAGACTATTACGGGTTGTCGTTAATTGATTTGTTGTGCCAGAGAAGGGCTGTGAACACTGGGATTAACAAAATTGAAAGGAAAGGGAAAAAAAATGTAGCAGTCACCTGAATAATTTGCAACATTTTATTTGTATCTAGAAAGTGCCAGAGCCAGCACAGGCAGAAGAGTCATTCCCTAACATTTGGCGGTTCTTTGTGTTAATGAAGGAGTAACTGGAGCAGCAGGTGCAGCCTCCTGTCCCTCCCAAGTTGCAAGGCCCCTGTGACTGAGAGGAGGCACCTACTCCCGGGGCGCTCGCAGCCCACGCGGGGTGAGGAGCCTGGGCTGTCGAGGGGCTGCTCCTCCGCCTGCCGAAGGCGAGGGGCGAGGCCTTCCTCCGCGAAATGGCGGGCCGCAGCGGCGGCACACGCAAGCAAACTGTGGTGCCCGTGCCACGGCTGGAGAAGTGGCGGCGTCCCTCCGTGCTCCCAGTGGGAGAACACAGACGCCGAGCCCGTGCTCATGCCAAGGGCAGCCCTGGGCTGGGCTGGGGCCGCACGCGGGGCGGGTGGGAGCTGTGCTCCTCTGCGAGACCCACGTGCCGCCGCCTGCGACCCTGCCAGCTACAGAGCAGCCGCGCGTTTCTAAGGAACCTCTGCACAAACACATAGGTGGCGGCAGCAAGGCTGGTGCCAGCAATGCTGTGGAAAACAAGTCATTAAATATCTGATAGACGAAGTTTAAGCTACATGCCAAAGCAGAAATAAACCTCTGTTAGGCTGCCTTTTTTCTTTTTTTTGCAGAAGGTTTAAGGCTACGGAAAATGAGTGGGTCTATAAAGATGCATCTCTAGGCATCATGGACAAGGCAGAGTGACAGCTGAAATTTAACCCGAGTTAACGTTGCCAGAAAGAATTTGAATGTTTAGGTGCTGATAGCTAAAGAATTTGTACAGTCATCTGTGCAAAAAGACTGAGATAATCTATAGCTGGTTGAGGAAAGTCACTGCTTTTATCTCATGCCACAGTATTTGAAAAAGTAAATCCAGTGCCCTAGACACCAATAGCTGCAGAACACTGCAGCCTTTCAAAGCTAGTTTGCTTCTAGCTGGATTTATTCATTAGCTTTGTAAATCTTTTGACATGCCAGAACTTATGAGCATTTCCAGACCAAATAGAACTGGTATAAGACAAAGGAAAAAAATATTTTTACGGTTGTTCCTTTGTGACAATCCACGATGAATTCTAGTCTGGAGGATAACTGTTAGGCAACCTTCCCTATTCTGGTTTCTGTTTTCCTGTATGTAAGAATAGTTGTCTAGTAGTCTTCCATGCTTGTTGGTTTCTTGGATATATGTGGTAGATTTGGCTGTGGCAATAGTCTTGAAGTTTTATTTCTATGGGGAGATACATCTGGAGAATATACTGAAGGCACAGTTCCTTTCTTTGTTAGCCAGCACGCTTTCTTTGTGCTTTCTACAGTGCAAATGGAGTTCTCAATATGTTCTAGGAAATAAATCGGCAAGAGCTACTAAAGGCGTATCCCTTTGCTTTAAAAACTGTATTTTAGGGTATGGCAGTTAGCATTTTCATTTGGGGGGGAGATAACAAAAATTGGTAAGAAGAGGCAAATCTCCACTAATCTCAGTGCAGCTGCATTCATTTAAATCAGTTGAGGATCTGATTCACTGTATGACAAAATGTCTCGACTAATATAATTAGCTAAAGCTGCAATCAAAGCCCAGCAGGCATGTGGGCTGTTGCAGCAATGTAAAATAGACAAAAAAGCAAAGCTGAAAGTTTCTAATATATATGAATATGTTCACCTACATCTAGTGTTCCATTTTTTTGTATTTATTGATGTGATAAGTGGGCTACTGTGCTGGGATGAGAGGAGGCAGCTAGCTGAGTGGGAGAGTTTGCCTCATAATTATGAAAATTACTTTTTCCTTTGCCTTCATTCAAGTAACAGACGTGTACATGTAGACCTGTGGCTGGCTGCTGGATGAGCAGCAGAGAGAGCTGCTATCAGAGCTTACATTATCCATTTTCTTATTCACTGTTTGCAAGGCTCTATGTTTGGCTCACCTTAGGCAAATCATTATCTTTCTCTGTGCTTCAGCGTTCTCATTCCCAGACCTGTCTGGCTAGATTTTCGAGGCAGAGCTTGCTCTCACTCTGTGCCTATCATCGTGCCTTCTGCAATGAAACTAGCCCTCATGTAGCTGATGCTTTCTGCCCCTCTCCAGCAGCACCAATTAGAATGAATGCAGTAATCACCAGGCATAAATGCTTACCAGTATAGCCCAAATCCTCTAACTATTAAGAAGTACAAGCTTGACAAGGACAAAAATTTCCAACCCAGCCTTTGACTCAGTCTATTAAAGTGGACCTTTGCCTCCTATGGTCAATTTTTTCCAGACTATCACAATATCCAGGAGCCTCAGTTTTTCTCTTGGCTGCTGGTCTAAGCGGGAAGGCAGGAGATGAGCATGAAATGCTTTGTCACTGCCATTGTAAACAGTTTGTGTATTTGCTGTGGAAATGTGTTTCTATGAGGGGTCACACTGTAATACCTTGTACCTTGTCAGCAGAAACACGCTTCAGTGCATCCTGCTCCCACTAACAGGGTTCTTTTTTTACATCCAGTTCTGGGTAAGAAAGAGTACGGTTCTTTAAGTTCTCAGTAGTATGGTGGGTACAAAAAGAAAGCTTCCCCTGGTGATATTTGCACATAAAATACAAACCACCATTCAAAACAATGCATTGCATCTTGGTGTCAGCGAACTGTCACCAAAACCTTTCAAACAAAGATCATATTATAATGATGCCATAAGGGACAGATGAATGGATGAATAACGAATGAATGTTTATTATCAGTCTTATTCATTCCTGCTCTCACAACAGAAAGAAACTGTGCAAGAGAAGAGACTCCAGAATGGAGGAGTGTGAAAGCAGAACCCCCAGTGCCACAGGGCAGGAGACAGCAACTTCTGCCGGAGTGTGGGTCCTCCTCTTTTCCTCCAGGGTCCAGGTTTGGTTCTCCCAGGGTTCAGATTTCCTGGTAATGGATAGAAATCCATGGCTAATGACAGTAATGGTACGCGGGAAAATCTACCCTCCTTAGTTGAACTTTAGTAACTAGGAGGCTGAAAATAAAAATATTAAAGCTACAAATTTCGAGACCAAAAAAGTATACCTTGAAATACCATCATAAATATTTCCTGTTTGGAGCAAATTTCTGTCCTAGGAATTCTGGTTGTGGTGACTGAGGGAAATGCCTTAATTTCTCCGTAAGTCTATAAGAATATTGGTCTCAAATTTTATGTTCCTAGCATTTCTCAGTTTACTTACTCTCAGGTTCTCTTTGTTCAAAATACCTTAATTCTTTAATGCCTGAGCATCGTATGAAGCACAATTTGCAAATTTCATCTCAGTTTCACATTTAGTAGTATTATTTTTGAGGATGGTTAATGATTTTTCAGATATCACACAGTTTAGGTAAGAATATTAATGGCTAACAGATTGACAAAAAGCAAAAGATAGTACAAAGGTAGGAAATGGTGGAGTACATTGCTCAAAGCTGGCTCTAATATGTTCACCAGGCTTTAAGAAAAACAAGAGAATCTAAGACATTGTCTGGGAGTTACAGGTTTATTGATAGTACAGTTTTCAAGCTATAAGGCTTTAGAACTGTGTGGCTGTTTTCTATCCACCACACACTTGCAACCTGAGCAGAAGTGGACCTTCCACTCTTGGTGGCTAAAAAAAAAAGTGAATTTGTTCAGGGATTTGCAAAATTAAACAGTAGCTGGTTTAATTAGTGCTGTCTGCTAGCGTCAGTTGACAGGAAGTTTTTCAGATTAGGTTTTTGGTTTCATAATTTTAGTAGCAACTTTGTGTCAGTAAAATCACCAGAATAAACTGCACTTTACTGATGTGACAG
Organism: Haliaeetus leucocephalus; assembly: GCF_000737465.1. Classification (NCBI taxonomy): domain Eukaryota; kingdom Metazoa; phylum Chordata; class Aves; order Accipitriformes; family Accipitridae; genus Haliaeetus; species Haliaeetus leucocephalus. The sequence goes on from NW_010972665.1 coordinate 5,399,223, forward strand.
TGCATTAGAGTCTAATAAAAAATAATTCTTTATGGCTAAGTTGTGTAAAATGTGTATTGCTTCTAATTTACAAAAAGAAAGCAAATATTTTCAATTCTTTGCAGTGTCCCACCCCATAAAAGATTCTTTTTTCCTTCAAACTGCAGATAGGGACATTTAAACACCTTTGTAACAATAGTGCTATTTTTTAAGAGCCTGAAAGATAAACTCAGAGAACAAACTTCCACACCTGTATGTCAGGTTTTCTGGTTTATTTTAAAGCATTTTGTTAAACAAATGCTTCAGTTCCTGTCTTTGTTCTCCTCAGAGGACTCTCTTGAGTGTGAATGTGTAGTCTAGAATCCAGAAAAACAGGACTACCTGCATTAGAGACAAATCAAACACATGCATTTTTCTACCAAATATCTGGAGACATTAGCTAGGGCACTTGAAAATTTTTTTTTTTCATTTCCAAATTAAAGGAAAAAAGGGTTATGAATGATTAAAAGATCTATATGGATTGAACATCAACTATCTGTCTGTCTAGGATTTTAACTTCACATCTGTTAACTTGGATTTGAGAAAAGGCTAAATTTTATTTTATGCTTGGATGTTGAAACTTTCTTGAGGTGTTAGCTGACAAAGAGTAACAAAGAGAAATGGTAATAAAAACAAAAGCTGGCAAACTAAGGAAAAGTTTCCCAAATGTAGTCTTAGTTGTATTGCTGAAGTAACTGAGCTTCAGGTTTCAGAGAGAGGCAAATACAGCCTCCAGTTGTATCCCTGTGGGATGGAATCAACTGTTGAGAAATTTTGACATTCCAGACATAATTTCTGGTTCTAAGTCTGAAAATGTTTGCAAAGAGCAGGTATCTTTAGGTAATGATACCTGTCTTATGGTGGGGAAGTTAAGAGCCTTTTGAAAGAAAAGGAATTGTTTTGAGACGCTCATATGCTCTTTAGTGCAAATAACTGTCTTGGAAGTGCCAGGGAATTTTGGCTTCTCTATCAACAAATTGAGAATAGGATTGAGAAGTGCTACATTGTGACTCATCAAATAACAGGGTTTTTAGCTGGCTTTTGACCACAGAAAATTAAAGAGAGAAAGTCACTCTGAGGGCTTATCACTCCTTCCCTGGTTTACATTTGCACAGTATCTAGCATAGGAACGGGGATCACAGAATGGTAGAGGTAGGCAGGGACCTTTTGAGATCATTGGTCCAACACCCCTGTTCAAGCAGGGTCACCTAGATAGAGCGGGTTGCCCATGACTCTGTCCAATCAGATTTTGAGTATCGCCAAGGATGGAGACTCTGCAGCCTCTCTAGACAACCTGTTCTATCCTCACGTTGTGGTTTCATGGGGTTTTTAAATTCAGATGGAAATTCATGTGTTTCAGTTTGTGCCCATTGCCTCTTGTTGTGTCTGTGAGCACCACAGACTATTAACTATCAGCCAATAGGTTTTTTGCTAACATTATGCAAAAATAATAGTTTGCCTCACTGGAAATGTATTTCCCATTGCAACTCCAATAGCTTTGAACTGGCCTAAGCAAGACAGGCAACAAGTTCAGCTGTCCTGGGTAGCCCTGCTGACATTTGGTGAAACAGACATCATAAAAAGTATATAAATCTAAAGCAGAAAATCTGTCATTTCAAGACTAACTGTTTTTGTCCAGAACTCAAAGTGTTTTCCAGAAGACATGAGGTCATGCAAAGCTGTGGTCATGCCCAAAGCCAAGGAGCAGCTGACTAGAGCTGAGAACAGCTTTTGCATTAGACCTCCAACCCAAACAAGCCTAGGGTCAAGGGCTGATGTGTTTGTGTAGCTTCAGCTATCCTGTTGGAAACATTGCAGACATGAGCCTGCTCTTAGATACCTTAGCTAGTCTTTTCTGCCCTTTCCCTTTGCACAGGTTGCAAACTATTTTCCACAGTGGGTGTAAATCTGTCTGAGCCTATGAGCTCTCTGCATGTGTTTTAATCAAATCCCATACTCCACTATGAATATTCAGCTCTTCATTCTCTGCTTTTACCTCTGTGATGGAATACTAAAGGCCAGAGGCAGAAAACTCGTGGTGTTGAGTTGATGGCTACCCCTGAAATCAAATCAAGTTAAAGAATAGGCAAGCTCTTACCTTGGAAAACGGATTTGTTATGGGAAGACATCACTTATCAACAAGGTTGTGCACCGAGGTCTGTGCTTGCATTGATATGCTGAGCAAGCTCACTTGATGGCAGACTGGAACATGACAAAAGGGCAAGAGCCTTCCAGCTCTGGAGGCCAGTTTTACTATTTTATGGTGGAGATATTCCAGGAGCCTCATAAAAAAGGGTGTATCCCCGTCTTTTTGAACGTAGTCAGACTCACTGGATCTCTGAGGGAAATACACGTGCGAGAGAGAACTATTGCATTCAAACTGCTTTTCTAAAAAATCACTACTTTGAGGCGTCCTCCTCTTTATTTAAAAAGCAAGTGCAAAACATGCATGTGAGGTGAGCTGCGTCTATAATATGCTGACAACTACCTAAAGCTGGCAGTGCTGATCCAAGTCCTTCGAGAAGGGCAATGCAGCACCCCCAGGTGAGGCACTGCTTGGAGACAGTTTGGCTCCTAAGACTAGCCCGAGGCTTGGTCACAGCAGAGTGGACAGTCCTCAGCTGGTCACTGTATAGTAAAGACAGGCCTCCAAAGGCAGGAGCTCTATCTGCTCGCAAAGCCTTTAGGACGCATACACTGGAAAGCTCAGTTGGCAGATAGAAGCAGGGTATATTTGTATTAGAAAATTAAGATTTGACGTGATCAAACTACCAAACAGAAATTGAACTGTGGGTAAATAATAAGTATATAACATTGTGAAACAGGTGAAGAAGAAAAGAGCTAAGTGCCTACATGAGCTCCAAGATGAATTTTCACTAGAATAATAATTTTTAAAGGCATCTATTTTCCTTACAATCATAAGTTAATCACATAATATGCTTCTGACAGGTATTATGAAGGTGGAAAATAGCTCTAGTTTTTCAGACTGTCAAACTGACTGATAAGCCATGCCAGTGAGTTCACCAAACCTGTCTTAACTTAAAATGTTGTTTCATTGACATATGCTACTTACTGTTACATGTACCTATATTGCTAAATAAAATCAATTATGTATGTATAATCACATATTATTTATTAAGCACTGCAACTGCTTGCATTTTCTGGTAGGCACACTGAGAATCTATTTACTGTAGTATGTCTTTGTGAACAATAGCTGGAGAACTGCTACTGTAGCTATTTATTAGGACAGCATTAAATGTGCAAATTTTGGGACCAGAAGGAAAGATATTTATGTTTGTTTAGGTTTGTTACCATGGTACTTAGAATAGTTTCTATGGGAATGAAAACAAATTGGTAAGTTAGCATTACCCACTAGTATCAGTTCTACAGGGGGGGGGTGTTTTTAAAAGCCACTAACCTCAACTTCATTGATTTGCCCAGAACCCTTTTTTCTTGTTTAACTTCTTTCTCTACATTGAAAAGAAGAAAGGAAAAAATCCCTGGTGGAAACCGTTATTAGAAGTCATATCTGGATGAAATCACAGAAAGTGACTATAAGATAAGAGGGAAAAATGCTCACAATGATTGATCCAGGTAAAAAAAAAAAAAAATAGAAAATTAGACCAAATAGCATTCACCATCTAGGTTATTCAGGGTTAGGGGTGTGACTGATGTAGTCCTTAAAGACAGGGTCTTTCTGCTGTTTCATTGCCTTGGGAGAGTGCTCACATGCACACAAACATGTTCTATAGAGTCTATTTCATTTAAGACTAAGACTGTTCTAGTCTGTTTTCCATATGCCAAATGGCTATCTTGCAGTCAATGCAGAATTGCAGTGTGATTATGACAATTCAGATTTCAGAGAGGGATAACTAGAAATACTACAGATGCAGTACAAAATGTAAACACGTCAAGCACAATGAAATGCAGGATCATATAAAAGTTAAAAATAAGAGGCCTAATAATATGTATTGTTCTGTCTTGATATTTCTTGGTTGCTCTAAGGTACAAAAGGAAATATTATTTCCATTTATTTTTCTTCCCTGTGATTCCAAATAAACACATTGCTTGACCAATTTCCAACCTACTTAGAAGTGACCAGGGTGAGAGATATTCTTTTAAATTTGCAGCTCCTGAAAGCATATGGCTACCTGAAAATCTCAACAATTTTTCTTTAACACCACCCACCCACCCTCCCCCAAGTAATTCTGGGAGTGAATGTCTTCTAACTGGCTCAAAGGAGGGAACAAGGAAAGAGAATTTCATATTTACATTATAAACTATTTTTAAGGCACTCATGAATGTATGTGATTGTTCTTTTTAAATCTCTGATTAAGTGCCACTTATGTGGCATTTTTTTGCTTTTAAAAAAACCAAACAACCTGAAAATCTTCTTCATAAGACTGAGCAAGTAACAAGTGCCAAAGAAAAAGTCTATGGCTGTCATCCCACAGCATCATCCTAACACCTCTCCTGGTCTGCATTAACTCGCTGCTTTTCTTCCTGAATCAATGATCTAAAACATACCACAAGAAATGCTTAGGAGAAATCAGACATTGGGAAATCCCTGACAATGCAGCTCTTGTAACAACCCCACTTTTAAGAGTTAAGATTCATCATAGACAGCATGCAATTTAAATGAAACTGCAGAACCCTGTTTTATATATACCATATATAAGTACTCTGTGATGCTCATGTGCAGATTTTAAACAGTAGTTGTTTTTCTGTATCTGCAGTGTGAAATGCATGTGTATCCATTTGCATTATAGATCTCTTGGTCTCCAAATAGATGCATCTAGTTCGTCTTCCTTTTGTATTAGACATTCTTTCATCTCAAATTCTCAGGAAGAATTGCTAACATTAATTAGCTTTTAGAGGCAGCCTCAGCTGATTTGCAACGTTGCTTCTGCAATTACATGTAAGGTATATTTGGTAAGTTTTAAAAGCAGGACTGGTAGAACTTGTCCTTTCCAAATGAGCTCTTCTTTGAGCTTTTGAAGTCACTTAAATCCATATAGACTGGAATTAAAGCAAACATTCACAGAAAGTGCATAATGAAGGTAGTGGGAGAATTGAATTTTAGGCAACTGGGTTTCTGTTATGAGTTTTACTAGAGTCCAGATCCACAAATGCCCAGAGCTGTAAAGGGTCATAACCAGATTAAACTACGCTTGATGTGTTCAGATGTCTTCAGTAATTGGCATATTTTTTCCTGGATATTTTGTAACACTTTGGTATAAACCTCAAACCTTTTCTTGTTAGGTGTTCCATGTAGGTTTGCAGAATTGCCAGCTTTAGAGATCTTTAACAGCCAGTGGTACTTGGACTAGAGCAGTGCCTTCCAGAAGGGCTCCTCCAGCTCCCAGCTCTGCCAGCACCAGCAAGCCTTCCTTTACAGTAGGACCTCACTTTTCAAACAGAGCTGGCTGCTAATTACACACATACTGTGCCTAATCCTGGGGACAGGAGACAAATTTTGTGCTGAGAATCAGGCCCATGTTCTCAGCTGCCTCAACCAGAGAGAGAAAAACTCAAAAATATGATGCAATTTGAGCCTAAAGTCTCTAAAATCATAGCAAAGAAAGAATTTCATTATTTGAGAATTAATGTGATTTTTTAAATTTTCTTTTGTAAGCCTCTTGATATTTGGCATCTAACTTGGGATTTTTGGCTGCATGGGATCAACCATACACTGAAATTTTATTAATAAACCATCATGGTTTTCCCCAGCCACACTCAGCAATCAAACAGTTAATTTTCTTCCGCTTAAAAAGTATTTATTGAAGAGAGTTAATTGCCGCTTCACAGGTTTTATCTTTTCAAAGTAGAATTATGATTCTGCCTGACATCAAAAAAAAATTGAGCAAACATCTGAGCTTGTGCTACAATGCAAATACTCCCACGGAGAGCACCGTTTCTGATCCTCGCACTTGATTCCAGTGGTCTCCAGCAGTGTTTGGGAGGGTTACCTGGTGACCAGCTGCACAAACACTCTACCTGGCCCCTCCAACCAGCAAAACCCTGCCTTTGCAAACCTAAAAGCCTTCTGTATAAACAAACACCACAAATAAATACCAGAGTGGGGACTGTCCCAATTAAACAGCTGTAAAAATAAAAAATAAAAATTAAAAAGTTTTGCCTTATGACCAAGCTGTGAAACCACAAAGAAAGCATCTGCAAGCAGCAGTTAGAACAAATAATACTTTCCATTCAGCTGTACAGGCAAAGTCACTTGCAGGCAAGCATCTAGGATGCTGGTTGTTACATTTAATAGTTACTTGCAAAAAAGTAATGTGAAGCTGTCTTCCAGGCTCACTTTCAAACAACAGGCCACCTTAGTCTGAAACGTCATTGAAAATACACTTTTTTTGGCTAAGAAGCCTGGTTAATTACTTTAGAATCATAACAAAGTGAAAGGTTTCATATTTAAACAAGGTCTGCTTTCTGCTTGCTTAAAAGATATAGACCACATAAATTCAGAGTACTTCATCCTGCAAAGAAGAAAACTGCTTTCAAAATTAGTTATACAGTTATCTTGCCCCTGATAGGAGATATGGACTTTGGAGAAGAAACAGTACTTGCTACATGGGGTATGATATTATTAAGCAATAAAGAAGTATAAATTTGCAGGAGGTTGATTGTATCGTCTAAGTATAATCCTAGGAATTATTGTGTTTGTTTTTCTTAAAAATTATTGATGTTCATTCTATAGTTTGTATGAAAGAATATGAGAAGTTTAGAGTCGGCGTAAGGATGTCAGTTTGTTGTGAGAATTTTTCTGACAGTAAAACACATTTTCTTTTCTTTTATCTTTTTCAATATTCCTTTCTTGAACTACTCATAATGATACTAATTTTCCTCATCATAAATAGGTATCATCAGAGACATTCCTGTTTTCATTCTGAGCATTGCATCCTACTAGAGGTAGGGCTGTCTTTTTAATTGAGTCAGTGTACAAATAACACACTAGAGGTGAATTTTCGGTAGCTCTAAGACTTGCTGCCATCTGACTAGCTTTTGCTCTGGTAATAACTTTTCGGAGATCTTGCCAATGAAGTTTAAGGTATATTGACGTCAGTTATATAGTCTGCCTCTCTACCTGATACTTCCCTTTACTTTCAGCAGAAGGAATTTAGTGCCGATATTTTAACTTTTCAGTAGGAAGTCCAGGGTCTCAGCTGAAAATGCTGGCTCAGGCAGGCTGAGCTGCTGAGCTTTACAGTGGCACATACGCAGGCACATGTTCTGCTTCCCTTTCTCCTGTTGCGGCCGTACCTGGAAAATTATATGAAAATGTACAGTAACTCTGCAGCGAGATGCAGGGGTTCCTCTGCCCGTGCCACTGCTGGCATCTGGAGCCAGCCCAGCTGACTGGCATTTCAGGAGAAACTTCTGCACAAGGTGAAGCATCAACTAAAATGTTGTCCGCTCAACTCTGTGGTCCTTTGGGTTGTTTCAGAAGCGTAAGGCAGCAAAAAAGTAAGTGTGTCTCTCCTCAGTTAGCTGCTCTACTGGAAGTGGGTGTAGACTGCGGGAGGCAGATCCCAAAGGCCAGCACCAAAATTGCCCTATGCCAGGGCATCCTGTCTAATCTGTCAGCCCTTTACTCTGATTTTTGCTACAGCAAACCACTTGGTGGTATGAAACTAAGTTGTTGCCTGCAGTTTTAAGTGGTTTTATCCTAGTGTTTGCATGGCAAACACATGGTATGGTCCCTATTCATTATTTCTCATTAGTTTCTCTGGGTTTATATGCAATTACCTTTTTTTCCAGTGAATGCCCCGGTTTTTCATTGTTCAGGCTGGACAGTATCATCCACCCAAAAAAGAGTGGATGATTTCTTGAAATCTAAACTTGAAAATCATTCTGCCTGGCACCTAGTGTCCTGAGGCCCTTCCTTGCTGCTTCCATGCTGCTTCAGGATTTGTCTGCCCCAGGCTTTGCATGAGCTCTATTGCCCACGTAGGGGCTTTTTTTCCACTTACACTGAAAAACTACAAATTGATTTCAACCTGCTGAATATTTTGGCATCGCTTGTATTTTCTCATTTAAAAACCAATAAGCCCCTAAAGGTTTCCTTCACTAACTGCAGATCTATACTTCAGATGAGGCTGTGAGCTAATTCTTAAACTGCCATCATGTTCAAGATTATCTGGGTTTTCTTATAGTAAAATGACTAAGAGATGAAGGGTTTTGGAAGGGGGTCAGCCTCTCACTCTCTGCAGAGCTCTGAGGGCACTGACCGTCACAGAGGAGAGTGGGGTCTGTGCATGGAAGGAGGCACACCTCTCCCTCCTGCTGCCTCCAGGTATTGCATCCAAAGGGGGATCTGTCTGCCCAGACTAACCTTGTCAGTGATGGGTTTGAGGAACAGCCCAAGTCTCCAGAGCTGGAGTGAGAGCAAATGAAAAGACATAGAGACACAATTTCTGGGCTGCTGCTCTCTTATTATCTCTAGTGTCTCGTGTGTGTGTGTGTATGTACACACGCACATCTATGACACCCAAGAAATTAAAAAAAAATGGGTCACTTCTACACTGAGGGAACTTTTGTGGTTCTTTTTGCATCACCTCAGGCCAATTGGCCCGCACGCTGTCTGCACCAACTGCTGCGGTCCAGCCCAGTGACACGGCTTGTGATCAGACTTAGACCTACATTTGCTTGCTCAGTTATGCACCAGGACACTGCAAAACATAAACCCAGAGATGTGACCGGTGCAGGAAAAAAAAAAAGTCTGCATAAAACTATCCGAACCTCATTAAACCTTTTTAAGAGATCAGAATTCAGATGCAAGTGGTGTAAATAACTTGTTAGTAAATTGAATCAGAGGCACTGTTCAGGAGGTTTAAACTTGTATACTTCAAAAACAATTGAAAATTCCAAGACATTTCAGCAGATTATACTCTAGGTAACAAACACACTTTGAAGTAATTTTCTGCCTAGATTGGAGTTAGGAACATTCACTGTAAAAAGAAATTACAGCTTAAGAAGGTGTGAGTAGAACAAAAGACTGGGAAATACCCATTAGGAAGTCAACTTTTCTCCTCCCTTGCAATCTCTGTTTAAGACCTTCAATGCCCTTTTCAAACACAGATCAAATAATTTATATGAAATGAAGAAGCATCGTGACCACTGGAAGAAATTCAGACACGTAACTGATGTATTTTTCCCATTTCTCCACATGCTGTGAGTCTTAGTGTTCAGACCATCTTACCTTTTCTATGCCATAGGATCACACTTGACAAAACCATCTGAAAAACTGCAGTGGCTCTTTGATTCTAGCTCTCATAAACAAAAAAGTCATTCTTTATTTGATTGCAGTATTAGGAGGGGGTTTTTTAATTTAAACTTTAATTTTCCCAGTTTGGGTAGAGAATTTATGATGATGCCAGTAATTCCAAATACATAACAATAATTGCAATTCTTGGGGTGTTTTTTTCTCCTTATTGTGAATACATAATTTGATCTAGCTTCTTAAAACTACTCCTGAAATCCAGGCTGCAAGCTCATGCCTGCTGCTTGACTGAACACTACATCTGCTTTAAGAACTCATACAAGTATTTGTTTGAAGCCTAATGTGGGCATTATAAAATACAAAATTGCCAGCTTCCCGAGATAAAAATTATTTCCCTGGCCCTGTGTGACCCTGGCAAAAGTGGCTAATGACAGATCCTGCCACATTATGCTGCGAGGTGCCCCACAGCCTCCCTGGGAAGCAGCACAGCACCAGGCAGGATGCAAGGGCAGATCCTGCCCCCCTCCACAGTTTTTGAGCCAACATGCTCCAGAAAGGCAGCCTGAGTAGCAGCGGGCAGCATTTTGATACTTCAGCCACCCAGGTTTAACCTACCACAAAAATATGTGTCAAAATGCACAGGTTTTCCCCCATAGTAGGGGTACAGTGATGCTGCCTGTCTGCCTGCCTTTGTAAAATTTTCTTTTAAAATTTTGGAGACTTTTCTGAGACGTGTGGAAAAACCCAAACCATTTCCTATTTGAAATTAAAGGAAAGACAAAGGTTTGGGTTTATGTTAGATTTGAGCTTTTTTATGTGTATAAATAGTGGTCCATGAAAATTAATTGTAGTACTTTAAATGTAACATTTTTCCATTAGAAATATTTTCATGTTCAAAACTGAATGTCTGTGAAGAAGCATCAACAAAAAAAAGTTTCCATAGGCACTCTTTTGCCATCTTAGTTGAAATCATATGCAAAAGCTAGCAAAATGATCATAGAAGTCCTTATTGTACTGAAAAGTATTGTCATTTCCACAGTATCTTCAAAACATTAGAACAGTCACTGTAACTGAATTGCAAAAATGTTAAGAAAGGAAATTTTAAAAGGCATTATTTTTGAACCTTCAATTGAAAGTATCTACATTTTGAACTAAATGTGTTATCTTTTTTGATCATGTTACTTATTGCATCATTTTTATGCTTTTAAAATCTTGTACAAATATGAGGACAGGCTACAAGATCATGCCCAGGAAAACTGGGGCTTTGCTTATTCCAGCTTTGCCCACTTCCAGGAATAGCTCCCAAAGTCTTGGAATATATTCCATAAATCTTTCTGAAGAAATTCCTCTAAGATCCACCTGGGAATCATGCTGGTGAACAGTTCAACAACAGCTGGTCATATCTGGCAACAATATCCTAAAAATGAGGAGGTTCTCCTGTTAGTGGCATAAATTACCACTGTTTAGAAGTTTGGACAAAAATATTTATTTTCTTAAGAAAACACTGTTTTTCAAAAAGTATTTGAATAAGTCATTCTATATTAAATGTTTTCTTTTGAAATTAATAAATAAGTAAATAGTGATTTGTCCAGCAGAGAGCAAATCTGCATGCTTCTAAAGGTTCACTTTTAAAAAGAAAGCCAGATATCTTGCCTGCCCCAATCTGGAGCTAATGTAGAAGATAAGATATCAAGAAAGGGCCAGAAACTCCTTTTAATGAAGGGAAGAAAAATCAGATTAATAACTGTAACACATTTGAGCAACCATTTGTTTGGGCTAGCATCAAGATCACACAAGTCAAGTGCTATTAGGAGCTTCACATAGCAATATAGACTGAAGCTGGCGTGGCCAAATACTTGAATGAAGTAGCCTCAAAACTGCTTTGGGAATCAGTTATGTGAGTGCTGGTCTATGTAGTTTGTTTGACTATCACTGTGTCCTACAGGAATATTCAGATTGGGGTTTTTCCTTTGTTTTTCTAAAGGCTGGCAACAGAAAATTGAAGATCACCGTATTTGATTTAGCTTTTCTTTGTGACTGTTATTAGCTTTTTAACAGATTTTAAAATAAACTGCATTCTGTCATTTTTGCTATACACATTTTATATCTATTCTAACTTCTGAAAATAACATAAAACATCTTCTTTAATGAGAAGTTGAGTTTACAATTTAAGTTCTATGAAGAGTCATGTGATAAGACAGTATTTTCAGAGAAATTGTCTCATGTTATTTGCAAAGTATTCAACAGGTAAAATACAAAAGGCCATAAAAACAGTTTGAAGAAGAAAGCCACATTACTCCTGATTTAAGATAGGATCCTATATGAAATTCTTGGACCTCTTAGAAATAAATAGAGACAAAGCTTGATTAATCTGATATGAAAGGCAGACAACAAATATCAGACTTTATCTTAATACAGATAATGGTATTCCAAGATAGATGGCACTTACATACAAGAATGTGCTACACAAGCTTTTGGATTCCCTCAAGATCTCTTTATTAGCAGGTATGCTAAAATTGCATATGTAGTAGGATTATAAATATTGTACACAGCCTTGCTTAACCAAAATAAGTTGTCTTATTTACTACTGGAAGTTGACGTGTTGTCTAATAAACAAGCTGTTGGGAATAACTTGCTTTTTTTTCCTCCTATAATTATATCTAATGCCTGGTAGTGCAATGACACATCTCAAGAAAATCAAGTTATGTTGATAGAGCAATAAAATAATACCAATAAACAATAAATAATAAAAAGTTATGACTATGCTTGAAGTTTCATTTGTGACAATAGACAATTCCACAAGAATAAATGTTCCAGCTTCTCTTTGATAATTAACTATGAATAGTGACAAACATAATTTTCTGTACTACTAAACCTGGACTGCTCATTAATTTACATTATAAAGTAATTGTATGGATCAGGCTGTGTAACTTAAACATATACATCAGCAATGTATCATGAAAACTTGTTAGCATTGGGAAACTTCTGTCTCAATCCCTGCATCTCAAGACCTGCATCTGCTACTAGTCAGAAACAGGAAGGCTTTTCTGTATGTCCTGAATGTCAGCTAGGAGAATAACATAATTGGTTTATACCCTTTGAACTGAAAGATATTGTGTTAGAATATAAGCAGTACAGGAAAAAAGTTATTAGGAATTGGCCTGACATTAGCACCGTGGGAATGTCTGGAAAACAATTTTAAGAAATCTGGGAAAGCAGCAGAAACCAAGACTGCCTCTAATCCAAGAAAAAAGTAATGGAAATCTCTCCCCTTTTTCTTAAGGATTCCAATCAGTCAGCTATTTCCTAAAGAAATATTTCTTTACACAGAACTTGCTCTTAGACATCATTAGAAGACCAGGGGGAAATCTCTCATTTCCTCTGCTCAGGCCTACTAATACACATGGTCTTCATTAAGCACTATCAGTTGTTGCTTGGCACGTGCACCTCTGTCCTATCAGCTGTTTTATGGGGGAGTCTTGTTGCTGCATGACTCTGGTCACAGCAAGAGTGTTGTGGTAGCTTTATTCTTCTGAGCAGGTCCATTACATTCACTGGGACTGCTCTCCTGAGTAAAAATTCCCATGAGTTTATCCTGACAAGATTGAGTCCTTTATCAGTGTTAGCCTAGCAGACCTTAAACCCGCATGTCTATACCTTTATTTCACAGCATCAGTAAAGACCCAGGCAACAGATGCATAGTTTCAAGCATATGACACAGAACAGACAGCTTTGTTAATACCTGTCCGTGGCACGCTTTTTTCCATCTTTCCTCCTTCTCAGACTGAGCACAATATTCCTGCCTGCTCCCCAAAAGTCCATAAATATAGTAAGAAATAAAGACCTTTTCAGAGTTGGAAGAAACTTTAGACTACAGATTCAATCCAAAACCTATGTCTTTGTTACATTCCTCAATTGTTCAGTAAGAGGCTCTGATCTGGAGGAGATGCAGAGTAAAATAAGGAACAACTTTGGCTCATGCTCTAGGCAGTGAGACTATTACTGATCCCTGTGGATGTGGACTATTTGCAACAACTGTGAATGATTTCCCAACTCTTTCTCTTGCTACTGTTGTATGAAAAATAGACATAAACATATGTTCTACCACTGAGCATTTCAGGATATGTCAGCTTTTTTTATTGAAAATTGATCACGTTTTAAGGGATAGTCCTAATGCTTATGCACAGAACATCTTGATAAGAACATAGTGAAGGGGGGAGGGGGGGGGTCCCTCTCTCTCTAACATTTTTCTCTGTCTCCTGTTTTCAGATTGCTTAATTTAACCATAACCTTGGCCATCATTTATATTTTAAGTGCTGTATAGCCAGACAAGAGATTCCATAGAAATTAAATTGGGAGGATTTTCCTTCTCAGCTAGTTTTAATATGGAAACTCCTTGATGGAAATGAAAGGATTACTTTTTTCCCCACTCTAGCTATGACCTGAGAACAGTACTCTTGTGTTTTGCACCACAGCTAGTAAAAATGATAGTGCAGACAAATCATCATTGGAAAGGTAGTGAGTTGTGTAATAAAGAGTAAAAGCAGGTCAACCTGTCATCACCACTGCAGTTCCAGAGCTTGATAGAATTTTCCATTCCATTCTACTGACAAATCAATGGCAGCAGAGACTAGAAGATATAAAAGAAAAATTTTTGGTTTTTTCCAGATAAATTAAATACAGTTACTGAAAAAATGGGAATCACACAACCTCCGATTGACTTCAGTCAACTGTATAGGCGGCAATGGCCTCAGGCTATGCTCAGGAGGAAGCCTTTAGGCTCATATGTGCATGGTGTGGGACAGAGCAGTTTGAACCTGGGGGGGGGGGCGGCTGGGGTTTATAAATATGAAAATTTAATAATAAGTCAGCATAGCAAAAGTATAGATTATTTCAAAATCTTGGACATTCTCTAAAATTAAGACTTTTTGAAAGAGCAATCTTTGTTCTTAGCTGTATTGTAAAGACAACTGGCTAGCAGGGAACAAGTTTTGTAGGCTGGCAAGATCAATCTCCACTGAACTCAATAGGAACCTCATTGGTTTCTCATGGAAAACTACAGAGCACAGCTCATTGAGCTTTTCCTAATTCATCTATTTTTGTCATTAACTAGTTTGAGAACAGAAGTGGTTTTGAGGTGTAAATAAAAGAATATGATATAAAAATACAATTTTTTAATTGGAATAATGAAAGTAAATGTCTGAAAACCTATTTGAAAATTATGCTGAGTACATATCTGTAAAGATCCCTCTGCCTTAAATATTTAGTGCTTTCACTCAAAATACTGAAACTGCTGATTCACTAATTAATAAACAAGGTCACCAATCTGCCAGAGAAGATCAGGCCAATGTTGGTGCAGTGAAAGGCACAGGTTCTATAGCGGCCATGTCAGGAGTAAAGGGGAATGAGAAGGAAGCCAAGGGAGAGTCCTCACCCCTGCGGGGAGCCAGGGCCACAGGCACACTGGGGCTGGGGAAATGCTGTGCCTCCTCCTGCCCGCTCCCTGTGCAGCTTGGAGACCTCCTCGTGCCCAGCCACAGTGTGCAAACTCTCCCTGGGGCTGGGGAGCAGGGAAGGAGAGTGCTGGGTGCTGCTGCTGCGCTGGGGTGTCTCGGCCCCCTCAACGGCGTTTCAAAAGGTATGGCAAGGCTTGCGGGACTGGCCATCCTCTGGAGCAGGTAAGTCTACCCAAGCCTGCAAGGCGGGGTTGGGTCACTGTTGGCTAGGGAGGTTGTTTTAAGATGTGCTCTAGTAGAACTTCAGTTTTAAAAGAATAATTGGAGCACTGTAATGGTATGGGAACAGCTTAATGATGTTCTTTGTTTGAATTAAAAGGATACAGGAATTGATCTGAGGTAACAGGAACATGTGGGCTGGAAATAGTAAGGTGTGTTCTTGCTGTGATCAGGAAGTGTTTAGTAGCTTCCCTATATTTTTCCTTGTTCTTTTAAAATAACCTTTTTTCCATTGTAAAATATGCTAATTTCTAAATTGAATATTCATATCATTGGGTCTCATGCTAAAATATCAAAGAAAAATAGTAATTTTCTTATTTTGTTTAACTTCCATAATTTTAGATGATTAATTGATTTTGCTGCTCTGGCAATGTGGTGGCTACAGTGACTACCCATATGAAATCTGTTTGCTTTTTTACTTGCTTATTTAGAGAGTTGTTACTAGCTCACTCTCAATTTATCAAATGGGTTAGTGAAGAAAATGCTTATTGTCAGCATTCTTTACACTTTGTTTGAACTATTGTTTACAAACAAATTATTATCTTAAACTAGCTCTCTCTACTTTTAACAGATATCTTAGGCTCTATACATTTACTATTTATATTTATTAAACAGGCCATAAAACGCATTTCTACCTCTGGGCTATTTATAAATTTCTCTTTTTGGTCAGTCTTATAAGTGAAACAGGTTTGTGTTTCTAGCTTCTGATTTGATCACTCAGACATTTTAAACACTGTATTACTAATTAAGGAAAGATGCAGTAGCTCTTATGCCATTTTGGGGACCAATTTTTGAATGATTACTTACTTAGAATTAATTAAATTATATTCTGTAGGTTTACAAGATCATCTCAGATAAACCAGCAGTTAACTTAATGTCTCACAAATGAAAAATAATGAGAAATATAGAAAAGTAGAAAAGTATCTGCTTTGATTTTTTGACTGGCTCCATTTAACACATAAAATGTGAAACAGTTCCTATAAAGGAGAATACTCCATACCCAAAAAAGGAGCTAGTTTATTTTGTTTCAGGCTTTTTGGCTCTACTGCGATAAGAAAGCAGCATTTCTCAGATGTTTCTCATTAGTCCCAGTGCTAGCTACTTTCCAGATAAATCTGAACTCTCTCTTGAAAATGAGAAAAGCAGTATCATGACTATGAGGCTGCAGAAATAGCTCTCCTGTTGGGAGAAAAAAAAAAAAAAAAAGAAAACAATCCAAAAAGCAGCATTCATATTTGCCTAAAAAGGCAAGGACTCAGCAAAACATTTCAGTATCTATTAAACTTTAAGTATATTCCAAGGTGAAACATTGTCCTTACTCAAGGAATGGCAAAAGTTACACTGGCTTCAGGACAAGAGAGAAATTCCACCTGAATGTACATTTTTGTGCTTAATTGCTGTGATGAACAGAGGGCTGAAGTACCTGGGGTGGAGGTGATCCTTTATTTTAGGTCTCACTTGGATGCTTTTGGATATCTGGACTCCCATGTCTCTGAACAGTTGTTCCCAGCCAGAACAGTACTTTGTGGAGCACATATAATATCCTATGGTATTTTGGAGGAACCTGGCTTGTTGCACTTTTCGTTGGAGAGGTGACACTGCTTATTCAATGGTCACTTTGGGTGAGAGGCTCGTTGTCCAGGCAGTATCAGAAAGAAGGGACTATATCTGAAGAAATAGCCTTATTTCTAAATGACATCGACATCGTAATAAAATGTTTATGTAAGAAGACTGACTACTCATAGTGCCTTGTGTGTAGGATAATTGTTCATGCCCTGTTTCAAGGCAATCAATGTATAGACAAAGTAATACATACCTAAAATGCATAAAGAAGCATCACTTTATTGAATTTTTCTACTTTCCATTGTCTTTTTTCTCTGCATAGAAATGTTTACTAACCTACTGGTAGTTAGATAGCACTATCTTTTCTCCTTAAAACAGGCACGGGCTAATGACCATCTGTTGTTATAAAATTTACTACTCACACAGGATGCTATAAAAACAACCAGTAGAGCTTACTGAAAAAGAATTTTAAAAACTAAGCTCCATTTACTATTTTGCTTTAGGAGAAAGGGAGACCTTTTTAATCGCATTTCTTTTCAGGTATTTTTGGAGGACAGCAACTGTTTCAATGAGATGGGTTTGATTTTTATAGTATTAGATTGAATGTACAGGAAGGGAAGCAGCAGTGAAATAAATCTAACTCAATGAGGCCACAAAGTGGTTTCATATCTAAACTCAAAAGCGTTATGTGTGCTTTTTGTTCAAGTCATGATATCTTCACTGCACATAAAATAGTTTCCTTTCCATATCAAAGTACATCCAGAAACACCTGGATTTCAGTGCCATTCAGCTTGAGAATGCTGAGCATGGTTTTGGTCTAGATCCTCACGTGGAGTAAATTAGCGTGGCTTTGTCAGCTTCAGTAAAGCTTCAGTAAAGCCATAGCTATTTACACCAGCTGAAAGATTTGATACGTATTCCTTTGCCTCCCCTTCTTTGGATAGTCTCTTGCTTGAAATCAGTATGAATTGCAACATGGATAAACAATACAGAAGCATTTTTTAATATAGATAGTTGCATGTTTAAGATCATGGATACTGGGAGCAAAGTTGAGTGAAATACTATGTACAAATCACTGAAGGGTTTCTGACCTCTTCCAAGTCTCTTTCAGTCTAAAAGCATTTCAGTATTAGCCCTTACACATGCTGCAGGGAATAAATATGTATCACAAGCTAAGCTGCAGCTAAACTTTGAAGTCTTGATGTTTGACCTCTAGGAGTCTGTGAAAAGGTACAGCTAGCCAGATGAGGACAGCAAAAAAGAAATGCATACATTTACTTGTCGATTAGCTTTGAGACAAAAACACATGAAAGTAGAAGAGATTGGATATGCTGGGAAATGCAGGGATAGGGAGTTGTGTGCTTTAAAGTAGATGTATGTTAAGAGGTTTTTGAAAATGAATAAGGACATACCTTTCCACATTTTTCCTTTTTGTCCCCTCCTAGAAAACAACATGAGAAGAGTCCGTGTTTGTAAAACTGAAGCTGCTCTTTATTTAAGAAGCCGTCTGCATCTACCTTTTTAGCCTTTTGCACATGTTCTGATTTCTTGGCAGAGACTCTCCAGACTCCTTTTCCTTGCAAGGTGTGTTCCTCCTTCATATTCCATATAGGATGTTACTACACTTCCCTTGCTTTTTACCTTTTATCCCACCAACTTTTTAAAGGACAGAGATCTCTTATTCCTTCACAGAATAAGTGAATGAATAAAACCGCTTTTGCAGAGCCAGGTATGGCAAAGCTCAACTTTGCACAAGTAGAGAAACATCTCAAAAGAATCCTTGAGCCAAGGACAAACAACGAAAACTAACTTTTCAAAGAGCAAAAAATGCAACCAAGCAGGATTTTTGCAAGCTAGTTCTAATGGAAAAGGAAAGGAAAGATGAATAGGGTCAGTCAGTCATTGGTTGAAGCAGAGGAAAGTTTTACATAAGAACTAGCTCAGTGGTCTGGAGTAGGAAGGTAAGAAGGTGTTTTGCAGAGAAGTGGAAAGAATAGGATGAGAGCAAGCAATAACCACTAGCCATGGGAGTCCTATAAAGGCAAAAAAATTATAGGTCAACATTATCACGTGGTGTTGAAGTGATACAAAGCTGGAAAGGAGATGTAGAGATAGTTCAAGATGAGTTTTAAAAATGAGAAACAGTTCTAATATGTTTTAAGATATAAGCAAACTGTGGATAAACTGGCAATACCTTGAGGTACATTAGCTAGTCAGAGTAAATCTCCATGTGAATGTTCTCACAAGGTATTTACTACCATCCCTTTAGAGGAAGACCTGGGAAGCTCAGGCCAGCTCAATAAGCCTTTGGGTTAGAAGAGCAGGAGCAGTGTAGTTTTCCTGCAGGGCTGTGTGTATGGAATGTGCACATTCTCTGTCTGCTCTGTGCCTTGCTCAACTCATTGTTATTAGTCTATTTCTTTCAGGAGCAATGCCTTCATATGGAGTACAGACCGTGTAAGAAAAAAAATCAAGCCTTATCTAGGATCGAAAGCACACACATTTTTGCTAAGGCTCCTCTCTACATGCCCCTTGGATGCTGTAACTGTCAGCAATCTAAGTCCATGCCCATTGCAGATTGCAATTTAAATGAGTTTCAGCAGTACCTGATGTTCCTTTCTTTTAGACTTTCTTTCCCCCGTCCCCTGTCTGCACCAATACATTCAAACAAAGAAGGCACAAGGGCAAAGATTAAACTGAACTTAAACCAGACACCTTCTGCAATCAGATAGCTGTGTCCTTTGTTCACAATTCACTTACAGCCCTCCCCCTGCACTAAGCTGTATTTTTCATTCTCAGCAAATCACAGGACCAGATGCTCCTTTTGACATGTGGAGACAAGTCACAGATTTGGAGGCTTTCTCAATTTGTGTTGGCTAATGTAACAGTTATTATAGCTACATTCTCAATATTGGAGAAACATGCTTCCCTGACTTGCTTTGATTTCTTGTCAAAGTAGTTTACAGAAAATACAAGCAGCTATTACTTGTTTTACACTCTCTTCTGTTAAGTTTATTTTAAAAGTGGCATGAAATTAATTTTTCCACTTTGGGTTATATCTTTTTTTATTAGTTTTCAGTGTGAAATGGTTGAATCTGACTTCTTTCTCTAAAAATGAGAATCTGACAATAGTGAACATACTGCTAGGATGGAAAGTTGATGCACTGACAGCTCCAGAGGCCAAAGGTTATTATTAGTACCATAGTGTGGGTACAGTTTCTGCAGTACATTGTAGCCTCAGCCACGGAGGAGGACCCCATTGTACCCTGTGTACTGTAGAGACAAGAAGCAAGAATAGACAGTGGCGAGGTAACCTTTGGTAATGAGAGAGTTGTTTAGACTCCAGTGGGCAGCTCGCCTTGACACACAGAGTCAGCACAGAGCTGATGAACAAATGCTGTTTCAGTGTTTTCAGTCAAGGTATTCTCTCTGAACATGGCAGTTCATGAAAGCCTAAATGTGTAGGTTTTCAGATAAAACTCCATGTTATCATGTTAGCTTCAGCTGAATCTCTGTGGTGGCCATTGTGGCACAGACCTTGTTGTAGGTTAATTTATTCTGATATTTGACTTGAACATTATACAGTTACTCTGAGTAGTAGTAAAGAAGCAAGAGGAGGAGACAATTTCATGTGCATATCAGGGCATGGGTGAATTGTCAGCAGTCTGAAAATCTCTTCACACACAGTGTAGAGAGCTAATGTTTAGCACTGGTATTAACAGTGTTCCTCATTTTTCAGTGCAAAGCATGTGTTCATTCATATTGTAACACACATATTACAGATCCACCTGTAATATCTATCTGTATATATTTTACTTATCTGTAAATGTATTTTATCAGCCGGATGTAGGTAAATACACAAATCTGTGGTGTGCAGGTTGCTACATAACACCAGAGGGTGTGAAAATGTGAGCAGGTACCTCAGATTCTTTCAAATCCATGTAGAACAAGTAGGCCTTCATTTTTAAAGGCCTCAGTCAAAGGACCAGATGTGGTAACTGCATGGCACTTAATTTTTCTTCCTTGGAACAATGAAGGGCAGAGATGACCTTGTAGTTTCAAGGAGTCTACAGCAGTGATTTCAAACCTGACACTTAGATCAATCACTAAATCATTCCCCTTAGCTGAACTGACTCATTGCTTATTTGCCCACCACTAAAAAAAGAAAAAAGCAAGGTCCTTTAATGCCCCTCTTGTATTTCAAAGCAAGCCACTCCTGTGTAAAGCCTGTCCTACACTATATGCTATCCAGGTATATACCAACCAACCTTTCTAGTACAGAAGCTGCATGTAATTTAATAAATGATTCCAGAAGCAGCAGGATTAATTAACCTACATCTCCTCCACTCAGTAAGCCAGCCCATGACAGCTCTGCCTACAGTATCTGCAGGTCTTCCCCATAAACCCAGCGGCCCATTTCCTCCCCCTCTCCCCAAGATGCTTACAATTTCCCCCCCATTTCCTGAATCCCTGTCATACTCCCCATCTCATGTTCCTAAAATCACCCTCTACTGCAATGCTGCACATTCTTCCTTTGCTCCCTGCAGTTCTGTGACCCCTCCCACCCTCTCCCTGTCGTCCCTCTAGACACCTTTTGGTTTTCTGCTGTGACAAGTCAAAAGTACGCATATTTGTGCTGACTGGCACGCTGTGCTGATCAGGCAGTCCACATGCACATGCAACTACACAGCTAGCTGCTGCCAAGTGAATGAAGAAAGCCTCCTTTCTCCATGTCTTTTCCTCAGAGAAAGGATTAATATGGTCATTTTCTCTCCTCTACCAACTCTTGATTTTCATTAAACTCCTAGGAGAGGAAGATTTTTGAGACCTCTATCCCAAAGGCATTGTCAGATGTGGTTGAAATTGGCTGGCAGGTTCAAGATCATTAGGGTCAGGACTGACAGACAGGCTGGTAGCACGATTGCATTATTTCTTCCCTTAGAAACCAGGCTAAAAAAAAGTGGGTTTGACAGTGTAATTGATACAGAGGTATGTGAGCAAAATAAGCGATACTGACAAAAGTCCCTTTAATTTGATACTGGTTTGTCTGTAGTAGGGCTTTTGCTAGTATTTCTTAAATCTCTTAAAGGATCATGTCCTCAGTACCAGCAATAATGCACTCTTGGGCTAATTTTGATTAGCAGATAAAATGGCTTCCCAGCAGCAACAGACCACGCCGTAGAGAACAAATAAGGGCAATGACTTAATTGGAAATTCTGTGACAGTAAAGTTGTATTATTTCCAATCCAGTCCAGCACACAAAGCACTCAGTGTTCCTTGAAATTTCCTCTTTCCATAACACTCGTCAGGAAATGCTGGATATATGGTATATTGACTTCTGTGGTGAGCATACTCGGTGACGTTCCTTCCTCTGCTCATCATAGAAGGTGCACCCACCCTGAGGTTGATGCGGGCAGGAGAGGGGCATAGGAAAGAGTAGTGAAGAACTCAGGTTCATCACGTGGGAAAAAAAAAGAAACCTTTAACTGCAGAAATGCAGTGCAGTGTGAGAAACTGTGCAGACAGACCAAATGACTTCCTGAGTAACTTTAATCCCGGGTCTGGCAACAATTTAGTTTTCCCTTGGAAGCACTTTTCAACTCGGTATACCTTGGTTATCCTTTCATGAAGCATTCATAGTCTTTACCTGCTTCACATGGGTGTTGTGAAGTTTCATTAGTTAGTACCTGAAGATTCTAAAGTAAGAAAGTGCCATGTAACTACAATGTATTCCTTTTATTAATTCCACATAAGCTATTTTGATCAGACTCTTCAGCTGCAGAGCCATCAGGAGATCTCACAGCAGGCAACTGTGGAGGTAATTTTTCTTTTACTGAATTGAGCCCCTAGGAGTTAATGATTGACTGCTAATAGGTTTATTCCATTAAATAAGGGGAGAAGGAAGGTTTTGCGTGATGTGCAACAGACAAAGAAGGAAAATATCCAAAGCAAAGTGAGCTCTGTTGAATGTAAGTAAGTGACCATCTTATGGCATGTGTTGGAACTAGATCCCAGGAATGAGAGAAGGTTTATAATATTTCATACAGTCTGAAGGTTTGCAGTGAATTTTGGGCTACACATTGCCTACTTTCAGTTCACTATTTAAGAAAGAAACCTCTATAAGAACAAGCAATGAAATCTATCCTATTGCTAGTAGAGAAGTTTTGCAAAGTAAATGTTTATAAACCTTTCATATGAAGTCAATGATGCTTATTAAAATGTTAAAAGCAGTCATTCACAACGACTCCCATTTTTAAGAGCAGTTTTATTATCACACTCTGCTCTCTGAATTAATGGGCAGCTTAGTTACTTATTTGGTTTACAGTAAATGTTGGCCAGATTATACAATTTAGTTCATGAAATATTTAGAGGTTTTTGAAGTTGTAATAATTTATAAAGTCTGCAGTGTCTACAACATCCGTGATACTGTGACTTTAGCCCCCGAAATAATTTCTAACAATGATATCCTTTTCTGTACTCACAAGATCCCAGCTTTCCTTACAGAATTACATTTATATTACTTTTTTTCTCTGAAATATAGCCACTTCTAGGTTTGTGAAACTTGCCATTTTATGGCCAGACAGGAGTTCAGGGCTGGAAGCAGGGACATCTCAGGGAATATGTGGCCAGACACACCTTATGCTTCCACAGACTTAATTTGGGCTAGGACACAAGCTATTACATGCCTGAAATTACCATCTGAGTAGATGAGGAATTAGACCTTTAAACTCTGCGTATTTATGGCTGTGGAAAATGCTAACAGTTAATGTTAATGCCAAATGCTAACAGTTTCGGGTTACTTTGAAAAAGCGTCCCTAACTAAAAACCTCTAATAGTGTACGTAATATGACTACAATTTCACAAAAAGCATAAGCTCATTGATATCACTAGGCCTTACATATGGGCCTAAATTTAAACATATGTTGTTTACTGTATAAGAAGAGACTGTTGAATCAGATATGTAAAAAGTGAACAGATAATTTTTGGGAAAAGTACTAAAAAAACTGCTAGTAAACACTTCTGGCAGTGTTTCTTTGTCTCTGGTTTTATTTTTAGTTCAGGGTGTTTTTGAGAGGAAGAACGGGGCAGTTTTCTTTCTTTTCATTCTGCACAACACAGAGAGCATCAGTCCATCCTCTTACCATCCCTACCTTTCCTCTTCTTTCCCCTCCACTTTCTAGAAATCTCTTTGTACAAAACAGTCCACTCATGCACACTTGTCCTCTACTCATCGGGCAGAGAAATTCTGGGACTTCAGCAGTCTTTAAATAAAGGGATATTGTAAAATATAGAAATACTTTAGCATTCAGGCTAAACTTTCAGTTATCAATGGTATATTTCCAGGAGAAAAAGTGTGAGGAATGAAAATAATTTTCCTTTAACTAAAAGCCCAGAAATTTCCATGGGAATTTTTGCAAGTGGGGATGGTACCAGAAATCCTGTTCTTCCAGTTTTTAATGAAGTTTCTAGTTTGCTGTTAAAAAAGAGATTCCTTACAATTGCTGCGTGACAAATTTTCTCCCTTTTTTTTTTCCCCCTCCATGTTCAGTCAGTTAGTATACTCCCTGTGGTCCAAGGTGGGGAGAGGGGGGACATAGAGGACAAAATTGTTTTTAAATAGAGAACAAAAATATGGTTGCAGGCCAAAAACATATCAAGGGATTCTAGGGAAGATATGTCAGCTGAAAATATTTTTATACTAATAAATAATTAATTGGACTTAAAACTAGAAAAGTTTTAAAATTTCAATTGCACTCTTACTGCAGTGCAAAAGCAAGAACAATCTACACTTTTTTGTTCTACACTGTTGTCCTGACTTCTAGTTTACCTTTCTTTTAACTCTCACCCCCACACAAGCGGTGTCCTATCACTACAGTAGTAATTGAAGAGTAATTTGTTTCCTGAGTTCCTACATCACTTCACACAAACCTTTAGTGTAAATATATATAATTGTATAAATATTGAACAATTTGCCATTTCATAGTTATTTACACTGTGGTTGTCTACAGAACCAGTGAGGGCAAGACACGTGTTAAAACTGAAAACAAAAAGATGTTTTTGTATTCACTAGTTTTCAGAGTATGTGGCTTCAAGACAAATGCTATGTGTTACACAGTGTGGGTAAACCACCAGTGCTTATAGTACTGCAACTGCATGATGCAGAGCTGAGAGCAAGGAGCCATGAGCTATGGAACAGTGTGAATGTTAGCCAGCCTTCTTCGGTTTAGTCAGTTAAAGCACCTCACCAGAAATTGAGATCTTATAAAATGCCTTGATATAAACTGTAGAAGGAGGAATCGTTTAAAACCAGACAAGGGGAAAGTAAGATTAGCATTAAGAGAAGTTCTCCAATGCATCTAGAAGATAGTAAATACTATTTATGAAGAACTGCCTTTGTTATTAATTAACTTGCTAGCATGAATATAAATTTTAAAAGATCTAAAAGGTAAAAAGAAAGTGGCCTAAAAAGTATTATGTAAAAAAGATAACTGCA
The DNA here is from genome assembly GCF_000737465.1 of Haliaeetus leucocephalus. Lineage (NCBI taxonomy): Eukaryota > Metazoa > Chordata > Aves > Accipitriformes > Accipitridae > Haliaeetus > Haliaeetus leucocephalus. Next base: position 5,424,268 of record NW_010972665.1, read on the forward strand.
AGAGAAAGGAAAGACACACCTTTAACAGCGCAGGTAAGCAAATAGCTAATGGTGTAGGCAGATTAAAACCTTCAATGCCACCTTTTCCATCTTCTCTGAGGTCTATTCTGACCAGATTTTTAACAAAATCATTTTAACATGAGAAGCTGAAGAGAGAGAAAGGACTTTAAAGAATATTTAGGCAAGATTCGAGTCAACAGAGGATGTTCCTTCTAGAGTACTTAAGGAAGCTAACCAAAACAATCTCTGAGTAATTTTGCAAACTTGTGGAAGACTGGTAAAGAATGAACACAGAACCTCCCTTTCAAAAATAACAAGTGGAGAAATGATTATATGAGTAATTATAGACCCTTCAATCTTCACGAATATTGTAAAATGATCTGTTTATAAGGAACTATTCTCTTCATGGAAGAAAAAGTACTATCAAAATACAGGTGGATACGTTCATGGGAAAGAAGTTGTATCAAACCAATCCATTTCCCTTCTTTGTCAGACTGTGGTAAGTGATTCAGAGGAAAGTCATAGATAGGATATATCTTTCATAAAGAATCTGATATTTTCTAGCATTGCTTTCTCAAAGGGTATTGGAAAAGTGTAGTCCTGATATGATGACTATAATGGGAATGCACAGCTTGTTAAATGATTCTCTCAAATACTACGGAATTTCAAGTGGATCTCTACAGGGACCTGTTCTACACTCAGCTCTTTTATTATTTTCACTAGTATCTTGGACAACAAAATACAGAATATAGTTACTTCACTTGTGGGTGACACCAAAACACAAGGGTTTAGTTGCAAGCACTTTGAGAGACAGAATTGTAATTCAAACCCGTCTTGATAAATTGGAGAAATGGTTTGGTGTCAACAAGATTAAAATCAATAGGTGCAGCCAAAAACAGAGCAGTTACAAAGTTCAGAATACATGATAGGAGTTATAATGGATTACAGTCTAAGTAATAAACAAGGAATGTGATGCTGTTGCAAAAAAAGACAGCTCTTGTTTTGGGGTATACTAGCAGAAGTGTCACATTAGAAATAAGAGATATCTGTATTGCGCTGATAAGCATGGCTGAGGCTATAGCTGGTACATATTTCTGGACACCACACTCTACAAAAGATGTATACATTTAAAAAAAATTTGTAAGGGAAGCATCAACAATTATAAGAGGTTTAAGAAGCATAGCATATGAAGAAAGTTTGAATAAACACTGCTTAATTATCACAGAAAGTAGAAGACTTACAGGAGATAAAGATCTTTCAAATATTACCCAGATGTTTTTAAATTGAGAATAATTATGCTCAATGGCCTGCAATGATGGCAAAAATAAATTTGCTTAACTTCTGAATTCTGGGTGTTCAGCAATTGCAATGGTTCACATAGCAACCTTCTGGTAAACTTCTTAAGCAGCAATTTTAAGAACAGATTAAATATGTTAGGGATTATTTAAGTATTCTTGAGTCTTCCTCCATGCAGGGAGTTTGACTAAGTGCTCTCTTGAGATCCCTTCTAGTCCTGTGTTTCTGTGATTTTAATTTACATGGAATTCCAAAAAAATCTGGGTCATTCTATTAATTTTTTATATATCAAATGAAAATCTTAGAGACGTGAACAACTCCATAAGCTATGATACAAAAACTTTTTAAAAACTGTCTTGCCATAATCATGAAATGAAAGAAATAGTGTTTTCAAGATACACAATATACTTCAATTAAAATTAAAAAGAAATAAGGAAGGTATCAAAATACTTACTGTTACTTCTTATAGTCCAGGAGCTAAGAACTGTATTTCATTTGGATGCTAGGAAATAATAAGTTATTTCTTACTCTTTACTTAATAAAAATTGCTGGCAGTTGTCAGTTCTCTCTTTTTGCAAATAATGTTTTGTCTAATAATGATTTTTGAGTCTGAGTTGTTTGCTCTGGGTTCACTAGATCATATTTGCTCCAGATAAGAAAGTAAGACAATGGTGACTCCATCTTCACATCTATCAGGAGAAAAAAAAATCTACTTTCTCATTATACCTTTTACACTTCAGAGTGAAAGTCTCTTGAGTCCTTACAGGAGTCTGACTTGACCTGTTTTTTGAGGGTTTCCTGTAGTCGGAAACACTTTTCTTGTTTCCTCTTGTCATCCACGTGAGTAGGACACAGGCCTACTGCCTTCTAGGTAAGTATTGACACTGGAGTTGTTTCTGTTGCTTGTACAAAACAACAGTGTCATAAGGACATTGAATTTAGTCTTTAAACTGTGGACACAGACAGGAAATCACATGCATAGGTTGCGATTATCCGGTTTGGGAGAGCTCTCTTGGAAACTGCAGACACGAATGAATGTGCCCATTGGTCCATGCATCTTTTCAAAATTATAGGCAAGACTGTACTGTTTGATACTTGCATCCAGACTTTCTGCTGGTAGAAATCAGCATGGATTTCACAAAAGGAAAGACAATTTATACTTAATTGGGTCCAGGATCCTTAGGAAAATGTTCTGTGCTTTTATAGGTGTATAAATCAGAGGAAGAACAACTGAATTTGAATCTTTAAAACCATGCAGTGAAATGGTTAAATCCTTAAGTAGCCTTAGACTTCAGTTTAGAAATTACTATTTGTGCTGATTAAAACATGCTAAAAAGCAGCCACTACTGGGCTTTTTCAAGTCTGTACGCTTATTAAAACCAGAGAGCATGTGAAACAATGATATAGTCCCTTAACTAACAGTTTATCTTGCATGAAGGAAAATACCATTATATCAGTCTTGATGAAACCTAATTGCTGTTTGACTGTGATCACATTAGCTGCTTTGTGCTTCTAGAGTTACATTTTAAAGGTGAATTCCTGGGTGCATTAATAAGCTTAGTTTAGATCAGAGTCTTGTTGAGAAGTATTTTGAAAGTTGTGTTGATCAAACATCATTTTGATCACTTCTATTTGGTATTAGACTTGATTAAATTCTACAGAAGTCATCTTCCTGACAACAACCTTTTTTTCTGCTCACACAAAAAAAAAAGAAATCCCTGGATCCCAACTGTGCCTGTAATGAAGGTGAATTGTGTTTAATGACTTAAAGAGTGCTATTTTGTGCTTAACAGTTTACATATTGCAAATTACCCTGTAAATACTCTGTTTCTAGATCAAATTAATTGTATAACAAGTTATGCTGAGAGGTAGTGAATTTTCTTTGCCATTTTAGTTCTCAGAGTCTGGCAGCTTTAAATGGTTTTCTTTAAATCCTACTCATAAGCTTTATCTTACTACCGTATGAGCACTTGAACACAGACATGGAATCCTTGATGGATGCGGATGTTGCCACTTGATATTTAAAACAATAAGCTGATATGACATTTAGTGGACTTTTACTTGCTTGCCTTTGTTAATAAACCAGTGCACTGGAAATTGCATGGCTTCACATTTTATGCCCATAACTCATTAAATTAACGATAACTGGCAGAGTTAAGCTCACCTGTAATTACTGTGGGCTTACATGGAGTTATCCCTGATTACACCTTGCCAAAATGCAGCTTACTCTTAAAGTGCTTGATCCAAAACATTTTCAACTGTGCCAGAGTCCAACATCAGTCGACTTTGAAATGAACATTCAGACTCAGGGACAAACAAGATGTGAAAGGAAGCAGCAGGGAAGAGGAAGTGATATGCCCATAGTTGGGAAGTGAGTGGCGAGACAGAAGTTTTGCTTCCTGAGCCCTTGTCCTGTGCTTCATCTACCCACCATTCCTTCTGCTTTAGTAATATGCTTGTGCATTATATTTCTTCTCATCGGTCAGTTGCTTCATTAAAAATAAATAAATAAAATGTATCATAATCAAGATGGTGCCTAGATAAGCATGCAAGGTCAAAAAACAAAGCATGTTTTCATTTCAAAGTATTGCATAAGATACTTTATTTATCATTAACTTTGAAACTGTACCAATTGTATGAGATTCAACAAGGCCTAGTGCCAGGTCCTGCGCTTGGGTCACAACAGCCCCATGCAACACTACAGGCTTGGGGAAGAGCGGCTGGAAAGCTGCCCAGCAGAAAAGGGCCTGGGGGCATGTTGATCGACAGCCGGCTGAATATGAGCCAGCAGTGTGCCCAGGTGTCCAGGAAGGCCAACGGCATCCTGGCCTGTATCAGAAATAGTGTGGCTGGCAGGAGCAGGGAGGTGGTTGTTCCCCTGTACTGGGCACTGGTGAGGCCGCACCTCGAGTCCTGTGTTCAGTTTTGGGCCCCTCACTACAGGAAAGACATTGAGGTGCTGGAGCGTGTCCAGAGAAGGGCAACCAAGTTGGTGAGGGGCCTGGAGCACAAGTCTTATGAGGAGCGGCTGAGGGAGCTGGGGCTGTTTAGCCTGGAGAAAAGGAGGCCGAGGGGAGACCTTATAGCTCTCTACAGCTACCTGAAAGGAGGCTGTAACGACATGGCTATTTGTCTCTTCTCCCAAGTAACAAGTGATAGGACAAGAGGAAATGGCCTCAAGTTGCACCAGAAGAGGTTTAGATTGGATATTAGGAAAAATTTCTTCACCCAAAGGGTTGTCAAGCTCTGGAACAGGCTTCCAGGGAAGTGGTTGACTCACCATCCCTGAAGGTATTTAAAAGACGTGTAGATGTGGCACTTAGGGACATGGTTTAGTGGTGGGCTTGGCAGTGTTAGTTTTATGGTTGGACTTGATGATCTTAAAGGTCTTTTCTAACCCAAATGATTCTATGATTCTCTGATTCTGTCCCTAATAACAGAGGATACTTCCTCTTTTCCCCATTACCCAAAGGACATTTTCCCGAAAGCTGTTACTGTCTGTCTGAGAAGAACTAAGACCGAAGGCAGAGGTGAAAACGTCGTGGTAGTTAAATGATCATTAAGGAGGAGCTCCAGGCCATTGATTTTGGATCAATATAAAATCACAGAAGTCACTGATGACTAAAGCCAGTCTTCATGTTCAGCAATAAGGAGGTGAGCCAGGTTCATAGAGGACATGAAATTATTTCATTTGGAAAACATCCCAGAAACTTCTGCAATCTCCTACCTTACTAGCAATTTTTGTGTTCAGCCGTTGTTCTGATTTTCACTGTGCTGTTTCTGGCAGCCACCTGTTTATCAAGGGCTGTGTCAAACTCATGTCTTAAACATCGTGGTTGAACTGAATTGTACTATTCTGCAGGTGTATAATGCAATGCCAACCTGAGCTTCTGATCCCATGAGACTGGAGCTTCCAATGACATCTACTCCAAAAGTACTTGGAACAGGAACACTGTGATTGATATATTGGCAACAGTCTCATACCAGAAAACTGGCTTTAAGAAGAGAATAAAGAAACTATGGGCTCAGGTAGATTTGAGTAAGGCAGTAATGATCAAAGCTAGAAGTGGAACAGCTTACTTTGAGTACTTTGTGGGAACCTAGTAACTGATGTAAGTGGAGACTTCTGAAAGTAAATCATCTTGCAGGGTGTACACAGAGTCACAACAATCTAGCTCAATTATGCAATGTTTTTAAAATGTATTTTGGTTATGGAAATCCTTACAGTAATTTGAACTTTCCTCATAGTGGTCTGAAATAAAAGCTGAGGTGTGAATGCCAAAGAACGTTATATTGGTTGTTGCAGAAGTAATAAAAATACTGAAGGGCACTTTACCACTGTGATGATGTCCACATAGGAGTTTGCACTAGTTTACCTAAATTGGCATTTAACCTTGCTTTCTCTGTTTGCAAAATAAGAGTGATGCAACAGTAACATTTGGCTCATTTGAAACTTCACTTTCAGTATTCCGATGGTTAAATGGACTTCTGTGCTTACCACCTTCTGATTTAATTTGTGTAAACAGTCAACAAAAGAAGGGAATTAAAAAAAAAGAATGAAAATATACACATCTTGAACCAGACCAAAAAGTATGGGGTATTTTGTGCTTTACCAATTCTTGTCCCACTTTTGCATCTGCAGTCTGGCTCATTCATTCTCATACCAGGGGTGTGTTGTAAAATTAAAATCCTCTTTGCCAGTGGGACACCTAGATGACAGTGTAATAAGCAAGATAGAACAGCCCAGGAGAAAATTAATAATTCCTTACAGCAGGGCTATACTATTATGCTGTGTGTAACGCATGCCCCAGATATTGAATAATGCAGAAAAAAACCAAAAGATCGAATAGCTTCTTGTTAAGTGAACATTGTCTATTTTATGCAGTGAAAGGGGCAGGGGTCCAGGAGAAACAGTTGTATGTGATCATGTAAGTAAAGACTTTATTGTACCATATATCCACAAGAGGACCTCCAAAAAAGTTGCATAAGCAAATTTAATTTTAGTGTTTTGTAACTTTTAAAGTACTTGGTTTTATAACCTTCAGGGTGCCTTTCTAATGTATGCTTTGATATGTAATTTCAATTTTTCAGCCTCTGTGCTCATTTCACATGTTTCTGTCGCTATTTGAAACTGATCCAATCCCTTCTCAAAAAATAGCTGTACTCATTGGCTATAAAATGTATATTTACACTGTATAAATAAGAGCCATACAAAGAATACAAACAAGAAGGGGTTATAACAGTGGTGCTGAGCTACAACAGTATTGAGATAAAACAGATTGGCTTAATTGCAAGAGCTTTGCATGATGAGGTTCTGGTGGGAGAATATCTTATTGCTTAGCCAGATGTTGTGAGTTTGCCCTGCATGTGAGAGAGATGACACAGCTCATTTGCTGTTCAGAGCCCTGTAGTGTGAGGCAGAGAGTTGGAGTACTTTAGTTACCACAATCTTGAAGGTAAGGGTTAATCCTAAACAGATTTCTGTGCTTTTCTCTGTGTGTGCTTTTTTAACACAAACAACAAACTTTACTAAAATATCTAACTTTAATTGGAAACCACTCTGCTGTAGAAGAAGATGGAAGGCTGCTAGGGCTGTAAGTAATCTGTTTTCTAACTATCTCATCAAAGTGTTTGTATCAATTGTTTTTTTATTTGGTGCCCTTCCAGTAGGACCAGTGATATATTTGGCTGTGATACTTATTGTGGAAGACTTTATGTTGTCATATGCTTTTTTTTTTTTAAACATGAGAGAAATCAAGCTGAGTAAACTGGAAGGTTGTAGAAAGTCCAAGTCTCTTCAGTTCTCATCTTAAACTGTTGTTTAGCCTTTAACAGTTGCTTGTTGAACCGTTGCTGTTTGCCCCCTGTGAGGTGGATGCATTTCAGTGGGAATAGATGTAAACACTTTCTGCTAGAGGCAAAGGCGACATGTGTAGACTTTTATTGCATATATTTTTGTCCTCCATTGAGATTCTTACTGACATCAGTAGAAGCACCATGTGCTCTATCAGTGCAGGACATGTAAAGCAAGTGATATCATAAGTGGGTGAAAAAAACCATATTGACCATAGATTTAGCTAAAACTGGCTAAACTCTTAGTCATAAATAAATTAGACCTCTCTGTTCTTTTATCAGTGATCTCATAGCTTTAATAATAATGTTAGAAGTTAAAATATAGATATGAAAAAGTGTTTGCTGATATATTACTGATTCATACAGTACTGATCCTGATGGGCAGCTAGTCTTGCATCACTTCTTCGGGATATGTCTGTAAGAGTGGGCACCAGGATGGTATAGCTGTCTGGACCTTGAGCCATAAGGGCTGATCGTGGAAAAGAGAGCCCAGGACACACAGAACAAGGGGTGGGTGCGTGACGGCTACTGCATCTTCTGCTGATCTTCAGCCTTACGGTTGCTATCATTCAGATATACAGCTCTTTCCCAGAGCTAGCAAAACTCAGTATTAGCCTCATCTTTTGCAGACATCAGCCTGCAGTGCTCATGGAGCAGTTCTGCTGTGCCCATGCCCATCGGCGCATGTGTTAACCTGGAGTCTGGGCCCACTAGTTCAAAGAGCTCTGCTGTGATGCAAGATGGATTTCACTTGTGCAAACTGCAATTTACAGAGACTTTAGTGTTACATACAAGAGTAAAATTAATCTTGTGTGCCTTTAGGATTTCAATTATATTAGTGTCCCTTTACTTCCTCATAACTAAAATTCTCCTTTCTAAACTTGTAAAGCTAGTGTGTTTAGCAATTGATGTTCTTTCAGGTTAGGAACTGTGGAACATCAGACTTGTAACTTAGAGCTGTCAATTTAGGGAGCAGAGCTTTCTGTGCTGCCTGGACACTTGTCAGTTGCGTTAGTACCTTTTGCTCTGTGCGTAGGCTTTGTCACATGGGTTAATACATCCATTTCTGTATCAATAAAAGCTTTCTTAATGACTGACAGCATCTATCTGCATAGTCAGGTAAATGAAAGGTTGGCTATATGCTCTGTAATTTGTGCAGAGCGTGCCACAAGACAATCCAAACATAACTGCCAGTCACATTAAATGTAAATGCAGGCTACTGTTCAGCCAATGCACTGGGCTAAGATCAAGTACAAATAGTAGAGAAACCGGAATTTGAGGTACCTCCACCACAATATTTTACTAAGCATAGTAGCTCTGATTGAATAAAGCTCTCCAAAAATAATGTAATTACATGTTGAAAAGTCCATGTAAGAAATAATGTTTTCATACGTTAAGCTGATAAGGAAAGAGTTAACATGGTCTCTGCGAGCAGCAGAAGGACTAACTGGCATGTGCTTAGGGGACTGTGAGGGTGGTTGGGTCAGCTGCTGTGAGTTAACTGACTGGTCCTCTCATCACAGGGTGGTTGGCCAGGACTGGGACCTAGAGTGCCTCTTGGGTAAAATGCAGGTTGCTAAGGCTCACCTGTGGTGGGGTTTTACCTTCCTTTTTTTTTTTTTTTATTTTTCTCCTTTTTTTTTTTCTGTCTGTGCCACAGTTCAGTGGTGTACAATTCTTTTAGCCTTTCACTTTAAGTTCTGAGGAGATTTATTTTTACTAGTGCTAGATGTCTAGAAAAAGGGAGTCTTCTGGCTGAGTGAGATCTGAAAAGCCAGACGTACGTGATTTGGCTGAGATTTGAGAGTCTGACCACTGCCTTGGAACCTGATACTGGCCCATGTGCCTTTCTCCAAATCCATTCTGCTTTCATCTGAGGGTCTGCAGTGTGCCCCATTGTTTAAGGGAATAAGGGCAGCATCAGTGATCCATCAAGGCCTTCTGTGAGTTTATTGCTGCCGGTTGATGCAAATATTCTTTACAAAAGAATTTGCTTCCTTCTTAAAAGGAAAACAAAGTCAGTCATGCTGCATCCTGTGCTCACTGTGTGTGGCTTCACAGTTTCATAATACGGGTCTCCCTTCCTATTCTGTAGCCGAGCCTCACCCTCCACTCCTCACCCTGCATGATAATGAAGGGTTTTTTCATTATAGCCCTTGCCACTTGAGCGAGGAAATGGAGATGCAGGGCTTGGTGAGACCACAAGGCTGTTGATCTTTTTCAGGAGCTTGCAATTCTGGGTGCTCAGGCTGAGGTTAACTTGCCTGAGATCTGGCAGACCTGAATGCTTTTATTTCCTTGTGGCTCCACTGCCCAGTAATAGTGGATAGTGGAAAATCAGCTGCATCCTCTGTGTGCCAGTACTAAATTTCTGCTTCTGAACAATCCAGACTATCTCCAGGAGCAAATAAAAGATTTGCCTCCAAACTCTTCTGTGTCTGAACTGCCAGATCTTTTGACTACGTCCAGAACTCTCTGATCATGAAAACACTTGATTCTTTCTTTTTCTCTCCTCCCCAAAGACTTTGGGTGTCTTCTGTGCACTTCATAAAACAGAAAAGAAACTGTAATCAAAAGTAAGGGCTGTATTTCTAGTTATAGAACTTGACTCTATTTTACAAGATCATGCTAAAATAGTTTTTTGGAGGGTTTTTCTTTGTTTTGTTGTTGTTGTTTTTGGGTTCGGGGGGCTTTGGGGAGGGTTGGGTTGGGTTTGGGGGTTTTTTTTGTTTTGGGGTGTTGGGTTTGTGGGGGATTGTTTGAGTTTGTTGGTTTGGGGCGGGTGTTTTGTTTGTTTTTAAAGCAGCTGTTGCTACTGTTAGTCAATTTACACACAAAACTAGAAAGACAATTGGAGAAATTCAACTTTTGTTTTAACTGATGTGAAAATGTTTTCAGAGACTAGTAATTAATTACAAGTTTACTGCACTGATTAATGCTTTAGTAATCCATGTTCTTTCACTCTTTGTCCCATTTACCATTTTAATCTTTTCCATCTTCACTGATTGCATAACAATTTATAATAAATTTATATTTTCTGTGGTTTGTGTGATTATGTTCTGTAACTGTGAGATTGCTGTCTCATTGCACCTTATGTTTGTAATTTTTAAAATGTATCCATCTCCAGCATTGTCTGCTATGATTGTCTCTGAGCAAAGTAAGAGAAAGCAAACAGAAATAATCAGAGAGTTTCATGTTTTTCTATCTTCTTTTCTTCCTTCTGTGTAACTATGGTCTGGGAGCAAGGCTAGTGTCCCATCTTCCCTCCCACACTGTGGCCTCTAAATTTCACTTTCAGATTAGCTGTGCCTCAAAAGAAAATAGGAATTCTTCTATGTGGAACCTGTACTTAATTTAAAAAAAAATAAATCACCAAACAGTTCCCATACGTTTACTGTAATAAAAATGGCCTACTCTTGCAGATGTTAGTCTTAAAGTGTGTTCAGTTTGTTCTAGCTGTTACAACTTTGCTCAGAAGTGAGAAGCATTGTGGTTTTGCCTCTGAAGTGATTCAGTAGTATGTAAAAATCTGGTATTTCTCAGGTTTTAGATTTCAATGTTGCAAAGAGGAGGGAACACTACTAAGTCTTCAAACCAAAAGACCTTGTGAACATAATATTTAACAGCTAGTGGAGTTTTCTCAGACCATTAGAAACTAATACTTTTTTTTTCTGAAGAATACACTAAATACCTGTTGAATACAAACACGAGTCAGGCTCTGTACTGACTAGTCCTAACTATTCACTCAGTTTGCCTTTTCATTGCTCCCCTGGTTTTAAATGCACATTTTGGTCCCTTCAACTCTTCTGTCTTGTTCTTTTTTTCATGGCTTCTCTGAACAGTGACTCACTGTACACACAATACTGAACCCTGGTTCAGAAGGCACAAATGAAGGTTTTCTTGCATTGCTTGTTTGTTTGGTAAAGGCAGAGTGAAGTGATAAAGCTTGCTGTGAAAACCAAAAAGCCACAGAGTTTTCAATGTCAGGTCGTGTGTTGGCACAAGAACGTACAAGAGAGGCAGGCTTCAGAAAATGTTCCTGATTTACACGGGAGGGGAGGGAATAAGTGAAATGGTATGTAGGTTGGAAACATCTGAGGATACAGGACAAATCACAGACAGCAGTTACCTGAATGAAAACCAGGGATGTAAGCCTCCAGAGTAGAAAAAGAAGTGTAATTGACTCCTAGCTTTTGAGGAAACTAAGGGTAGTAGGAGTGGAGAATAGCCTAAGGGTATAAACTGGAGGACCGATTGTTGCTCTTCAAGATGACAGCCACAAAATGTTAGTAAACTCTAGCACAAAACTGGCATTATTAGGATGCTTGAACTTTCATCAAATATAAGAATTGCTAAGAACTTGCGATTGCAACAGTGTTAGGTGCTCTGGTAGAGTTTCCAGCATAAGCCTACTTGTGATGGCTATGATTTGCTTTGATATACCTTTGCTGGCCACTGTCATGGTGCAATTCCAAAAACTACACAGACCTTAAGTCAGCTGGTTTCTACATTCCTGAGGAAAACTGTCATTATTCCCAGTCACCAGTTACTTAGTTACTGGTAGGCACTGACTAACAAGTGAAGCAAGGTGTCTGTCCATGCCAGCTTTCATCTAAAACTAATGAATGAAAATATCATTGTATGAAGAGATGCAGAGGATTGTGTGGCACCTTCACATTTTGGCCAGAGTGGTAATATCAATAGGGAAAGACACAGGTTATCATTTAGAAGTCCTGTGGCAACAACACATATTTAAATGAAGAAAGGCTTGTGAGTCTCATATCCTGGCATGAGAAGAGATTTTTAAAAAGCAACAGTCCCGCTTTTAAAAAGCAACATCTGTAGGAATGGTCTTGTGACCATTGCAGCCATTCATCCCTAGCTGTGTTTCTTGAAGCCTTTCATGTTCATGTTAGGGACTGCAAAATCACAGCACGTGGGGAAAATCTTTCATTTCTGAGACTCTAGACTTGCAGTTGATTACGCACTGATCAAAAGCCTGTTGATCATGATTTAACATTCTCCAGGCATGGACTGAGAGCATCTTTGGATCTGGAGCTCACAGTGAGCTGAGAGCAGCAGAGACGCCTCAGAGCAGGAGAGTGTAGATCTTGGAGAAAAGAAGATGGAGGAGTTCTACACATGGGGGTGGTGTAGACTGCTGTGCCCAAAGCAGGGAGAAAGAATGAGGACTCATTCTGCCTTCTTGCCACCCCACTCTGGACTTACTGCCCAAGAGCAGCAGAAATAAGGAAATCACTAAAATTCTCAGAGGGGAGAGCGCAGCCTTCAGCTGCCTGTGCGCAGTGGCATGAAAAGAGTTTCTTGCTTACTCACCCTACCCTGGCCAGCCCATGCCAGGCTGTCTCCCTCAACGGCAGAAGGCTGACGTACATGCCCACCAGGATGGATGCTACTAGCTTTAGTGGTGAGAGGATTTAGCTTGGGAACATGTCGTGGTTTCAGCTGGGATAGAGTTAATTGTCTTCCTAGTAGCTGGTACGGTGCTATGTTTTGAGTTCAGTATGCGAAGAATGTTGATAACACTGATGTTTTCACTTGTTGCTAAGTAGTGTTTAGTGTAAAGTCAAGGATTTTTCAGCTTCTCATGCCCAGCCAGCAAGAAAGCTGGAGGGGCACAAGAAGCTGGCACAGGACACAGCCAGGGCAGCTGACCCAAACTGGCCAAGGGGGTATTCCATACCATGGGATGCCCCATCTAGTGTAGAAACTGGGGAGTGGGGGCAGGGAATCGCTGCTCGGGGACTAGCTGGGTGTCAGTCAGCGAGTGGTGAGCAATTGCACTGCGCATCATTTGTACATTCCAATCCTTTTATTAATGCTGTTGTCATTTTATTAGTGTTATCATTATTAGTTTCTTCTTTTCTGTTCTGTTAAACCATTCTTATCTCAACCCACAAGTTTTACTTCTTTTCCCGATTTTCTCCCCCATCCCACCGGGTGGCGGGGGAAGTGAGCAAGCGGCTGTGTGGTGCTTAGTTGCTGGCGACAGAACACCAGTCACACTTGCTGAGTAAGCCTGAGTGGGTTTGTTCAGGGCTTAATTAAAGTAAATTGAAGAATTACAAGAAGGGAGGGAAATAAGCATTCACAAAAAGAAACATGTTGAAGATGCATTATGACCCTAGCCTCTTTCCGCTAATGGATTTGAATCCTTAATGAAAACAGTTTCACTTAAGAGAAGATGGATCAGAAGTGGAGCATGTGCTGCCCAGCTTAAAGGGGTCAGCTGGTCCACACAATACCCTCTTGTTGGCATGGTGAAAGGGCAACAGCAACTGTGAGAGCAAAGCAAGGGAGAATACTGGAAGTCACTATCAAGTGCTATCAGACACCCACCATCATGGTGAGGGGCAGCATGTAAGAGCTGATTTGGAATAAAATGGGTAAAGACTGTGTATCCAAACATGCTGGGAGTTTGGGTGAGGGAATTTGAGATCCAGATGTGAAAAGAGCTGTTGGTGACTGACTTTTTAAAGTGGTCTGAATCCAAAACCAGCAAATCAACAGCACCCTGAATACTAAGAGATTTGAAATCCAGGCCAGAACCTTTTGATGTGTCATCTCATTTTTCAGCTCTGGTTGTAAGAAAGAGCAGAAGAAGAAAAGCAGGAAGACCTTTGTTGGCTGCTCATACAGCTACAGAGGATCAGCTGCCAGTTAGAGTGGGTGCTGAACTGAGGCTGAAACTGGAAGGGATAAGATTATAAAAGTGCTTCCAATAGGAATGGCAACTTTAAAAGGGAGCTTTCCATGCACACAGAGTGAAGAAATTGCTGAGGCTGTACTAGAATAAGTCTGATTTTGTGGAGCATGCAAGTCCTTTAAGGATTCCTTACCTTCTGAGCTGACCTGAATAAATGTTGCAAACAAAACCATTTCCTGGGATTCTGTGTCCTTCCTCTGGCTGCCTATGACTTTCCATTCAGTTCACTCTTTTTCCCTTACACAGATGATGGTGGCTCAGCTCCTGGGAGAAAGAGCTGATACTAGTTATCATTTTATCATTGAACACAGCTGCTCTGAATTTTAATAGGTAAGTCTTCTGCATCTGCAAGTAACATATGGCTAGCACGGAGCTGCAGCTTCAAGAGTCTCTTTCTGCTCACATCTCTATCAGGTAGCTGTGGAATGGAAACCTGCCACTTCAGCAAAGGCATTTAAAGCAGACAAGCTGTGGGAAGATATACTGTGTAAACATATTGTAGTTAATGTCAGGTATCCTAGTGTGTGCTTAATATAATCTTTCTGACTTTGCATTTGTGTGCAGTAATATCCTCTAACACTCTACCGTTAATAGATGAAGTGCTTCCAGGGTGAGGCAATTGATAACACATATGTAGATCTTTAGTTAGCAGGAAAGGTCTTCAGTCAAGCAGGAAAGCTCATCTAAGCCTGCAGCTTCCCCAGAAGAGAAGCATCGTAACTAGAGGGTGCATTTTAGCTGCAGTGTCTAGAGCCGTAGGAACTTCATTGTCTCAGAGGCAACTGAAAATAATACACCTGAAAATGTTATTTACATGGTCTTGCCACTCGGACCCCTATCGTCCAGGTCTGCCGCCCACATACTCGTGCATCCTGCCCTCCTAGGAAGTGGCTGTTCTTTTTAGAGCGTATTTGCCATTTCAAGTACATCTCTCTGCTACTGCATAAAAAGAGGTATTGAATTTTCTTGCTGTCTCAGAGTAGGAGATCACAACATCCTATGTAGCTGAAAGCAGTACCTCAGATATTTGAAAACAACTACCCGTTGCCTTTAGCAGCATGTGTACAGCTGTGGCTCCAAGAGTCAGAGTCATGGGAGATGTAGGCATAGAGAGAAAGATGATGATTGCTTTTGGGGCGGGGGGGGGAAGCAAGGGGTTATTCCTCTAGACTTTGACCACTTACAGTAAATATTCCTTACCCCATTTATTACAAATTGCAAATGGGACACTTGTCTAGGTAAGCAAAATCTGCATGGATGTACTCCATGTAGGTAGAATAAGATAATACTCAGGTTGACACACTGCATTGCACTGGCATAATGACATATGGTTATAGCTAGGGTATATCTCTCTCAGTTGTATGTGCTCTGAGGCATAAAGAGGATAAGTGACTTGGTACAAGGCCATTCAGCAGATCAGTCATCGAGCAAAAAACGCAGAGGCCTTAAAAGCTAATTATGAGTCAGGAGACAAAATTGTTACTCTGAGAATTTTTTTTTTTTAATTTTTTATGTTTTTATTCTAATTTAGAATGATAAGCTGTGTCTTTCAAAGACACGGTGATATCCTCTTTTCCCACCTGCCCTCCCCAGGTAGTTTATACTATGGAATAACTTCAGTTTTTATAATGTCACACTTGAACAATTTCTAAATGACTGTCAAATAAATTGTATCAAGACAAAACACTTCTAGAATGTGGGGGGAAATGAAAAATTCTTTGTTGTGGTTTGGGGTTTTTTTTTTATTGCCACCCCTACCTTGGGTAAATATTTACTGTCCCTGGGGAAAAAACCTGTGTCTCAGTTAAAGAAGAGGTCCACATAGTAACTCTTTTTGCTACAGAATATTTCAACCAGTCCTACTAACTAGACAAATGTCAAAATGGATTTTTAAAATCCAGGTAAATAGGATACTACTTAGTGGTAAGCTACTTCCTGAAGAAACTAACTTTTCAAAGTGTTACATTTACTGTGACTGCCTGACCCTGTCACTGCGTTTTCCCAAAACAGCACGGGAAGAGGTGCATTACCTTGTGGTGGAGGTCCACAAAGTCCCTGCACAGTGTAGCAATATTAAACGCACTATTGCTCAGGTATGAATATGACCTTTTCTGAACCAGAATTAAGTGACGTGGGTTTGCAGTTAATGTTCTTCTGAACTTTTTTTTTAAATGGATTTTTTTACCCCCCCTTTTTCTCTTTTTTTTTTTTTTTTTTTTAATGTGCTTTGGTGCCTAACAGCTGAGCAGTAGGAGTGGCACACAGTAGGAGTTCTGAAAGACAAACTGTAATTTCTAGAGTACTGGAAAAGAAACCTACACAGCTGTCAACTGTGAGCTGTAGCATATTTAAACCAATGACTGCATCTATATGAGAGAGAGGGGAAAATAAAAACAAACAACTTTTTGCTGTCCTAAACCACTTAGACATCCCAATATAACTGTAATGAGTAAAATGATGAGAACTAACTGTGACCTTCTGGATTCTGTGGAAAAAGCTGCACCAACCAAATGAATACAAAATGAAATTCAAATGCAAGCAAGAATGATGGAGTATGTTATAGTCCTACTGATCTTTGCAGTAATGGCATAGTTGATCCAAGAAAGCATTCTTAGAGTGCAATGAGCACACAAAGTTAATATCAGTTGAACAACAGAAGTGAGTATATTGTTTCCCCAAGATGTTATGTCATGTGCCACATGGCACCAGTACAGACTGTAGCATATGTGTTTTGGGAAGGGGGGAGATGGAGCTGATAACGAGGTGTGCCTTGCAAAGGGAAGGGGCAGCAGATGGCTGATGAGAAGAGGGTTTGCTTCCACATATTCCTTTCCTCCCGTGGGGGAAAATGCACTGCACCTCTTCAGTAGATGTAGAAATCTGCAGTCACTCCACCCTGCACTGCTCACTCTACCAGTACCAATGAGCTCCAGAAGGCATTTTGCTGTCTGAGGAGCTATGCCTTTGCTGCTGTTCCTGGGCATGCATTTTTATACTCCATCCATGAAGCAATCAAATGTTACCCTGGCCTGTGTGACTCTTCTGCTGAAAAATTCTTAGGTCTAATGTATTGGTCTAACCAGTGACTTCTTTACAACATATCTTTCAAGTCCAGTGATTTGGGTTTTTCTCTCTGTACATTTGGAAATGTCTGTGGTTTCCCTTCCCCCCAACCCCAGTTAAATGCTGCTTCATCCCTTGCTTGTAAGCTGAGTGAGGTTTCTTACTGGAATAAGCTGTGTCTTTAAACAGGATGAATCTAGACTTGTAGCTGGCATAAATCACCACTGCTCTCTTTGCTTCAGTGAAGCTATGCTGATTTGCTGTTGCTGAGTTTCTGCCCTAACGTCTCTTCAGGATGCAAACAACAGTGAGCTCATCAGTTAGGAGTGGCCAGTTTTCAAGAATACAGAAAGCTACTGTAGTTCACAGAGGGTGGAAAAGAGAGACCTTACAGGCGGGGGATTCCCACACACACACTGTTTTTTTTCCTTCTTTCTTTCATGGAGAGAAAGAGAAACTCTGTGGTTTTAGTACTGCTACCATGCAAGAATTCAAAGATTAATACAGTGTTTTGGCAAAAGCTGTATTTGTGTCTATGTCATTTGCAGGCACTAGCACGAGATAACATGATACCAGTCAGAAACAGGACAACACAAGTTACTAACCAGTCCTGCTGATCACACTTTCCATTTGAAATAACGGCAGTTGCTGGTTAGCACAAGCAGCTTGCATCCAAAAAAATGAAATAAGAGCCTTAAATTTCCTTGGATGGCAAGCAGAGGAAGCAGCAACTTCAGTTGCCCTCTGCTGCAGCGTGATATCCTCTTCTTGAAAGGTTGGCTTCTGCCTATGGAGCCTGTGCTGGTTGCAGCCTGGGGAATGTGTGCAGGGTTATAAGAAATGGGAACAGTCTCCTCGACACCAGTGTTGCCATTTCAGGCTCAAGCAATTAGCCCAATAACCTACGCATGCCTGTTAAATGGAGAAGGGGAGGATTCTGTGTGCACACTGGGTGTGTATCTCTCGTGTGTCTCTGTTTATTGACCAAAACTAAAGATAGCGTCTTGTGCTCTTGGCTTCCATGTTCACTTTCTCAACCAGTTTCATGCTACAGAGCTCTCTCTCCCTACCCTTCCCTGGGGTCACACTCGTGGCTATTGCTTTCTCCACATCTCTTTTCTCTTGTTTCTCTCAAACATCCATGGGGGCACCAATACAACTGTAAAAATTCCAAATCTGAAAGCTTTCCAAAACGGCTTTGCCATAGCGTCTGTTGTCTTGTATAAGCATCTCCTTTATTTCTAACACTCTTATTTATTAAAGGGTCTTGGGTTTCCCTCCTGCTTAGAAAGGGAGTACGGAACTCATCTGCCAGCTTTCACCTCCTCTATAGGTGAAGGCCTTGTCAGGGCAGCTTTTCCTGTTGGAAGCCTTGCTCAAGAACACCACTTAATGTTGGTCAAGGCATGTTTGTGCATCCCCTCATAAGAGCTATGGCAGGCTATGAAGAATGTCAGAGTCTCATCAGGATGCGTTTTGACACTTTAACCAAGCTGATGCAATGATAAGTGCTATCAAAATGTGAACTAATGATTAGTACATTGGTGTCCTTGCCCCTTGGCTGGCTGCCACGGCACCAGCACTCGGCTGAAGTGGTGGAGGGAGGAAATCTGGCAGAAACCTAATCAAGTTTTCATCTCTTCATTTGGTAGAGTGAGTTTTCTGCCAGTGTAGTGCTCTGAGCAAGTTCGCTGTGGGGTTAGAGGAGTGCAAGGTTTGGCTCAAGCCAAAACGACAGAAATACACGCCAAGGGTGGGGAGCAGGGTGAGGCACATCGTTAGTCTGGCTTGATTGCATGCTGGCACACTGTGCTACCCCGGGCTGTGACAGCAGTTGCGATGATCCCTGGAGCTGAGGCCGTGAGGCGTCAGCCTCTCCCGGCACGGCCGAGGCGGGAGCACGACGGCTCGGACGCGCGTTTGCACCTGCCACGGCTGCACCACCGTCCGGGATTGCTCGTGATTCATACGCACACCAGCCCGGAGACTGGCCCCGGGTCTTGCGGCTGTGTTTTAATACATAGTACTAATGAGGAACCTTTTATGCCAATAGGAAAGTATTTTCTTCCTAACACGCAGGGTTTAAGGGAGTCCCACCCAGCAGGGAATTCCTGTTTCATCAGGTGCTGGAAGGTTACTAGTGGAAGCGCAGGCATGCCTGTCTCTGGTGTGAGACCACAGCACTCGCTACAACCAGTATACAAATACACCCAAGGTAAATACACTGGAAAGCCAGTCTCTGACTCACAACATGTGGTGCCTTTGAACTCAATCACTTTGTAATTTCTGGCAAATGGAGGAAAGATGACCGGACAAAACAAGTCAAGGGAAGAGTATGTCTTTGCTTTCCACTAACCGATTTCTCCCTCATTATCTGCCAAGAGTAAACTTTAGTTTTCAATAGAAAAATAAATCTAGCTAGACTTTACATACAAAGAACTGTTTTTAAAATGAATTCTTGTTGAAGGAAAACACTACCTTATTACAGTCATGTTTTTAAGCTATATTAGCAGGAGAAATCAGATCTTTAGAGTAGAGGCAAGGGATGAAACACAGGCAAAGAGCAGAAAGGTCTTATTTGGCTAGTGAAGCCCCTGTGTACCCTGTCTTTCAAAGATGAGGATGAATACATAGCTAACTGTAGCAGATTGCTTTAGCTGATGCTGCCCTAGTGAGTTAGCAATGCTAGCATTTGAATTAGGCATTTTATCATGTTTCACTGCTTAGCTGGCCCTTCTTAGACTGGGGAAATCTCACACAGGCAGATGAAGTTAGAACCAATCTAGGATAAATCTTTCCCTTCCCTTATACTGAGCCAGATCCAGAACTGTTATAAATTGAGATATCCCATCATGTTCTGCATGTCACAGTACTGCCAACTCTGCTGGGGCTACGGTCTTCTCCTCCACATTGCAGGGGCTGTCACCAGTCAGCTTGTAACCAGTGTGATAACCATTACCCCTTCAGATGGGCCTGCTCTGAGGAAAGTCTTGGGTGCCTTTTGAAGGGAGCAGTGCTTCAGGAGTCAGTGACTGCAAGCTGGCTATTGCTTTGAATTTGGAATTTTCCCTATAGGAGAATACTAGAAAGGCTTTTCTTTCCATTTGCAGTCAGGCAGAATTTAGGCATTCAGTAGCATTACACGTTTTGGGGGGTTTTTTTTTACATTTTCCTTCTTGCATATGCGGAGTGAACAAGTTCAGGAAACTGGTTCATCCAAAAAAAAACCATTTTCTCCTGTTAACTTTCAACCAGATTGCACAGTAAAGTGAACTGAGAAAATCAGCTGCACAAATGATTGTGCTGGCATCAGATGGGGGTAACACAGGGGCAGAAATGAATAGCTAGGGGCAGCAATTACATAAACTAGTACAACTATCAAACCACTACTGACTGAATAAAACCCCATAGTACAAATGGAGCAGGGTGGAAAACTGGCCAAAGAAGATACACTAAAAGTAAGGCTCGCTCAGTTTAGCTTTATGCTCTTGGCATAGCTAATGTGGATTGAGGTATTAGAAATTAATGTCCATCGTCTTCTTGCCAGTTTACTGCATCAGGCCACCAACACTCCTGCTGCCCCCAAAACAAAAAAAATTCAGTTGGTCACCTCTAAGTCAGAGAGTTGGTGTGACCACCCCAAAGGAGAGTTGCTGGTAGCCGTTGCTGGCTGCCACTTGCTTAGCAGGCTCTGACAACACTGCTGGCCTAGTTGGAGCACGAGACGTGAATTTATGTCCTGTGAGAAGATGTGTTCCTTTGGAAATCTGAAACCTTCGGCTAATAGGGAAGCTGATCAAAGCAATGGGGGCTTATGGTACAGTTATGGAGTAAATATTCACACTGTAAGGGAGAAAGTCTGTGCTGGGGGTTATCTAATAAGCAAAAGTTATACTGAGGATAAAAGAGAAAAATTGTTTTTAAACCATCTATTCAGTCTAATAGATGATGTATTACATAGTGGTTTATTTCTTTATGTTAAAGATTTAACTATATATCATGATGATGATGATGTGTCTCTGCTTCTTCTTTTTAAAGCTGACTTTCTCTACTTGTATCCTTTATTGGTATTCAAGGAGCTAATCATCCCTTACTGTTCAGTATCATATTTTCCTCACTTCAGCCAGGTGAGCAGTCTTTATTTTTTTACATCTAATTACCAGCTAAGGAGTAACATAGTTCTGAATAAAATGCATGTGAATGATAGGCAGATTTTTTTTTTTTTTTCAATCTGAAAGACAGAAGCTGCTGACAAAATAAATATGGTCTTTGAAGTCTCTCAATCAGCAGAAATTTCAGAGTAAAAACCAAACTAGTGACCATGATGATATTGGCTTCACTGTCATAGGTAAAACAAATATATATAACAAAATTTGGCCCCAAATTACTTGAAGACAATGCTGATCTCAAAGTAGAATGCCTTATCTTTTCTGTCTACTTGATGGAAGATTAACTGTCTGTGTAAAATAATGTGACTAAGTTTTGCAGACAGCAGTGTATCTGTTTTCTCTTGATGGCTTTTTTCATGGTTTTGTTGCTGAATGTTCAAGCTTGCATTGAGGACTCATACTAAAAGTTTAACTTAGGTTTGAGGGGCAGACTCAAATACTCTTGTTCAGGAATGTCTTGTAGAGCACAACTTCACTGTGCATAAGAATACTACACTGTAATGCTCTGCAAGTTTTAGCTATTGAACAGTGTTGTCTGATAGTTTATAGACATTTCCAGCCCGGCAATTCTACAAAGAAATAAAGTTATTACAGAAAAGAAGGCCTGTTGTTACAAGAGTTCCAGGCTCAGTTTTTTAAACATAAGAAAACACAGACAAGGGACTTAATTTGGTGGTGAGGGGGTTTTTTGTTTGTTTTAATGCTGTTGAAGAAGACTCAGTTTTAAAAATCCTTTGAAATACTGGGCATCTGTAAGTTTCTTTGCCTTTTCTGGTTCTTCTATATTAATCTTAATTTGTGTATCAACTGCAAGACTTCAGACATTGTTTTGTCACTTTCACGTCTCTTGAAATCTGCTTTTGATTACAACACTTTGCACCAAAAGTAACTATTTTACGTGTCCATCATGTAAATGCTGAGATCTTGCCAACATCATGAATTGCTACATTCCCCACACCCTTTCCTATTCTATTTAAACCAGCTAGTCTCATTTTCAGAACTGTGCAGGGTAAGTGTAAAGGAAGATTGCCACTTCTATCAGTTATAACACAGAGCTGTGAGAAAGAAACAGAGTTGGGCTTCAAGGTTCTCTTGTAGATTGAAAGGCTTGACCCTGAATCTTCTAACAATTTCATTAAGATACTTATTTTAGGAATGTTATTTCTGAGTCAAGGTCTGATAGAAATGATTATAAAAGGTCTGAATAAGTCTATTTTGACTACAGGCTTTCCTTATGCACTGAATCAGGTTTCCTCTTTTGAAAGGTATAGTAACATTTACAAATTATAGAATATTACAATGGCAAGATTTCTTCAGGTATGTCATACAGATGGTGAAAAGCATGCAGAATACGGGAGACTGATTTTTCTGCTCGAGCAAATGAGTTTAGCTATATTCTCTATATTACCTATACCACTGAGGACTGAAAAACATTGTAGATGATTATATTGATTTATAGATGAAATTTTTGTTTGGAAGTTCATATCTGTAAAGGAAACATGAGATCTGGATTTCAAAATTTTATTTTTTTTTTTAACCATAGTAATTGAATTGAATAATGGGTTGTATCTAATTACTTTACCTGCAACACACACCAAAAACTGAATAAAAATACTCCAGCTCTAATTTTCCCAAAGCAGAACTACACGGTGTTTTGCAGGTTGAATGACCACATAAGCAACCAAGCATAATGACTAATTCTTTTGTAGTAACATTTCATTATTAACTCATTTTCTGTTCAGAATCTCCTCTAACCCACACACACCTTTCCAAAGAACTCCCTCTAACTAACTGTTCCTCAGCCTATTCAGGTGAGAGAAAGCAGACAAAAGAGAACTAAGAAATCTTTTGGCAGATTGTCTAGAAGTTGTGAACTGAAGGATTTTAGTGGCTTAGAGGAAATCTCGTTCTTTGACAAACCTTTTCCTGGATAAGCAAAACTTCGGTGGTCCTTTCTCATCAAATTTCCTTCAGAACTTGAAATACTTGAATCCAATGTACTACGTCTAGACCGCTTCATGTTTTTATTAGGCACTATTGATTCCAGCAGAGGCAAATTATCCCTAGCCCTGGCCTGCAGGACTCTGTTTGTTAGCAGTTATTTGCCTCCCCTATGCAAAGAAGTTGTTAATTCAATTAAAATGTGCCATACTTGTGTAACATGTTTACCAGGCAAGGTATTAATTTTAAGGCTGCTAAACCTATTCTGTTTTGTGAAGCCATTTCTGAACTCTTTTCTGTTGGGAGGAAATATTAGTTGATAATTTTATGTAATGAAGTGAAAATATCTACTAGGGCAATGTTAATTGAGCAGCTTGGCTTGACTTGGACATGAAGGGAAAAGCAAAGCTATTACAGTCGTAACATTGATAAACAAGTACAGCAACATGTCTGGGATACTGGGAAACTACTGAGACTATCCTAGCTAATGGTAATAACACTTCCCAACCTCAAAAATCTGTGAATGCCTAGAACTACATTCCTCTTATAAACCAGTAGCTCTAACTAGTATAAGACTAGGAGGCCAGTGATAATGGGTTAAAACTGGTTTGCAGCTTAGCAAAACTGAATTCAGTTGCTTGACCTTGCTTCAACTTATTTGTGCTTCAGTACGTCCACTTCCCCATTAGTAACACGAAGGAAGTAATTCCTTTTTCCATAGTTTTGCCTGACTGCCCTACTTAGACTGTAAAGTCTTTGGAACAACTGCTGTCTGATCTAATGTGCATGTACAGAGCAGAGCACAATGAAGTCCTGATCTCAGCAGGAGCCCCATCTGCTACTGCTGAGATAAATGATCTTTTCAGTACTGGTTGTTTTTTAATCTCTTTAAATTACCATAAATACATTTTTAAAGCCATATGCTTTCATTCTATATCCCACTCCACTGAAGAAATCTGGGTTTCTGTGGAAATATAATTATGTAACCATATAATTAAAGACCGCGTCATATCCCGTACATGCAATGGGGCTGAGTTGAGGTCAAGTGCCAGACTGATCTGCCACTTTGTAGGTTTCAAGTACCTAAACTTACTGTAGAAAGGTTATTTAAAATATATTTTTGTGTATGTAATTTTATACTCTTTTAAGGAAAGAACTTTCTATCAAATTGCAATTAGTTCAATTAAACTGAAATTGATTTGCAGCAGAAGAAACTGTTATTCTGAAGAGAACCATTAGTTTCTGGGATTGGGTGTCTACCGTTGGATGCTTGTCAAGGAAATCCAAAGGAAGCTACTCACTTTGCAGGGGGAGAGAGAGAGAGACAGAACTTATGCCATAGCAGCATAAGTATAGCCCACAGGATCAGATGTGTCAGAGTGGCCAGAAGTTAGCAGAAGCTTTGGGGCTGGGGGGACATTTTTCATTTCTCTCTCTATCTCTCTCTGCTGCATCAGTGTCCAGGTGTTCCCAGTTAAGCATGTGGCACTGCTGCTACATTGGCAGTGACATGAGCCTAACATTACAATGTTTGTTAGGGTTTTGGCTGAATACCCAAAATTTCTAGAGTATTGCAAATGCTTAAAAGGAAGTGGCAAAGTTCAAAAGTTAATAACATCCAAACTGGAAGAGGAACATATAAGCTGAGCAAAGAGCATGTCTCTAATCATAGGTATTTTGTCACTGTCGACTTTTAGCATTTTGTCTTAAGTGGTGGAAATGTTGCAGCCTTTCAGAAAAGACCATAAGTTTCTCTAACAACAGAAATTATTATTCAACCTGGATGTCGCAACTACCACCATTTCCTGTGTAACAGCATCTAGGGATAAGGGTCATTATCTCTTGACAGAGCTTTCTCTTTCATGCTTTGAAGAACGAGGGTAACTCTTGTATTACCTGAGCACTGAAACTTGACCTGTTATAAACTGCTGCAGGGGGCACATGCACAGAAAAGCAGGTGAAGAAAGATTTCTTGAACCTGTCCCTGCAGTATGTGTTTGCATAAACCAGAGACTCAGAATACTGATATTTATTTTGGTATTCCCCCCCCCCCCCCCGCCCCGCCTTCCTGAACAGAGAAGCTGTCTACACCTAGAGCTCTTCTGCTTTCAGGCAATTTAAGTTAGCTCAGGATTTGTTTTGTCATGGTGGTGTTTTAAGAGTTGTTTATGGTTTCTTGTAGTTCTTCTGCTTTTGTTGTTGTTGTTTTAGGTTTTTTTAACTTCAGGAGAGATTAGAGATTTGCATACAGAAAATCTTTCCTTCCTCAAGAAATCCAACTAACAAAGAATCCTTATAAGCACCAGGTGCAAGAAAACCAAGGTAATTGTCTGTAATTGTGAGATTCTTGCTAACACAATACTTTGCTCAGTTGGATATGTACACAGCATCCATTTCTGCCAATGGAAGTTACATATACAAATTGAGGGTAAAATAGGGCCATTTATGTTTAGCTTCCTTTACATAAAACGTATTGGTTTTTTTTTTTCCTTTGGTAGGGGACTGTTTTTTAAACAAAATCAAACATTTACATGTATAAAATGTAACATTCAGAATTTTTCCCAAGTTGTTAAAGTCCAGTTAGGTTTTTGCAATCTGTACTTACTTGGTAGTAAGATAATTTACCATTATCAAAAGAAAATACATTTGATGTATTTCATATGTAAATTAATTTACTTCATTGAAGAATTAAAAAAAGCTTTGGAAGTTGATGCTTTTGCTAACATCAACATTTGCTTATCTTTGGATGGCTTTTCATAATAACAGAATCTTTGGCACTCCCTTTTGGCCTTCCACCCAGTCTCAAGGTACCTCACAAATATAAAGTTGCACAGTTCAATGTCATCCCCATATTGCAGATGGAGCATAGATAAATCTCTGCCTGTGGTCTCATTTAAATTGGGTGTTGGCTTCAGTTTCCAGCAATGGTGGCCAGCCAGCTTTTTTTGAGACGACCAGTGTAAACTTCCCAAGAAGCTTTGCCTTGTGCTTGCTGAGCTGCTCCCGCTTTCCGGCAAAAACGTAAGTTCTGCCAGCACGTGCAGGGTGCTCCCCTGCTTGTGCTGACGCTTCCCACCTGGTGGGTGCCTCGGTTGCTGACTGTTCAACCCTCACATGAAGCTTCACCACCTATGCAAACAAGATGCCGAGCATTGTGAAGAGTGGAGGCTAGAGCATCCTTTAGCTGAGCAGGATGTCTTGTGCCTTGAGCAGTCAGATAGGCCAAATTGAACTACCCGCTCCTCTGTGAAAACTGATCATTCTTTCATGTTCACTGTTAGTTCCTCTTTGGAGGACAAAAATCCAGATTTTTTTTTTATTATTTTCAAGCACCCATTAAGAACAGAAAAAAAGAGATTTTCATGATGGTTGATGAACCCTATAAATCTGACCTCATTACTTTGAATAGTGTCTCAGATGTGTTTAAAATTAGCCTACTAAAGTAGGTATGATATTTAACAAAGAAAGAATGAACTGGATTTAGAAATGCTTTTTATTCTGAATCAGGTTCCTCTCCAAATACTTCTTCCAAATTATAAATATTGGACTGTTTTGTTGATATGTTTTATCTTGCAAAAGGGCAAATTACTTTATTTGGTGTGACTAAAATCTCTCTCACAAAATTTTATAGCTATAACTATGGAAAATGAATGTTCACTTCTTTTATATGATCTTCTCTAGGTGATATATAGAACAGGAACATGGGCTGGAGTTATTAAGCTAACAAACTATATCAAAACACTGAAACTTAAAAGAAACAAAATATTCTTTTGTTGTTGTTTCAAAAAACATGTTAATATAGCACACAATCGTAACATCATCTAATTAAAATTCAGTTACGTGCTTTCAGATGGCTTTAATAGTCCTGTTCACACCTCCTGGTTATTGAGGATTAACAAATCAAGGGAGAGATAAAAGTTTGTATCTCCAGTTTATCTGCCCTAGAAATTTCCAGAAGTCATCTTGCCAACCATGTAATTTTAGTATTGCAAAGTGGTTCTTTTAAATCTTTGAAGACTAACTAAAACTTGGCCTGCTTGTTTTAACCAGTGACCAACTTGCATTATCTTTCACTGGTGATGCTGTCTCTGTTTCTTTAATTTGGTTGATATGGTCGCTTCATTTCCGCATAGTCTAGGACAAAGAAAGAGAAGCTTATTCCTATTCTGACGTATGGGATAGTTGCTGGAAGTCACCCAGGGAAGTCTTCCACGTTTGAGGGTGTGGGAGGGGGGAGCAAGAAGCTGTACCCCATATACCCCATATGGGATGTCCTGATCTGCCTGGGATAAGACAGAAGGGAAGTTGGAGCAGAAACTGTAGCAGGTGATTTCTGGGGTCTCTCAGTTTGCATCACTGTCTCGAAGGAAAGTATTCACAGTATGAAGTGAAGGGGGAGGTGAGAAACAGAACAAACGCAGAAAAAATGCCTGCGGCCACGTTACCTCAGGCTGTGATCTTGTGAGGCCTCGTGTACTACGTTAGGTTGGGAGATCAGTAGCTGGACTGGAGAGCTTGAGCGGCTGCCCGGGAGCTGGTGGGCATGCTGGAGCACACAGCAGTTGTCTTTCTCTGCATCTGTGTTGAATCAATGTCATAATGTATTACTGCGTCTGTGTGTGTGATGCAGCTTTCATGTTATGTGAACGTTGGTTGATTTGTATGCACGTGAGTAGCATGTTGTCCTCTGAATACCACGAAGAGTACTCACATGAGACACTGAGGGAAAGGAGGAGAAATCACAGAGAACTTGTGCATTATCTCTTAATAACCTCATAAGGTACTGCAAGTGCCGGTAAGTGTAGTGGGAAATACTAGTTACTGAGTCTAGGCTAAAGCTTCTTTTCCGATTACTAATGACTGTTTTGCACTGCAAAATGCTAGAGGCAGTGGGTACACACTACCAGCAATTGAATACAGGGCTTCATTGAAATAGGGCAGCCAGTTTTAGTTATGGTATTGTTTTAAGAGGATAAAACATCTGGAAATGGCCAGAATACTAATTTTTATTCCTCCCATGAAAAAATAAATTACCAACAGATTTAAATCATCCTGGTACAAATTCATTTCTAGGTTGTGAACTGGCTAAGCCAGTCAAAGTCTGAAGCACTGGTTTGATTCACTTTTCATATACAGCTGAAGAAACACTGACACCTCCCTAGATGCCCCAGGTAGCATTCCTGCTGTGCTGCACCAATGAATAAAAGACCACGTCCACTTCTTCCATGCACTTCAATATAGTCAAGATGTCATCTGCTTAGATGTCCACACTAGGCTTTCCTGATAAACTGGCCAGAGGAGATACTGGAAAGGTGTAGACAGAAATGGAGGAGAAAACACAGTTCCCTCAGACAGGTTGTAATTGTACTGGTATCTTCATTAGGCTGATTGCTGCATCTGTGCAGACTTCCATGAAGCTAGACCCCACAGTGCAGATCAGCACAGCATTCATCTGGCTCAGGTTGCGTGTGCCCAGTGACAGGACAGAGGCAATGGGGACAAAGTGACGTACGTGAAACTCCATCTGAACACCAAAAAGCACTTCTTTCCTGTGAGGGTGGTCAAACACTGGAATAAGTTGAACAGAGAGGTTGTGGAGTCTCCCACTGTGGAAATATTCAAAACCTGACAACAATGTACTGGGCAACCAGTTCTAGTTGGCCCTGCTTGAGCAGTGGGGTTGGACTAGGTGATCTCCTGAGGCCCCTGCTAACCCCAGCCATTCTGCGTTCCTGTGCCTTCTTGAAGATCTTTTACTGAAAGCTTAGGTTTCTTTCATTTTACACACATGCACAACTCCATACAACACCAAAACCACAACTCTGGCTCCCACCACTCACACCATTTCCTTTACGCTGCATATTCTAGCAGCAGCAGCCTTTCTTTTTGCCTGTTTTTACTGGCATCACCACCCACGCCAAAGCAGACAAAGGATGCAGAAGGGCCTTGTCGCACACACGCAACGGTCTGTCAAGAATACCATTAGAAACTCTGAGCTAAACTGTTGGTAAGAACTGACCCCAAGCTGTGGGGCTCCACTGTAGAGCAGTCTGGCCCAGTGACAGATATGGCCCTGCACATGGGGGTCCAGCGTGGGAGGGGGTAATCCACGTGCTTGGGGGGACACCCTGGCTTGGGAGCTCTCGCGGCTGGTGGCTCACTCCTATTTTCTTGGGCCACTGGGGATAGAGAGGCTTGTTGTCTTCTTAAATAGTGATCGTTTCAGTGCTCTGGCTTGTATTAATTATTGCGCTGGCGTATGTATAGCAAATTGTAGTGCACAGCAGATGTGACTGTCCAGAGGTGGGAAGGGTGACCCTGTGGCATTAAAAGAGAAGGTATCCTTGAACAACACCTGCCGTGTCAGTTACCATTTCTTCAGCTGAGAGCAAAAACCTCAATGCAGCGCCCTTGTTTGTTAAAGCCTCTTGCCAAACAGACAGAGCCTGGCATGCTTTCTGTTTTCCCTCTGGCAGAGTGCTCCACCTCACCAGCTTTTTCCATGCACGGCTGCATAATGGTTATTTTCTCTGGGAGGTGGTTGTGTGTGGGTATGTACATGTACACACACACACACTTGCACAGAAGGATGTGTTCTAAAAAAGAAAAAACTTTGTCAGCAAATTATCTCATCTTATTTTGGCTATCATAATCCCCTTCAAGCCTCAACAAAACACCCATATATGTTTGATCAAGTCACTATTAAAGAGAAATATTATGCTATTCTTGCCAACTGGACCACCTACACCTTGGTATCACTATAATTATTGTCAAATATTATTGTTACAAGGGGGCACAAAGTGTGCAGATCTTTCTTTAATATGACAGTGGCCAATTTAATGGAACATTACTGATTAACACAGCCGGCACAGAATATGCTAGCGTACCTTTAACAAAACTTTATGTTACAGTTGAATGGATTACAGAACACCTCTTGAATGCCTAGTGGCTGGCGTTGTGCCAGAGCCTTTAAAAAAATTGAAAATGCAGCTTGCTTTCTCCTTTTTCATAAAGAAATCTGAAAGCAGAAGCACTGACCTTGGCAAGCTTCTCGAACTAAGTTTTCCAGTAGGCAAAAGCACTATAAATCAAACCAGAATAATCCTGTGTATGTTTTTGTTTTCACGCAGGCTGCTAGGATTGCACTTAAGGACTTGATTTTTATTACTAGAGGAATGTTTTTAAATCATCAAGACCTAGAGCATGTTGTGAGCTTAGTCCAAATTTCATCATCATCTTTTGCAATTTGCCTAACGCCCTGGCTCTGTGCTCCCATGGAAATACAATTTATTTCTCTTGCAAAAGTCATTACAATCTATGTGCACAAAGAAAGAAACCTGCAGAACTGAAAATGAGCAATAAAATCATGACAAAATCTGCTACCTGGATTCTTTCCCCTAAAGCAGAAAAATAAGATAAACAGTGCTTCTCTTTCTCTCTGAGTTATTATTAGTTCAGTAGTATTTATCACGCAGCTTGGAAATCTTAAAAGGTTACAGTTTATTCTTCATACATGGCTTTGGGGAGCCTTTTGACTCTGTTGAGAATTTTAACATGACATTGTTTTGGAAATGAAAACTCTGAACAGATTATTTTCCACATTATCTAGATAATAGAGGTGATAGATGGGACCAAGTCTAGCTGGTGTAAGCAGTTGTAACTCATTTGAATTATGGAAATTTGCACCAGCAAAGAACCTGCCCCTGAGGAGGGAAGTCTGGAGGAAATGTTCTAATTTAAATTCCTGTTGCTTTTTTTTTTTTATATGGACATAGCTTGCATTTAGGTTTATAGTAAAGAATATTAAAAGCGAACAGAAATTTAATTCCATCTTCATGTGTTCTTATATGCTAAACCATTAATAGATATGTTCCCTAATCCTGTTTGCAAGCTTCATCTTTCTGTACATCCAGGTCAGCTAAACACCTGCTTAGATCTGACAAAGTCTCTGTCAACATCAGTGGGACTTACTATGTGTTACAGTAAGCTTTGCTAAATATTGATCATTATAAATGCATATTTAAACTTAAAAGCTATACTGCTTTCCTGACTGTGGGTTTCCAAGCCCTCCTAAAATGTTGCATCTTCAACTTGAACTAAATATATCTCTCTCCATGTACACATGTACATATTTATATGTGATTTTTTAACTTAACGGCATTTAATGGAATTACTAAGCTGTATGTGTGAGCAAGAAGCATAGGGTATTAGCATTTTCCTTTCTCTTCCTCCTTTTTCTCCAGTTTTTCAATCTGCATTTTTGACATGTTATTTCTGAGTTCCAGCACCAGTTGGCAAGGGCAAGTTCTCAAACCCACCCACAGCTGTTTCTGTCAAAGTTATCAGATCCGTAGGGCTCTGAAGCACACAGTTGAACCATGAGACACAAGTCTGTAGGGAATGGTCTTTTTCCCTTCTAATTTTCTGAATGTGCTGCTGGAGCACTTGCAAAGTTCATTAATAATTACAAGTGTATTGAATGGGCCTAGTTTACAATGGGCATAGTTTACAATTACCGTTTTTCTTTCTTTTCATGCTATAAGTAAAAGTACCTTGTTTCTACAAGTTCCCAGATGACAAACAAACATATGCTTAAATGTAGTTGGGGCAGCCACACAACTTAACCCTCAGCCTAAGTTTTTTCCTGAAATTCTTTTCTATCTTTGTGAATCTTCTTTAGCTGGCTTCTTTCCTTTTGTTTCCCACCACCAAAATAAAGGCTTCTACATCCTTATGTACACTGTGAGAAACCACCTGAACCAACACTGGAAGTCATGAAAATAACTGCACTAAGGGCTCTTGTCTACTGCTTCATCGGCTGCATTTTACGTTTTTCCATGGAATTGGTTCAACAGATGTAAATCCCCTAGATTGTACTGTAAAAGTAGCATATTTTACCTTAGCCAAAAACAATTCCTAAGGTATTTGGCTTAAAATAAAAATATCCATATGGGGTTTTGCTGATTTAACTCTTCTGGTTTCAAAATGTAGTTTTACTTGCATCTCTAGAGAAGCAAGCTCTAATTTAAGACCTAGTTTAAAAGCGTGTCTAATGGAGGGCGGGGGGGAGGGGCATGGAAGGGGAAATAGTCCTACCCTGAAATTGTCATATATCAAAATGAAATAGCATTCAAAGCCAAGAGCATCATCTTAGCCAGCTATACTTTCTAGTTTGTATTCACGAACGTAACAATATGAGGGGAACTTGTTGGGCTGGGGGCGGGGGTGGTGGTTGTGGAGAATATTCTGGTGTATATGATAATAGCAATGTCAGATTACGCCTAGCTAATTTTGGCCAGTTTAAAGCTGACAGGCACCCTGTAACTTCCAAAGATAGATGGTGGTGTAGCTGGGGGCAGGGGTGTTCCTCTCTGCTTATACACCTTCCCACGTCTCTTGGGGTGCAGCATGGGGCAGGGAGCTGTGCCAATTCATGTTGCTGGATATAAATGTGCATTTTCCTGTAAGTGTTCTTGCATGGTCAGGAAAATTATCACATACAGAATATCTATGAAGTGTCTTGCCCAAATGCATGCAAAAATGCTTCTGTAGCTTCTGTAAATTATGCTGGTCCACAAATGTCTCGCTGCCTCACAAATGCCTCAGCACTGGTTGCATACCAAGGTGATAGATGCCTTATAAATACTTAAGCTGATTAGAAATGGCACTGGCTAGATCGCTGTCTCCCATATGCAGATTTGATAAGCTTTTTTAGTACCCCATTCCACAGTACTCAGTAACAGCTAGATGGATGCTGTCTACATGTATGCATGTTTTGGTGGGCTGGAGCATCAGGACACAGAGTTTTTATTGGTAAAACACTGCTTAAGGGCTTTATTTAGTAGCACTTCGTGGAGACTGGAACAGCAGCATCAAATCTCTGTCTATGAATACCTGCATGTGGTTATCACCTCGCAGGAAATAGGTGGTCTGGTTCAGTATACAACAGCAGCTCAGCTGACAGCATTCTTATATCTTAATTAAGGGAGCCAAGTTCAGTTCCTACTCCCAGCACACCTGTTGAAATACCATTGATGGTGTTATAGTGGTGGCCGTGAAACATTGAGTAGGTCTCCTGTACTCTGTTTAATTTTTTTTACTGTGTTTATATCTGCCCAGGGCAATTCCTGAAATGAATGGTAATGATCATGAAAGTGTGGGTGGTTTGAGGTTTTGGTTGGTTGGGTTGGGTTTTTTTTTTTTAATAAACACAGGAACTCTGTGCAGGAGTTCTTGGTAGAGGGCATGTTTAATAAACTACACTTGATGCATGATATGATAGCATGTCATGTCTCACCAGTATACCATTAATGTCTTCTGCCTTACAGTGTAGATATTTTGGGATATGGGGTATGAAAGGTCTTGTAACTAAAGCCTACTCTTTTCTACAGAGAATTGTGCCCTTACTGTCAGTATCATTAAAACATACACATTTTAGTCATCTTCCATAAGTCGGGAACCCCAGATTTTTTACATCCCTGTGGTGTAATTTCCTCATTCAACCCACTGCACTGGTAATCATTTAAAGACAATATGTTCTCAATAATTTGACAGGCTGCTAGTCTAACCAAGTTGTGCAGTTTATAATTTCAACAACGAGAGACAGGTATAAATGAAGGACTGGGGGCAGCGGGGACCCAACCCTGCCAAGTCACTAAAGTTTTAACACTAACATTGTACCATTGGACATAGAACATTAAATGAATGATATTCAATGTGCAGCTTTTAAACCTGTGCTTGCACTTTTGCTTGCTGAGTTTGTATTAATTGAAATTATTTGGCTTTTGTTTCAGACCTTCAGCGGATATGGTCTAGTACAAATAGGTAGCGACTCCACTTCTAAACACTCATTTAGATCAGAATCATCTGGTTTCTTTAATCTGCCCAGGTTGTAATTTTATGATAATATCTTTGAAGCTTTCTGTTTCTGTATTCCTTCATCTGGAATTCACTTCCTTTCAATATTTATAATACTTAGTTATATTAAATGTTAAATGTGTTCTTCGAAGACCTGATTAACCACATTGGAAGTGTTCTGGAAACAGTTCTTTTGAAAGGAAAAGAAAAGAGCTAATTAGATTAAGTAAAGGGTATTAAAATGGACCAATAACACAAGGCAAAAATAGACCATTAACATCCAGAAGGTCAGTCTGGGGTGGAGATGAGCTATATCTGCATGGCATTGGCATGATTACTGTAATAAAATGATGATGGGGAACAGTCTTGCAAAATTGTTATCAGGTGAGCTTCTATTTCCACCAGGGAGTTTGTGCATGGGTCTTCTGAGAAATGCCTTTTTAAATCTACAAGAGATATTATCTTTAAATCTGTGGAGATAACTAAAAGGTATCTAAAATGATTTGACTAATTGTTGAATCTTTTTGCCTTTTTTTTTAAATAAGCACCATAAAAAGCAAAACATTAAAAAGGTCATCCTCTATGATTACATGCAGCCAAATAAGAAAATAAATGAGCTGGGATCCGTGCAGAGAATCCTCAGCTAGTTCTCTAAAACATATGTGAAGTTCTTAACATTGCTAATGCTTTAAAATCAAGCTGAGATTCTCACCAGAAATTCAAGAAAGATTTGGCTACAGCGTGCTTCTAAAATTGGCTAAGGCTTCACAGTAATACTGATTTCTTTCTATATTGTATTCTAAAACAGTCTTCACTTCATGAGCCAATCATATATGCCAGAGTGCACAAAAATAGAAATTAATAGTACCTGCTAAGTATCCTGCACTCTGATGGGAACATGGAAGAGGATGATGATTTTGAAACTTTCAAAGTGACTTAAGAACCAATAACTTGATTAATGCTGATGCTGGTTGAATTCTGAACAATTCTTTGCTGGCTATCTCACCTTTTTCTTCAAGTCATTCTTGACAAGTTCCATGAAAAATTCCTACTTACCCATCTGTGTAAAGCCCTATGAAAGCAAAATTCAATTCTTTATGGAGAATCTGTTATAAACCCACAAAAACAAAGGAACCAAAAACTCAATCTGAGGACTGCATCTGATTCTCCATCCTTAACATGCTGAGATGTGTCTAGAGATTACAGCACATATGGTCTGTAAAATCACCCAGCATTTCAATATGTCTGAAATATATAGTAGTACATGGAGCATCACAAGTTACAAATGAGGTAGAAGAATGGATGTCAGTGTTAAACCTACAGAAATGCAGAATTATACAGTTCAGACTAAATATCTGTTCCTTTGTTCCGACATTGCACCCTTCATTCCTCTGTCAGGCTGAACTGGAAGGGTTCTTCAGGTAGTGGGCGTCTTACCAGCAGCACCAGATGTGCTGCACCACCAGGGCAGAGTCAAGGACAATGTGTGTGTTGGAGAAAAACTTCAGCAAGGGGACTCTGAAATGAGTCATACCAATGGCACTAACTCTCTCGATTTCTTGCTATTCTTAAAAGCCTCTGTAATCTTTTCCTTGAAGATCGCTTTAGGTAGTTATTTGTGTGAGTAGTTTTGCAATACTTTTATGAAATATGATATGCTATTATAACAGTTTAAACCAGTCATCAATATTTCAAGTAGAGAAATGTAAGGAGCTTCTCAAAATAGGTACTATTTACTGTACCTACTCAAACAGATGCCCTTCAATGGGAATTACAGAAGCACAGCAATGTAAAAATGCTATTCTGATAATAATACAGATCACAGTCACACTGATGTAAATCTGAGGACACCTCCACAGTCTTGTTTCCTGCACTGCATATTTGACAAAATAGAAGACATTTAATTCCTGGTCAGAAAGAGCTAAAAGAGCCAGGTTTTGTCTCTCAATAGTTCAGCAATACTGCTGAAATTGTCTTTACCAACTTGCCTTTAACAACTCCTCAATTGTTCTTTAATATAAGTGGGAAGGGAATCCTGTTATTGATTGAGCTCCTTGCTTTTATCCAGCCTACCTTAAGCTTGAAATAGATCTCTCTTGTCATAGAAATAATAATACAGCTTGCTCATAGTGGAGAAGGGGGTCCTAGGTGCTGTGAGAGTTTTTGTTGCTCGCAAAATAAGGCAAATCTGTTTGGATAAGTAATGGCACCAATGCCAGCTTCCACACAGTGACAACTAGTGCTGCACAAATTGATGTGCCACCTTAATGCTACAGGATTGATTGAACATTTCCCTGCTGTTGGTTTTTGGGTTTTTTTTTTTTGCTGTTGTCTTTCCTCAAGAGAACAGTGTTCTCAGCATGACCCCTTTTTCTTTGCACGTCAAGTGAAGGAAAATCACCCCTTGCTGTACTTGTGGCAACAGATATTGATCTCTGACACAAGGATGCAAACCAAAAGTAACTCCTTGGGAGCTGAAGGAATTGCTCCAAACATTGGCCTGTGGAACTGGGGTCAGACTCCAGCCACTGGCCTCCAAGCTTTATTTCTTGCCTAATGAGAAGCAGCATATCTAATGTAGTAGTGCTGCAACGAGTGCTGAGCCGTGTGGCAGAAGTGAAAATTTATTATTATTTATTATTGATGCTTATAACACAAAACATTGATGTATGTCACAGTCTCAATACATTTTCTTAATGGTCATATGTATGCCAAATGTATTGATACTTCTGCAACACATTATGAGCAGTAATACCAACATTTAATTTTCATAAAAGCTTTTTTTTTTTTTTTTTTTAAGGAAATCACATGAAGCCTCATCCTATAACGCAGCTACCACTTACTGTGCAACAGATGTTTATGCTCAGTTTGTCACTTCAACTCTTTTTAGAAAGTGCCAGATATGGACAAAGCTAAACTCAGGTGTGCTGAAATCCCTTCAGCCCTGCCTGTAAATCTTTCTTTGGTTGTATAAAATACCCAAGATGAAAAGGTGGATTAAACTTGAGCTGAGATAAACATCAAAAGTTTGTGCATTTTAAAAAAAAGAAAAAAATTGGGGAGATAGAGGAGAGACTTAAGAAAGTCTTATCAATTAATGGATGATCTACAGACAGGTGATGTTGTACAAAATATTAGAAGCTATTTTCTCTAGAATTCAAATGGAAAATGCAAGTTCTCATACCAGTCACTGGTGGCTATCTTATTTACAAAAAAATTAGAAAATGCAGCTCTTCTTTAGTGAAATGCCACAGCAGTGAATTGCCACTGCACTGAATTAGACTACGAGTACACTTTCTGAAAAAAGCTTGAAAAGAATTGCAAAACTTGTAACCAGACTTACCTAGAACCTTTAAAAATCTGAAGCATTGTGCTGACGTCTGCTGTCCAGTTGGGCTTTTTTTTCCCATGAGTGGTTCATACATATAGGAAGATTTTTCTTTATAGAAAAAACTACAGAAATACAATCATTACTACCATCAATTGTCATTAATCCGTTGTAGGCAGTCAAGACACTTATAATAAAACCACACAGTCCAAAGAAAAATATTTATTATTACTTAGAACTGTTTTCTGCAGATTCTTACACTCATTGGAGGTTTAATATTCATAGGAAGCTTTTTAGGTATGCTTTTGTGGCAGAGAAGTGGGTTCCATTACTGCAATGAAGACAAAATAGTAGTTCTTGTTAAGGGGGGTGGGAGGGTGGGGGGGGTGTCATTGTTTTCTTTCAATCTAGCTCCTTTTGATTTTAAATTATCTTGCTAATAAACTGTTTTTACAGCTTATCAGTTGTGGTACACCATTGATCAACTAAGGTAGATGATACTTTTCCTTCTTCATGAATAGGAGACAGTTACTGTATTTTTTTTAACAGATAAATGATGACTGGGGATGGGTGAAAATAAGGAATACATGGTGATCAGCCAGTGCCCATGGTCATAAACAATGAATATATGGTTTTGTGGCCAAGCGAGAGCATCCACAGAGCTAACAGTGATTCCGGACAGGAGTCATACAAATACAACACTATTTATGAGTATAAATTTAGAGAGGGACAGAAGGCTGTACAAAGCGAACAACCATTCACAGTTCAAACATTTTTTCTCACACACTGTTAGTACAACATTTAACTGGCTTTGCACTTAAAAAGTAATTCAGTGCTGATGCTTTGCCTCTCAGAGGATGGAAAATATTTTTGCTGTCATTTGCCTGAGATGGTACTATTTCCTGGTGCTTTAAAGTAAATAATTTATTGTAGCTTGGGGCTTTCACTCTAAGACTTTTCATATATGATACACTGCTTACCTTAGCATTCCTGTTTATATATTTACATTGCTCTCATCTCAGTGGTACTCAGGCTCCTATGTACCAACAAGTTTTCCACTCCCTGCAGAGGAAGAGTATAAGTCATTAATGCTTCCGTATCCCTGATGATTTTATTAAACGAAGTTTAATTACTTCCACTGCTTTTGTATAACATAATCTAGTGCTCATTTACTCTATTATTAACATTCAGAGGAATTAAAATAGGGTGCATTTGCATCAGTACACATTGAGCATGGTGTAAGGCCAGGTGTAATTAATTTCTCTCACAGCTATGGAGATTGTTAATTTAATTAAAAAAAAAAATAAGCCAATATGTAGGACTTGATTTTTATTTGCATTATGGCTACTTCCTATCACTCTGGAGTTGTAAATCAGCATTTTGGTTAAAAGTGTTCCTATTTCTTTTTCAGCTCTGTGTACCAGAGTGCTGTCAAATGGTAAAATGTAACAGTGTAGCTAATTCTTTTTGCTGCAGGGGAAAACAAATGATACTATGTATTCGAAGTTAAATAACTGAACTACACATCTAGCTCCTCTTATGAACTGTAAAATTTTCACCAGCTTCAAGGACAGAAAGTGTGAGTTGCTCAGTCAGTGATTCCTAACTTTCTGGAGAAGATAAGTAGTTCTACATAGGTACCCAATCAGGTTCAGTCCTCCCCCCACCCCTGCACCAGGGCTTTTACCCCATCCGCGGGTCCCATCCTTGTTGGTCCCAAGTCTGTCATCTCCCGGCTCTGGCCGGGGGGTCTGGGAGCTCTACACCTCTCCTGTAATGTGATCACACCTTGCTCATTGGGAACCACTGCCCCGAATGCCATCATTTATAGAACTGCCCGGTTTAGTGAGTTTTAAGCTCTGTTTCACTGCTCCCAGTCTGACAGAAAGCCAGTGACCTATTTCTTTACAGAAAGTGCTGAAAAAAATGGTTCTTCTAAAAAAAAAATCAGTTTATTTAAAAGCTTGCTAAAATGGGAACCCCAAAACCAAGGAACACCCAAATTCTCGAGCACTTTTTAGAAATATATTGCTTGTGTAAGAGGATTTGCTAACAGAAATTAGACTGAATCTTTTAAATGAACGATACGCTTTTGAAATATGTTACTCTAGTAGCCTTCCCTGACCCTTTTGCAAAGAATCATCTGCATGTGTTTGCTCAAGAATTTTTTGGTAGAGAAATGTTGTTGCCTTTCTTATTTAATTCTTTACTGTTTCCACATGGTAGGATGTTAAGAGGTTGCTTTTTCTGTCCCCTGTCGATAAGTGACCTGCCTTAACCAGGCACTCAGAAATGAATCATAACACTTGTCAGCATGTGCGCCAACGATTACTAAGGAGCTGAGCACTCCGAGGCCATCTGTAGCAGCACTTGCTGTTCATTTCACAGTACAAGGGTTAGTGCGGTTATGTCTTTGGCAGTGAATGTTATTCATGAAAAGTCAGAGATGAGGGAAGTGAGAGAAAAATACTCCATCAGCTGTATCCATTTTGTTATTGCTTCCTGGTCATGAAATCAGAATGTGTATAGCAGTGCAGAACAGGGATGTAGCAGCTGAGATGGAGGTGGTCCTGTGGGGGCAGGGGGAAGAAATTGGGTAATTTTTTTCAAAAGAGGCTTTAGCAGGTGTTTTGGGAGTATTCTGTTAGCCCCTGACAAACTCAAAAGTAAAGACAGAGTGAAGGCAGTCAAAAGAATCCAGGAACATCACTGCTGATGTAAACCATTGCTGTGGACTTTATTCCTAAGGAATTTGGATCCCAAAGTTGTAGATATCATGTATCTGTCTCAAAGAGAAATTCTTCTCTAGTTAGTTTTCAAACCCAAAGACAAAGGCAATGGGGGAGCAAGAGGTCTTTTCCCTTTCACAATGAGAAATTCCAAGGAGAAGAGGAGGAAAGAAAAAGGATACAGGGAAAACTTATCCCAGACCAGTAAAAATCCTTCTTACATTCCTAGTGAATGTCTAGTAAGTGAGGTACAAGACAGCCACTAAGATCTCTGGTGAAGAGATACTGATTTCCTGTGAGTGCTGTGTTTAAATTCTTAATTCTTAATCTTGGTTAACTCTGGAGTTACACTGGAATTCCTGGTTTATGCATTGATTTAAGATTTTGGAAGAAGAAATGGTCATTGTGCTTTAAAAGTTTTGCTTGCTGTACTAGAAATGAAGGGTTCAGTCTACTTTCTCTTTGATTTTAGAAAAAATGTGATATAATCCTAGGACATTTGATGTAAAGAAAGAAAAAAAAGTTCAGGGGACCTTCCTGAAATGTGATCGAATTAGATCTATTTTGTTAACAATATTTAGCCATGGGCCTCTTCAACATCCTTCAGAACTGGATTAGAGCAGTGAAATAAATCATACTGTACTGTGAGACTTAGCATGTTAGGGCTTTTGCAATGCACTGTTTTTGAAGATGTGGATAACTGAGCAAAATGGAAAGTTCCACTTGAAAGAATCAGCAGTCTTGTTGTTTCAGTCAATGAAATACATTTTAAATTCCACAGATTTAGTTATTCTCACAAATAACTTGGGAGCCAAGATAAACGGTGTAAGAAATTGTTCTTGAGAAAAGCTCGTATTAAAGTATATCAGTACTACTCCTTTTCTTCATGCTCCCAAACCTTGCTAAATGCATTCTTCAGGCCAATAAGGAGTATGCATAGTGTTAAAATTAGATTAATGTTGGATTAATAAAGCAGTAATAGGGCAATAGCTTGAAGTTATTGATGGTAAATTTTAATTTGAGGAAATTCAGAAGACTGAAACAGAAATTAATTGTACCTCACCATTTGTTCAACAGACTTGGTACAACCCATGTACGATAAAACATACAGAAATAGAGTATGCTCAAAGGAAACCTATTGAAAGTGAATGGAATATAGTGGGTCTAGAGGCTGAGTCAAAGCCCATTGAATTTTAAGGAAAGATTATGGGAGTTAATAATCCTTAGGTCATCTTTTCTCTCTCTAGCATATTTATGTATGGTCGTGAGCATGTTTTTGAAAAGATGATATGCATTAGTAACTTACCCCTCTCAAATCTGATATGGGTAGTTGCAGGGAAAAAATAGCATCATCACAAAAGAAAATTATAAATGTTTCTATATTTCATCACTTTTTTTAAAATAAAAAATATTTTAAAATATACTTTTTTTAAAATCAAATTTTATTCAGAGTATGCATTTGTTGAAAACAAATGAGTGTTTATTGGAAAATATAGTAGAAAGATGTTAAATAAGGCTATGGGAACATAAGAAAAAACATTTAAAGCAAGAAAAAGTCATAAAACCTCTAGAAAAGTTATCAGTACAAATTATGATATTTGGATGTGTTCTATCCAATTTAAAAAAAAAAAAGACAATATTTTTATCATTACTAATATTTTCCTAATAACAGAAGTTTTGTGTTCAACTTCCAGGATACTGTGTAAATTTGGGGAAAAAATATTTCTGTAACTTCTGCTATGCACAAAGCTTTACCTGAGAGACTGTGAAGTTATGTGAATTATCCTGTCTGCATTTTTTTTCTTGCTGAAAATAATCACTAGCTTTCATCATATCAGAAGGTTTCTTGCAGGCAATACAGTAGTGTCTTTCTGTCCAACTTTGATAGGCCACAGAATTTTCAATTTCTTCGTTCAAATAAGCATCACTATTGCAATCTTAACCCTTTTTTCATAATAAATTTAATATTCCTAAAAAGAAGGATGTCATAGCTCCAGTTTTTAGTTATGAAATTACACCACCATACAGACAGAGTAGTAGAATCATCTA
Source organism: Haliaeetus leucocephalus (assembly GCF_000737465.1). NCBI lineage: Eukaryota > Metazoa > Chordata > Aves > Accipitriformes > Accipitridae > Haliaeetus > Haliaeetus leucocephalus. The sequence continues at coordinate 5,466,280 of NW_010972665.1, forward strand.
GATGATCATCTTTTATGTTAAAAATTCCATCCATGCTCAAGAAATTAATCTGTTTTTCATATGGAACATTTCACAACAAATCAAGTAAGCTTTGTGAAGCACCTAAATTAAATGGATGGGCAGTTACAGTCCTTAAACTCCACAGAATTTCCAACAATTAGTGACTGATTAGAACAGTTTCTAAGTACCTTATACAAAGCACTTACACTGTCCCCTGAATATCCTTGGCCTGAAGGAGTACATTAGAATGGACCATATCTCTCATCTAGTACGGTAATTCTTGTCTGTATTAACAGAACAAAACAACATGAGCAAATTCAGTAGATTCTTCTTCAGTATCTAACTGCAGAAGTAGAGGAAGCTGCACCAGTTTGCAACTACGAGGGATTTGATCCTGTATTCTTCCATGTCTTAAATGTTAATCACCTCCATTTACCCTACTTCCATTTAAAAATTTGAGCTTCTAAAAAGAGTGTTTTCTAGGAATGCAAGAGCCTGAGCAATATTCTTCCGTATTTTTGTTATATAAAATTATTACTATTCACACTGATACAGAAACTATTGGTTGATACAAGAGCAGATGTATTGCTTACGGTGTGGGAGTAATACCAGGGATTTCCAGTACAAAACATATGCAAAAAAACCCCATCTTGTTTTAGAAATAACAATGAGGTCATGATCTTTTGCTTTTTTCTTAAAAGAAAGCACATTATAATTATTGATGGTAGGGGTGGTAAGTCGTGGCAACAGACACATGAAGTTTAATGCTTTGTAATATAGCAAGAGGAAATTGTTGCTAGGGGCTACTTTTAGTCATTTCTAACACCAGGTAATTATTAGTTCATTCCTTCCATCTTGTGTGTCAGGAAGCAGAGGCATTGCCTCATCACTTCAGAGTGCTATGTCAGGATCTACCCTTACAGGGGTAGGAACTACCCCTATTAGTGACAAGCAATGGTCCCAGAAGTGTCAGAGAGGAGGAACTACATGTGTATCTGTCTAGGCAGTTATAATGGAATATGAGTTGCCATATAGATAATGCGCACATAAGAAGATTTTACTCAGGCCTTATCTAAAGGGAAAGGATCCCCATTGCAAGAACTTTTAGGTCCTTTAGCTGAACATCTTCACCTTCTGCCTTCCTGCTTTGTAATGCCTTCAAAATTCAGGGTGTGATGCTCTCAGAAACACAAGCAGAATACAAAGTCAATGTACTGCCCTTGCATGGCTAGATGCACCCCTTGCAGGAGATATAGTACAGACCCTCAGGCTTCTCACTCATGACTTGATACTGTCCTAGTCTTTTCCGAAAGGTCTGATAGTCTAGTCTTTCAGTAACCAAGAAGGACAATATAGGATCTGTTGCTGGTCTCTGCTTGTTGGCCTCCTGCTACCTGCTAATGTCTAGACTAGGTCTCCAGGGCAGCAAGTTAGCGTTGTGCACTATTTTTCTAAAAGATGTCTTAGCTGGTGTTGAGGCACTTGGTTTAGTTGCTGGATTAATTATACCATATGCTTGGTACAAGCAAAAACTGCTAGATTTGGGGCGGGGGGGGGGGTTTCTGCAGGGCGGGGGGGAAAAATTAAGTTGGTAAGTATTTTTTCTTTAACTCCACACTGTTGAAACACATGCAATACAGTGTCAACCTCAATGGCATCTGTCTAGCATCATCAATATCTCACAACTTGAATAGGCCAAGATTAGTGTGTTCATATACTTTCACACATAATTCTAGAAAGTATCTTGACCAGCTATTTGGTTTTGTTTTATTTAATTACGACTGGCCGTAACCTTAATTATATTAACATTGGGTTTTTTTCTTCTCAATAATTTTACACACCTTTGCTTCACCTGCAAATTTTCTCATTCTGAAATAAAGCGTATTTTGATAAATGCATCTTCTTCACACTGTCAGAAATAAACCAGTCTTGACAGGGTTTGAGGTGTGGGGGATTTGGCGGAGGGGGTGTCATTCACAGGCTAGTTAGAAGGTATCTGAAACTGTTTTCTGTTTTTGTGATCGGAAAACAAGTTTGGTTTGCTGTCTGGTATTAGATCTCCCCAGTTTCCTTCCTGTGGTGATTCTTTTCTATACATATGAATTTTCAAGGAGGATTGGTACGTCAGACTCTAATGAAGTTGCGAATGGTTATCCACTGGTGACAGCAGTGTTTAAGCACAAGATCATGGCAGGTAAATCTCTTGATTTGGGCCTACTGGACTGCATGCAGGAGGTCTGCTTTTGGCATTTATATTTTGGAATTTCCCTCCTTCCAGAAGCTACATTTCTCATCTTTTCTGGCCTTATGTCTCTGCAAAGATCCAGGTGGCTTTTTAAGACCTTTGACTTTCTCTTTACAATGAGAAATCTGGCACTCTCTCCTACCTGTGTGACACAAAGTAAATCCTGAATTCTCTGGCTTTACTCTGGTAATGACCCACTGTCATGATACCAGATGGGATAAGTAAAACCAGCAGTAGATCCCCATTTTTCCTGGCTCTTGTTCCTCAACTAAGAACTCGGTAGAGTTCATGAGCCGCTACAGAGCACCCTTGACAGACCCCTTTCTCTTAGGATGGGAGTATCACATCAGTTCCTCCCATTCTTCCTGCATTTTGCTTTTGAGCACCATGCTGCACAAATCCAGCTAAGTGACCTCATCAAAGCAATTTATTCTTACTGGGCTTTTAAAAACATTAATACAGCTGGCTTGGTCTCAGCTTTGCCCAGACTTGTCCAATTTCTTCTCTAGCAATTCAAAGGAACATATTGGCTGTCAGGACATTCATGTTTATCCAGAAATACCTCTCTAACACCTTTTCCTGTAGCCTCCAACCTGTATTACCATCATGTTAAATAAAGCTACTCAGTGTTGTTAGGAGCTACTCTACATAAACTAGAATAGTCAATAGCTGAAGTTCTTCAGCTGCTAAAGGGATCCTATTGATTCTGCCCTTCAGGGTTCAAATAAACATTCAGCTATCTGGCTTCCGTGAAGAGACAGTTTGACATCTTGCTGTGGTCAAGGGGCAGGGGAGGAAAACGTGGCAGGTATGTGAGCTTATGCAATTTCATGCACACATTGGAGTGGCTGCTTGGATGTGTATAGCTGTCTTCTGAAATTCTGTAGCCCTATCTCACAGCTTCAGCATCTTGTTAGAGTACAGACTATTTCCCCAGGTCTTTGGGGTCCTCAGGTAACTGCTCGCTCTACTTTTAGCAAAAGCTCCTTCTGCAATCGTGACCAAGAACATGTTTTTGCAAGCATTTCACAGACATAAACCTATTAGGAGCACGCATAGCCATCTTGCAATGGTGAGCAATACAAAGACTCAAAGCAGAAGCTATGTTAGCTGTGAAATCAGAAGCAGTTTAGCTATTGATTTTGAGAGTAAGCTAATGAGGGGTTTTTTACAGTGCTTTATCGTGCTGTGAAGATATGTTAGCCTGCACATGTCTTTATTATTGTGCAAGCTGAGTACACGTTGCACACACACCCTAGGTCAGGATCATCCGAAACTTCTACTTTCTCTGCCAATTGATGAGGTAAAGAGAACATGCAATAGATCATTAGGAAGGCTGAAAGGACAGGTGACTACCTACCTATCACCTTTATCGCAGAGCCAAACCCAGCAGAGAAATGCCATCAGTCAGCAAAGGCTCTGTCAGTTCTCCCGACCCCAGGTCATAGACAACCCAAGTAAATTTTCATTTCTCTTTCCTTGTAGTCAGCTTAGAGTCTCTGTGACTGAGATTTGGGGTTGAGAGAGGTGTTGGTTTTTGCATTAGTATGCAAAAATGAGACACTTCTAAAGGCATTAGAAAACATGCTTCATCTCTAACAAACTCCTCTGTCTTGCAGTGTAAGACCTTGTCCTTTCCCCCCTTCTCCAGGTTTTGGAAGAGAGAAAATCAAATCTGATTCTCTGAAAGAAAGAAGCAGAAGACAAATTAAGTGATTGTAATGTTAATGAGATAAAAAAAATCTTTGAGTTCAAAGACTGTATTTATTCAGAATCCCCTGAAAGACAGACAATAGCCTGTAACACCTGATGGGGCAAAAAGGAGGTAACAGCTTACTAAGAGAATAATCTAGGTACGCACAGAAAAAAGTTACTCTGAGAGGAACCCCTGGGAGAATTCCTACAAGTTATAAAACAGCTAATAGTCTAAGATGTTTAAGTGATTTATAAATAGATTGTGGGTTTAAGGCAGGCATTATTTTTAGCCATACCTTTTATTTTAAAATTAAATAATTTATTTTACTAGTAAAAATATTCAAGACACAACTTCTGTTTTTTATAAAATTAAAAAAAAAAATTAGAACATATGATCAGAGCAGTCAAGATGAAAGCCTTTGACTTACTATAATCCCCTCTTCCATGATCTCAGAGAAGTTATTTTCTCTCTCTAGTTACTTTGAAGAAGGATTGTATTACTTATACATAACATTCATATACTTAAAGATTTCTAAAGAGATAGTGGATGCAGAAAGGGTTTGGAGATCTTGGATTCAGTTTGAAAGTGCTACCAAGTCTACATGGCTGATGTGACAAATGAACCTGGATCTGGTCTCCTGTTTGCAGTAAGAGGGAAATGGTAATGGTATATTGAGTCAAAGAATAGATAGGACTACTTAGAACACCCTCTATGTATTTCAATTCCACCTTTGTTATTTATTTGGACTGTTTGTTTCAATCTCTGTTTTGTGGTTGTCTATCTTTTAAAATGCATGAGTATTTTTCAATGAAAGGACTGCATAAAATATTTAGAGTCCTATGTTGCCCTGCCTGGTACAACTAGCACCATGGGGATAATATTCTGGGGCACATTTTATTTTGTTTGTAACATTAAAATTGTCATTAGCTCACAGTTCATAGCATCATTCTTTTTCTCAGTCATTAGTATTTCTTCCAAAGAGAGGGTAGTGTTTCTTAAATCCTGTGTTAATCTCTCTTCACATTTCTGTCAAGAAAGATGCTGCTAAATACAGCTCCCTACCCAACAGACAGTTTTGCACCTTACCTAATGTCTCAGTACTAAAGCTAGTAATCTCTAATCTGGAACTGAATATCAGATGTTGCTTGAAAATCAAAATTTACAGTGACCAGTATCTGTTCCGTGTTTACTGTAGCAGTTATCACTGGAAAGAAAACCTCCCTCTATATTAGTTAAGCTTGTCCTTCCACAGACAATAAACCAGTCATGATTGGTAAGTAGGAGGTGGCTTTCAAGGTATTCTTGTATTCAGTCTTGTAAAATTGTCCCCAGCAATTTTCCTATCCTGCTCAGCTTGCTTCCCTATAACTGAGTTGATGTGCTCTTTGTTTTCCTTTCCTTTTTGAAGTAGGTGTTTTGTGTTTGCCACTTAAGAGTTCTCTAGGGTCTGTTCTGAAATTATCAAAGTTTATAGCACACATTTTCAAATTAACATTCTTAAATATGCCCACAAAATCTGTTGCTGCTCCCCAAATGCATCTTTCTACAATAAACTGCACATTAACACATGTAAATACCCATTTGCATTCCCAGAGAATGTACAGATAGATGCTCAACAAATTTTGGAAAGATGTTCCATGAAAAGTTTGACAATTATTTAAGGCAAATGTTTTCTAATCTAATAGCATATGTGTGAACAAAGCCAACAGGATCTTGGTGTAATTTCTGGATTATTATGATGCAGATGACTCTCAAAGTTACCTGCTCAGAGAGGACCCTCTAAATGTAAATCTTCCTCTAACTTTAAATCTGGGTGTGGATTTCAGCACTCCAGTAGCACTTTTTTTTTCCCTCCAACTATTTTTAGATTTCAAGATCTGTATATATGCAGGGACTAAAACCACAGTAAGAATAAACAGGAAGATTTCTCAAACAACTCTTAAATTAACAAGTATAAAGTATCTTTTTAATGCATGCTTATATTCAAGTTGCTTGTCAGATCCCACTCTATGCCAAAATCCAAGGATTATGTTTTTTTCCATAGATTCTGGCAGACTCCATGAAGTGTCTAAAAACCAATCTGCTTTTTTTCTGTATTGGAAATTTTTACCAAAAATATTTATCACTTCTAATCTCCATTGATAATTTCTTTGATGTGAAAAGCAGAACAAATTCCAGTTTGCAAGTCTACACTTGTGATTTTTACATGGGACTATCTGTTCTCATCCTAAGACTTCACTCTTAGGCTATTTGATTGAAGAACACCAAGAAAGGGACTTTGCATGTAACATATGTATAATTTTTGCATTGTCATTTTTCAAGTATTTTTCTACTTCATATTCTTTGACGTTCATTTTTCTTAACCAAAAATAATCTGTAAGATGAGAGTGTATAACATCTCGCAGTACATTTAAAGTAGGTTTTTTTAATACTAAATGTCATTGGTGATGTTATGAAAGGGAAAGAAGTTGTTTGTCGATACATTCTTCAGACATTCTAACATTTTCACCTTCTGACTATTCCAGAGTCATCGCTAGCAGCATTGATTTCCCCCTGAAGTAACAAGCACTGTATTTCAAAGCGGAGACTGTTGATCACTTTGATAGCAACCTTTTCAAATATTCAAAAAATCCTGCCCAGTAGAAACCTCCTTCCTGTATCACTATTCCATACTAAGAAAAATAAGTAGGTACACAGAGTAAGAAGGATTATTATGAAACAGTTGGGGGCTTCTTTCTGAATGCTTCCCTTTTTCCATATTGCACCTGTATTACAATATGAAGTTTATTTGCAAAATCCCAAAGGTTGCCAGGAATCTCTTTCAAAGAAACATTTATGCTTACATAGAATTTAGTGATTATTATAAACATTCTTCCTTTTTTCTTTTTTTTTTTTCCTTTTCTCTCCTCTTTCTTTAGTTCTGTCAGCTTCCTTATCTTTTAGCTTCTAGCTCCCTTAGGACAAAAGAGTCAGATGAACACAGTCTATCTTTGTCAGATAGACAAACTCTATGCCTTTTTGAATGTCTGGAAGGTGCCTCATATTTCAAAGTGTGCCCACAAAAGAGCAATAAAAAGTGCGTAGCTGAATTTCTGACTTCAATTTTGAACCAGAAAGAGGCCTGAATTCCACAATCTGAATGCAATTCTGGAGTGCTGAGTTTAACTGTTTCATTTCAGCCTGTTAGAGGGAGGTCGAGCTGTGGAGTTCAAGTCCCAAACTGTGATCTGGCTCTGAGCACCTGGAAAGTTCACAGAAGTTTGGAGCAGACGCTTCTGCTCTAGTCACGCATTGCATGAGCCCAAACCTTGAAGCTGGACTCAGTCAAGCAGACCAGATTGACTGAACATACCATGTGATGGCACAGAAGTTACTTAAACTGGCTCCCCCCCGCCTTTTTTTTTTTTTTTTTTTTTTTCCCCTCCTCTCTGTCCCCCAGGTTCTCAAAATTTAGCATGAACCTTCATAAAGACAGAGTCCGAGTTTCTGGTTTGTCACAAAGCTTTGGAACCAGGCAAATTTCCCAGGGTTTGTGGTTTCATTCCAAACATTTCATAGAGCTGTAAATCATATCCAGGAGCTCTCGTCTGTGTTTTACAGAGAACAAAAATCACAAATCTGGCTACTTATTGAAATTGTAACTGTTTCATTCACCTATTGAGTACAGTATATTCATCATTTGCAGGCAGCAAACGAATACCTTAACAGATGGGAATTTATATTGTTTCCATGGTTACAATAATAAATACAATGCTGATCTGCCCAGAGTAGCTCTTGTTTTTCAAAAGTCTTTAAATTACTTGCATTTTCCAATGGATTTTAAACTTCTTTTTTATGAAGATAATCTAGAAGCTATTTTTTTATTACAACAGTTTACACTAGACACTACTGTTGTTGCAAGACAATGCGATTTCTTATTTCTTTAAAGCATATAATTAGTGGGGTGAGTTAAAATAATGCTGCATTCTGTGCTCATTCTAACCATCACTGTCCTGAAATATAGAAAAAATTTTAAACCAGCAGTTGAGTTATTACAGCATTCTTGAATTTCACCTTTTTTATTCTTATTTATGGGAATTGCAGAAGTGAATTAGCCTCAAGAACTGGTTGAATACTGACAATAGAACTGATGAAACATCAGTAGGTTCATCTGGAGGGAAAAAAATGTTTATTTGTAGGCTCTATGAGACTGACTGTGTTGTTACATGCATTTGAACAGCACCTCAAATAATAGGCCATGTAGTAGGTACTCTAATCCACAAAGAAATGTTGTCTGAAGCAGTAAAGTCATGTTTATTCACAAACCCATTATTTCAAAATTGATAGGAAAAGATTGCTGAATAAATTGTACATCAACATTATCCATTCTTCAGACCATTCTAGGTGTCATCACTAAAATCTTTGCAATACATTTTGTTACCTGGTTGACCTAAAGGTAAACTTCTCTTGAGTCTGCCTGTATTGTGATCAAACTCTTTGCAATGGCCATTTTAACAGAAATTATTTATTTCAGTATTTCTCTTACTAAAGAGTTTAAAGACTCTCTCTTTCTGAAGCAAGCAGAATTTCTTCATATGTATTTTTTCCCCTTGGACTCAAATGGAGATGCTGTTGACATACACTGCAACAGTCAATTTGAGCAGGAATTTTGCTTCCTAAAGTAAATAAATATTGTATCCTGCTGAAATGAGAACAGACAGCTTTGGAAGGGAGAATTTCATGAGCTGCACTGAAATATGGCAGATTAGGAAAGGCACCAATACTCCTGGGAACCGGTGCTCCTAATGACCGGAAGCACTCAGCGAGTACACTCAGCAAAGCTCATAGGTCCTAGTAAATTTTTATGGTATCAAACTGAATCCCAGGTTTGATTTGTAAATTCTGGGTTTTAATCCTCTGTTTGGTTGTCTGTGAAAAGCCACTTGGGTATCTTTTTGTTGAAAAACTAGCTAGATTTGGAGGCTGGAGGAAGGAGGGGCAGAGACTGGGAGCTGATGCTAAGACATTGATTTTACTGAGACAGCCTGGCCCAATGCATCACTTATGAAAGACTCAGTAATTATTCTATTGGGTTGCTTCTCCAGGCTCAGGATTCAAATTATGCAGGCTGAATATGTGGCAAAACAGGATTAAAAAATGCATGTAAGGCAAGGTGCTGCCTGGGCTGAATAACAGACCCACTGCAACTTGCCAGAAAAACAGCCAGCCAGAGCAGAATTCAAGAGGGAGTCTGCTTCAATTTAAGTGTTGACCAGGCTTTGGGCTCATATATCAGCTGAAGGGCTGCAGAGAGAAGCAGCACGTCTCAGGGATCCTTTTTGTTTTGTAAAGATTAGTAACTCCCTAGTGTTCTCTTCAGTGTAAAGATAACCGTGCTTAAGAAATTACTTGGCTACACTTGTTTTCCTAGCCTGACTTCCACATTGATTTTGAGTAATCTTTTCAAACAAGACATGAAATTCAGAGGGAATATATCTTAAGCAGCCGGGTACTTGAAGGAATAAAGTGCTCGCTGATGATCTGAGGCAGCGACAAGGCAGAGCAGTGCTCCAGCAGAGAGCCCCGGGCACTGCTGTGGCCAAGAGCCAGGTCCCAGCCCTGCCCAGGTTTGGCTGGGTGTAGGAGCACTGGTATTCCAGTGCAGGGATTTACTCAGAGTGGTTGGTGTCTCCCTGGAATAGGCTTGCACGAACTTTTGTCACCTGCTGTGTGTGAATGATGCCCACAAGTACAATGGAAAACTCTTGGTAGCGGGCTGTGATCCTGTGAATCAAACACAAATCACAATCTCAAGTCACAAAACCAAAAATTGCAGTAAAGGATTTGGTAATGTTGTGTGTGAATGCAGGTAAAATTCTTAATTCTTTACACACATGAATGCTGTCTGTCAATGGTATTGATACTAACACCAGCAATTAGTGTTGTTTTCAAGCAGAGATCGAGGAAGAATCGGAATTCTTGGATGCATGAGGCTCAGACACTGTAATGGAAAAGATAACTGCAGTTGCTCTCCTGGCAACACTTTATTAAGCCTTGGCAGCTTAATAAAGACCAGGGCAAAGATTCTTATTCATGCTTCTGAGAGTCTGTTGTTTTACACACTGTTATGATGCTCAGTTTCTCAGAACAGGGTGCATTTCTGAATCTTACTCTTTAAAATGCACCATGCATTCTTGAGAGGCCATAACCTTCTAGGCAGCTCGCAGCATTCAGCCTGCCTCAGTCTGCTCTTGTAGTGCAGGCAGAAGTAAGCAGATTTAAGTGACTCTATGTCTGGTAAACAGCTGTGTACTTGCTTTGTTTGGTTTAGTTTGGTTTTAACTCAAAGATGTAATAAAAAAGAAGCCCCAAGGACTTCAGGAATTACTGAAGAAACTGAAATAGTCGCTTATTAGCTGAAGAATTAATCCTATAAAACAAGATTTTTAAGGAAGTCCATAACAAGATATTACTTCTGAATGAATGTGTTCTTGATTAGCAGAATACCCAATAATCACAGGGAAGTTACCAGGATGCATGTTTTTAGCCTTTCTCCTAAAGTCTCTTTTTAAGCACCTGATTATTCTCTGAAAGCATGCAAGATAAGAAATAATCAAAAAAAGTTGCATGGTAACCACTAAAAATCTTTCTCAGGAGCACTGCTAACTTTTTTTATTGATTCCAGAAAGGTCGTTATAATTTGGGGATGGGGGAGTGGAGGAGTAGGGAGTAGGTAGGTAATTTTACCAGAAAACCAGCTGTGTTGTGCTGTTTAGCATGAAAATATGTGCAAAACATGTTAATGTCTTGATCATTAGGCAAATTTCAAAAGTAACCAGTGTCAGTTAGCCTTGATCATTTTAGTAATAGTATTCTGAAATATATGTGTAAACAGGCATTATGAAGATTTGGTAAATTTGAAAGTCTTTTTGTTGGTACATAGTTTTACGTCCTTGGCTACTAGACTTAATGAGGTCAGGGTTTCAGACTTGGTCTCTAATGCACATTGTAGCATACAGTTTGGAAGACATAAATATAAGCTTTCCACTTTTACACATTTATATCTTATTTTCATGCTATTGAAAAGGTAATTACTTTTTTCCTATCCCTTTTATTATCAGTTTTATTATTATCATTTATATGTATTTTATTTAAATTGTCTGTGTTTTCCTAATGATGAATTTGCAGTTCAGAAGAAAAGTGGTCAGGAGAACTAGAAAACTTTGCTAAAGCAGGTTTTGATGCAGCTCAATAAAAAGCAATTTTCAGTAGGCCTCAAGGTTTGTCGTAGGCCCAGAGCCCAGCCATCACAAGGGCTCAACAATCGATATTTTGTACTGCTAGTCTGTTTAGAGGCTTTGAGGTGCAAGAGTCAAGTCTTGAGTGACTAATCTTTATACTACCTACATATGGAGGGAAAACCACTGAAAATGCATAAACATTAACCTAGCTTTACCATGTGACGGGCTCATGTCCTTTTTTTCCACTGAACATGGTCCAAGCACAAGTTATACGGCTCTTGATTTCATTTTCTCTCTAGCTTTTCTAATGTCCGTTTGGCTGACTAAAATACTCTGAAATACTAAATCTTGTGACCTGAGTTATATACACTGGTGAACGGAGATGAAGCAGACAGTGGACTTCTGTGCTAAGGAACATGAAGGATACTGTTCCTTCACTCAATGATCTTTCCTGAACTGCTGCTGTCTTCCAGAATACAGTGTCAACATCTGTAAAGTATTGTAAGCTGATAATTGATGGGTGGGAGAAGTGCTGATGAGCCAGTCCCAAGCTGCAAATCAAGAGCCTGTTTCCTACAGCAAGAATCAAATACAGTAACACAGTGCTTCATTCAGCTTTGACATTAATGCTTTCATTTCCAGTACCATCTAAATAACATCCTTATTTGGTAAACTCTAAGTCCAGAATAGCACAAAGTAGTTCTCCTCATTTTTCCATTAAAGAATAATATATGCTTTGATGACTTGGAAGAAAAGCTAAGCATTCTTTTTCTTAAGCTACTTATTTCTAAAACGATAATCCCTCTCCAGTGGATATTTTCACCCTATGGTACACTTTGCTCCTTTGGCACTTCTTTTTTCTTTTTTTATGTAGAGTCTAGATCAGGGACAGATAGCGATAGTTGAAATGTGTTTCACAAGATAGGACATATCTAGGCTCAGATACTTCAACCTGCATTTAAAAAAAAAACAAAAAACAAAAAAAACCCAAGAAGCAAAACCCCTGGGGAATTCAGGAAGTCATGCTTTGATGACAGGTTCTTCTCCTTTCCCTTCTCCTGTGGATGTAGGTGTGTTATTCTTAGGAGGACACTGAGACTGTGTGATTTAACTAGTTTTTTGTTTTTAACGCTGTGCAGTAAACTGCAGTTTCAAACTAGATGATGTTTGGTGCATCGGGCCAATAACCAACACAACAGTAACAACTGTCCACACTGCTGTTTCATCACAGCTCAGCTGGGTTGGAAAGGAAACCCTGAAAATGGGAAGTAGCTGGGCCTCTGGGCAGCTCTGCTCTTATCTTTCTTCCATTCTGCAGATTTGTTTTGCAGAAAATATTTTGCTCTACTTAGTATTTTCTCCTCAATATACAAGACAGACTTCTCTCAAAAGAAACATGACAACAGGGATGCAGAGGAGTGCTATGCACTGTGCACAGAGATTAGATGCTGCCCACCAGGGATGGTGGAGGCAACACTTCCTAGACAGTCTTGTGCATTTTACATTTGCAAAGTGAGAGAGATTTATTCCCTTGAAATACAGGAAGCTTTTTGTTTTGAATAAAAGCAGGCCTTTGAGTATAGTCCTATGTATCTTTCTGCGGCCACAGTGGGATGACCCATGGAAAGAGCCACATTTACTGTTCCTTAACATAACCATTCCTGTTGTTACCTAAATCACCATGTATTTGATCTCACTGATGGAATGAAGTAACAAAATTCCCATGTCATGGCTCCTAAGATGGATTTTTTTCTCAGTGACAAAGGCAGCTTGAAGTTCTGGAATGCGCTTTAAGGTTTTATTATCAGTCTCTACTGTCACCACTGATGAGTTACTCCCTTGACTAATTCATCAAGACAGCAAACTTGGATAAGTTCTCACACAACTGTTTCTTTAAGGTACCAAAATATACCTAATATTAAGAAAAAAATAAGTATATAATATTTCAGTATATCAATGTTTTAATTTTGATAAATAAATGCAATGGCTGCTGAGGCAGCACACAGAAGTAATTCTCATTTAATTTAGGTGGGGTAGGGATGGGGAGTACTTCAGCATGCAGTGTGAGGTTTCCATGTGGGAAGTACGTCTTTTTGTTCAAAACTGTGATGTTTAACTGTACACCTGTCAAGTTTCCTTTAAAACACTCCAGTTGTGCCATTTTGGTTGCAGTCCTGAAAGTGGGTGGTTGTGACTCTCCCTGTTCTGAGCAGAGCCCAGAGCAGTCATATCAGCATTAGGTAATGACACCTTAGAGCTGACAGGCTTCCAAAATGTTTTTTGTCTCACAACTGGTACAAATCTTCATAATTGATTTGGATTGTGGGGCTGGTAATACAGCACTGAGTAGCAATTAATGCTAACATTTTAGTTTCATTTCATTCTGTCAAATACACTTGACACTCTTTTTATGTGCAAGATTGTCAGGTATAAAGCCATGTGTCTCATTATATGCCTATTTGTCACCACCCTTCAGATCACTGCCACAAGTGATGCAGGTAAAGCCTCCCCAACTCTTAATTCTTTTAACTCACCGGTTTTGCAAGAAGAATTTATAAAAGATGTGCCTATAGATTCCTGTAAATCAGATCAATTGCCACTACTGCCTCATTAGAAGTAAACATATGGAAAAAAAATTTTGTACTTCCATTTAAAATAAAAATATATTTTTAAAAAGGCCTAAATAAAGATATTTCCTTTGTTATGGTGCCATTTGGAAACTGAAATATAATTGTGAATTATGTATGCTTCTGCTGTTTTAAAACTCAACAGACAAAGTTACGTCTGTGCAAATTGAGGCTGGCATTGGTACCTGCAAGCCCAGCGAGCCAAGCGTCCCGTACCACCAGCACCAACAGATGTGCTGCAGTACAGTTTACCTTTTCCTTGACTGTTTTTAAGTTAGGCTGAGATTCTTTTGACATCACATTAAACATACTCACAGAGCACCAATTTAATAAAAAATTATCATAGAAATTTCTCATCCTTCAGCTGTTCCTTTATTTAGTGGATGTATCTTCTGTTTGATTAAGATTTTGTCTTGGTGGCCCAGGATGTACTATAAGGCTTCAGGTTTAGGGCTGCTGGATGGATACTGTAATCATTTGATCACTATGAAACCACTGGTTGTTTATTTACTGTGAAACTACTGATTCTCTAACAAGTGTTTCCAAGTCGTGGAAAAAAAATTTCATGGCCTATTCAGTGTGGTAATACATGTGTTGACTTTGCTCTTTTTAGCAGTGCTGGGAGTTTTTATGCATATGGTAAAAAATACTGCTCTTGCTATCTGCTCATCTTATACACATCAACTTGGGGATATATCAGTGTCAAATAGGACATGACAGTTTCAAAGAGTACTTAAAAGGTAAACCTGTGACATGACAAGTAATGTAAGAATGCCTGATCCAAAAGGCATCATGAAAAGCTTCTAACAAGTGTACGAATCCCTGCTATCCAGATTTCTGTTTCTGCATAATAAGGGTTTGCACACAAGCTGGAAGGCAGCTAACAGGATAAATCCCACCTCGGTTGACAGCTTCATAGTTGCAGGTCCAACAGAAGGCAGTGCTACTGCTTTAGTGAGGAACTCCTTCAACCTCAGAGGAGACTGGGGTACTGCTAGCAGAGGCTCTCCTCCTTTTTTGAATGCTCTAGGCCCCCTTTACTGAGGTTTCAAAGAGAAGGCGGGCAGGAGAGCTGCCTGGGGCTGGGCAGCCTTTCCTCACACCGTGCTTCTTCCTCTGAGTCAGCGCATGGGCTGGGCCAGCAGGATTGGTACTGCTGGTGAGCCTGCTGTTCAGGTGACTTATTAAGCAAATAATCTAAGTAGAGATGCCTAAGCAATGGAGAAATTAGCTATGAAGATTTCCCAAGACTTTTCTATCTCATTTTTTAAAAGTTGAGCAAGTTTCAATAGATTTCATCATTTATTCCACTGTGAAATGCAGTCAGGATTGAGAGTGAGCTTTGGGATTCCTTATGCCCCTTTTTCTGTCTGTCCAGCCATCCATTCCTCCATTTAAAAAGAAGTGGTGAACTGAAAACTCACCATACAAAATTGGAAAAATTGAAAATCTGGAAAGAGTACTGAAATTAAAGAACTAAAAGCCTTTTTCTTTTTTCTTTCTTTTTGTTGTTGTTGTTGTTTAAAGCACAAAAGCTGTTCTTTGAAAAATATTAGCTAGCACTATTGTCTCGTATACTTTGAAAGCCGTCAAACTGCAAAAATATTAACTACTTGTTAAAGAGTTAACTAAGAGTTAATCTTCACCCATTGGCTAGGCAGTTTCAGTCTTTCAGTAATTAATAATTCTGTTTCCTCAGGATATGTCATTTCTCTTAGCTTTTTATCCTAGCCTAGTTTGTGCCATGTTGCTTTGCACTGTCCTAAAAAAAAGAAAAAAAAAATTTCTTTCACTGTTACCAAATAACTGAATGTTAGTAGTGGTATCACTAAAGAGAGACCATGAATACTAAGGCCATTGCTTTAGAGCTTTTTGTATTCTACATTTGCCAGGGTTGTCTGTGCAGTATCTTTGACAAGGTGGTTGGTGTCACGGCTTCATTACGACCTCTTAAAGTGTATCATGCAACATGAATGAGTCTTTTGCAAATGTACACAGGCTGAGGTGGGGGGAGAATGAATTAATATATTATTACATAATTTTTAAGTCTCTCTAATCTCTTTCCTTTTTACGCAAGTTTAGCAATTTTACAAAATCCCATTTGAGCTAAATCATGTTCGAAGGAGCCTAATAACAGCTTTATTTCTTGGTATTAAATCATATTTCATTTAAAAAGCAAAAGCACCACAAAAACTTTATTAAATAATATTGTGATGCAACTGTATGGAATTCACCATGCTCTTTCTCTGTGCCATGCAATTGGAACCTGCTTGGAGAACTACTACAATACAAAACAGATAATAGATGCTCGCAACATCAGCGTGTGTATTTCTGTATGTGTATGTATCTATAGATGTATACACACTGATGTCATAAGCATATATACATATTGTGGTGTATTACTGTTACAGCATAATCCTCCTAAAAGCAAGATTCTTTTCCCAGATGATCTCCTGCTAGCATTTATCAGTTTTATTCTTTTAATGATTGATACTTTTTTCTATGATGTGCTATTTGGTACATGAGACTTTATGGATTTAACAGTTTTATTAATTTGAGAGGTTTTCTCTGCACAATAAAATGGCTCAGTATGACAAAGGAAGTATCATAAATGAATTGATTTGTCACCTATCAGAATGTAATCCAGCAGTGATTTCATTATTGTGGTTATTTCCCTTCAATTATCTGCAAACTTAAAATGCTACATAACATCCCTGTATCAACTGACAGAGGAAAAAATGCAAATGTGAATGGGATTCACAAATGCCCTTCAGATTATTGGTGCTTTGTATTAATTTTTATTCCTGAAGGCACAGGAATATGTGCCTTGAAAGAAACTAAATATTTATTCAAGTATTTTAAGTGAGCTTGGTCTCCCAGGAGAACAACAGATAAGATGTCAAAAAAATACAACAGTATTTGAACATGTAACACTGTTGTTATGGAGGGCTGCATGCATCCAACATGCTATGGTTTCTCTGTAAAACAGACTTCCTCAGACCTATCACTAGTGGGGTCATAAAAGAATTGTATAAAATACAAACTGTTCTTATTGCTGCACGTATTTAAAAGGATATAAGGTAAATTCTTCAGCATACATGACTGGGGTTTTCAAAGGAGTAACCCTGCAGAAATGACATAAAATTGTGATACTAAATTCTCCCAGGTGTCTTCAAAAGCCCCAACCTAAAACTCTATGGCTTTATTCATGTATTTACCCCTGAAATAGCTGTAGCTATTTAAAAAGATATTCTCCTTTCAACCATTGTAAAAAGTTAATTTAAGCAATCTTACTTTGTGCTGAGATGGATCTGGAACACTCATGCGATGTGTTACCACAACTCAGCTATAGGGTGGTGATTTCTTGAATGGTGAATTTTTAAACTTTGAAATCAAGCAAGTATTGCGAGATGCACTAAATTCTCTGGGATTCTGATTGCCTGAGATTCTGGTGGAAAGTATGAGAAATGCTGTTGCTGGGGATGCTGCAGCTGATCTTTTTAAATAAAAGTAGCTGATTATACCCTTTTACATGAAATTTCTACGTCTCTTCACTAAATGTTGTGCTTCGCATAATATTAGTTAGTGTCATTTCTCTAGGACTGCTTGATTTTCTGGTGAAAACAAACCCCAGTAGTGGTCATCAGGATCTGTCACCTGTTTTGTACTTCAGTCATGCCTGGAGGCTGGAGACCAGTTCTTCTGGGCATCTGCCCAATGATACACAAAGAGTTTGTGGCTTCTTGTATAAATATTGAAATAGATGTTAAATGGACACAGCTTTCAGGCAGTTTAAAGAATTATATAAATTCATAACCAGAGGGACAGCACAGTGCTACATTTTGAGTCCCTTTTATTAAATCTCACTCATTAGCGCATTAAGTTCTACTTAACCTGTTAGCGATCTCTTAGCAGGACACCAAATATTGATTTATGGGCTTTGGATACTTGAACATCTACCACATTCCCAGGTAAATCAATCCAATTGTTAATTATCTTGTAAGTTTAAAAGCTCTACTTCTTGTTAGTCGGAATTAGCCAGATTTCAGTTTCTAAATGCTACCTCTCTGTATACCTGTAATGCATACTTATATACTTCAATCATTCTAGTATCTCTTTTCCACATGGTTTCCAATGGTTTTCAGCATCCTTTTTGAAATGCAGATGCTGGGCCAACATGTCCGGCAGGTTGCCATACAGAGTACACCAATATTTCAGTAGAAGATAAATGGAAGTAGGTGGAGTTTACCCAATTCTAGCCTAAGTAGTAGAGGAGGATTTATCCTGGTCACTTCTAGACTTCTACCCATTTAGGGTTTTCTTTAATCTAGAGAGTTTAGGAAGCATATTTTCTTCATTTTTCAGTTTATTTATAAAATTAGAGTCAGGCTATGAGAAAATTATAAGATCGTAAGATCATATCTCAGCAGAAGCCATTATTAAACAGACACAATTATGAGTTTTAAAATTGAATAGACAGAAACTGAACTAACTTCCTACCCCCATGGTCCCAAGCCAGAGCACTCGATGCAGGGAGGATATTCCTAATGTCATACAGAGCTTGAAATGCTGCAGGGGACCAGGGGGAACAGAGAGTTGTGTTTGTTTCTTCTTCAGGGATGTAGCTTTGCTGCTGTTTACCAGCTCTCTTAAACCTGAGAGCAAAGGAGTGTCACAGAAGATAGTAAAGAAAAAAAAAATTATCTCAAATTATGGTAACAGTTTATTGATATCCCACAGTTTAATCTTTAAAAGCATTGAAAATAACTAAAAGTAAATAAAATATCTCAAGTAAAATATAAGAAGGAAAGCATGAGCAGTTCCTTGATTCAGTGTATTCTTTGTGGTTAAGAAACCAGATGGAATTATATAGGAGCACATAGCTCCCAGAGCATTGAGCTACAAAGATAACGTTTTATCAGACCAGCAGAATACATCACATTTAAAGTCAGAAAGACAGGTGTATTCATGTCATGTTATTCTTTCTTCCTGGGTTTTGTTTTCACATATTCTATGTGGTTACATCAAATTATTCATGCGCACTAATTCTAGGTTTCATTCATGGGTTTGCAAGATGGAGAGACAGACTCAAACATGGGAAAAATTAATAAACCTGAAATAAATTCAAGGTGAACAAGTATTCCTGCTTTCTACCTTGACTGTTTCATTACCACTCTGACCCATAATCACTAATAAAGGTTTACAGTATGTCTGGCACTAAAATAAGCTAATATGTGCAAAGCATATCTTTCAAATTCATTCTGTGGCAAGAAACAAGTGTCTCCATTAGGCTGTGTTTGTATGGGGGGAGGCTACAAACATACCTGCAGTAGGCTAATATGTCTGAAAACTTACAACTAGTGAAAAAATCGGGAAAATATGTAAGTGACTGGAATTTTTCTAGTAACCTCAAAATGATTTCATAACCAAACATTCAAAATTTTTGAAAAGGTTGAAGATTATCTTCTGCTTAAATATTTCTATTTTTGCTATGAAGAAGACTTTTCTTTGGTCACTCATTTTGCTTCTAGTTATGTAATACAGTAGTATGGATACCAAATGGCACAAAAGATTAAGATATATGCTGTATCTAAGTGATCATAGCTCTTCAGGTCAGAATCACCTAAGAACATATCCCTTCTTTTTATATTTTTTTCTTTTGTGTGTGGCTTGTATGTTTTTCTTTTATGTTATACAGCAAAGAATTAAGTGTTTTATGGAGATAAAGAAACAGGATCTTTTATTTCTGTGATCTGGTATCACTGAGTACATAATTTTCAAAATAAGATCAAGCAATGTGAATTTCATGAAGGCAAAACTGGGAAAAAAGTAAATTGCATGAGTTAGCTTTGTCAGCATCTCAGCTAGAACAACATCTTATTGCTCCCCTTCAACATAACTTTGGCATGCATATCTTTACAGACAAACTATCTGAAAATACCAAAAGGAAGATCTGAAATGTAAAGTCCAAGCCAAGATAAGTTTTCTTTATGAAGAATAATAGCAGCACACTGGTGTCTCATTGTTACAGGCCATCAAAAACCACAAATGTGAAAAGAGCAAACTTAATATTGATTCATCTTTTATTCACTCACAACAGCATCAAAATGCAGTTCTGACCTCTGTTATGTCTCAATACAGCCAAATTAACTCGGCAAAATTACACCAATTTTAAGCCACAGTGGGATCAAAATCCCACCTTTGGTGTTTGTAACAGTAAATTCTAAGCAAAATAATTTCAAAGTACTTCATCCTCATCAATGTATTCTTCTTTTCATTTGTTTGAATAGTCATTTAACATGATCTTTTTTCAGTTTTAAAAAGCAGTAAGGATTGGTTTATTTTTTCTATTTATGGGACACATTATAGATCATACAAAAAAGTAAAAGCAACAGAGAAGAATATAATGAAGAAGAAAAATATCACTCCGGTTGAGATTACATAATCAGTTGTGATGTTCTTTGGTATTCAAGATGTCCAGTTTCTGCATATTGAATGCAAAAGCTGTTCCAAAGAAACTAAAGGAAACACTGACTAGCCCTTTGATATGAGCTGTAAGTATCAAGAGAGTTGCTTGCCTATAAACATGTCATATTTCATTAGTACTTCTCCAGATCTTAAGGAAATCCTGCGTCATGTAATGGGAAGTGTCTATGGTAAATTATCAGCCATTTACAGAAAAGTATGGCCTGCAAAAAGCCTTTTCTAAAAAAAAAAACCCACACCCCACCATTTAATATATTAGGCTTACATTCTTTCAATGTGTAGGATTTTTTCATTAAGCACTGAGTAGTACAACAGAACATTAAAATTTTTAATATAGAAACAAAGTCTTGTTCAACTGATTAAAAAACCTTTGCGGGGTGAGAGCCCAACCTCCTATGGGAAAACTCTCCCCAAATACTCAAATCTAGTTGCTTTAAATTTCTGGGTATGTTTTGTGTAAAAGTAGTTTGATTTAGATTTGAAAATGGACTTGTAAACTGAAGTCCTATTTAGCTAACCTGGGTTTCCAGCATCTTTGACTTGTATTCTACTTCTCCACATGCTTGGGGTACTGAGCATAAGAAGAATTAGAACGCCCCATTCCAACTCTGTCTTGTGATTGCAGTGTAAAATTAGCCTTTCATTTTCATTTGTATTAATTATATCAGGAACATCTTTAAGAAAATAATTTTTTTTTCACACAAAGTTCTTCTGTGTCGAATGAAAGCAAAGTTTTTTAATGCAAAGAAAAACATTTCTTTCTATTCAAAAGTAAACTCGGTTGTTCTTTTTACTGGTCCATCAGATCAAACTGTAAACGGAGATGCTTGCACAGTGGCAGTTAGGGGACCACACTTCACCGCACCCCATGCGGTTCCCAGCGCAGGGGTCAAGTGACCGTGTCAAGCCTGCAGGTGTGAGTGGGGTTGCATAGGGAAGGCCAGAGGTCAGCCAAAGTCCTCATCACGGGGTGATAAATGTGCTCCTGAGCTGCCAGGCAGTCCGTATTTGTCTATGATCCTTGTCACAATCTCATGGTAAATTTACCACTGGTAGATTATAGTTTTTGGTGCTTTCCACTGTACAGTGAGCAAGCGTCACTACTGGCTCTCCTGTGAGGCGAAGGAGGTAAGTGTCCATGATTAATGATGTGGACACTATCTAGCAGCAGGAGCCCATCAACCTGTGACAACTTTCTATTCCATGGGCATTAAACTCCTAAATGCTGTCACAGTCCTGCAATAGATTGTAACAGACAGCAGGGAACAAGGAACAGGAAGGAGTTTCATAAACCTTTTCTTTTCCCAGAAGTAGATGAATTTTACTAGTAGTTATTTTTGCCTCCATTATTTTATTAGACCCAAACAAAAGTTTGGAAAAAGGTCAATTTCAGCTGACTCCCAATCTATTTGGCAAATACTGATTCCCTCCTGGGTGTTCCTGCTGGAGTGTGATCATTACCGTGTTTTCTGTTTGCTACTTTCTTTGTTTGTGAACATGATCAACAAAGGCCAGTGCTGTTCTGGGATCGGGGCGTTCATGAACATAATTGCTGTAAGAACATACAGCTTGGTCCTGGCTAGGCTTGATATAAACAGTGGCTAATTCTTTCTCTTCTAAAGTCACAGAATTGGCAGGTATTTTAAAAGACAGAGGGTTTTTTTTTTCTTTCTGCAGATGATCTTTTTAAATCAAACAGAGCTGGCAAAAAAGAAAAGAGTGGAAACCACTTACAAAAAATCTTGAGGTGTTCGTGTGCTTTGAACAAAATAATCAGAATTTGATCTGTAGTGATCACTCCCACAACTATACAGCATGAGGAAGCTTAAGTAGAATAACCAAGTGACAATATTAAGAGGAGACTGTCTGAGCCTTGTTGGAAATGAGGATCTGCAAGGGGGCCGAGGCCTGGGGACCCCATCCCCTCTCTGCCCGCCTGCTAACAGCAGAGCTGCTGCCGCTCACAGTGCCTGGCTGTGCCGCGCCACGGACAGGGGAAAAGTTGGGTGCCGCCAGGCCAGCAAAGGCTCCTGTCTCTGACCATTGCCTGGAGGGAGGGGAGAAAAGACAAGAAAGGGGAGGTTTTAGCATCCAGCAGAAGCAGCTGATGGTGAAAGGGCAAGTTTGCTCTGCTCTGGGAAGGGAGGCTGTGAGGGACACGGGTCTCAGCTCTTTGAGTTCCCCTAGAGAACAGCACTAGGTCTTGAAGACACAAATGAGCCTCAGTAAAGCGCCAGGCACATGCAGCAAAATCTACAACCCCTTCCTCCTGGCCTAAAAAGCAGCGAGGCTGGGGGATGCAGCGCGGCTCCTGGGAGCGCTCCCTGCCCTCGTGGTGCTTTCTTTCACATGTGCCATCTTAAGCATTTCATTTCGAACCACGCAGGTTATAGTCAGCAGTGCAGCATTCCCTGAGAAAGTTAATCTCAAAGCAATAATTTCTCATGTGCCTAACAGATTCTTAGCTTTCCTAAGAGTGCAGCAACCTGCTGTTAGAAAGCTGAATTTTCTTTTAAGTCATTGTTTCTTTTTTCCCCACACTCTACCTTTCTATTTATGTGGTACAGCTGTGGATGAGCACTGATAGAGAGCATTATATTCTGTCTCAGGTGTGAAGAAACAGCTGCATGAGTTATGAACATGTCATCTTCACTTGAGTATATTGATACGTCCCATATGTTATTGACTTATGAAATGAATACTGATTATAAAGAAGAAACATAATGAATAAAATAATTCAGGAAGATCCTAGCTGTAAAGTTTGCAAATAAATTTGTATGCTTTTTTCCAAAAGTCAGGGAACACAGTCCCTGATTTTGATATTTTAAATGCAGGAGTCTGCTGCAAAGTTCAGATCCCCAATTCCTGCATTTCACACAGGCTTATGTTCAGGGTTTTTCTACTGACCTACCTCAGAATGTTCATTAAAATACATCGTAGCAGAGAGAGTGGAGAGAAAGGAAGAGATCACATTCCTGTAGCTTGTCATGATTTTTCACACCTTCAGTAAAGAACTTCAAAGCAGATTCAGAGATCCCAGCACTCCAAAACATCTCTTGGGGCAGGAGCATGGTAAGACAGTCTGGGACTCTGTGAAAAAGTTAAGCATGATATCTGACACATCGCCTACCACAGAGATAAGTAGCACAGGGCCCCTTTGGGAGTTGCACCTGCCAGAAGCTGCCCCAGCCTCTAATCATTTCCCTGATGCGTGAAAAAAAGTGTAAAAAAGAAAACTTTCTTCTGGTTTTGTGGCATTTCTGACTGGAAGAAACTGTTAGAGATATGTTCTCTGAGGCACCGACTCATTGTTTTGTACCCCGAGGCACTAAAACCCCAAAGACCCTGAAATTGTTCAAATACAATACAAATAAAAAAGCACCTGCTTTTGCCACCAGAACAATCCTGTGTTTGTGTATATTAAAACTGAAACAGGATCCTTAGATGCTGAGAATTCAAGAACCTGTGTTAGTATATTCCCCGTTATTTAAGAAGTCTTTGACAAAAACAGCTTCTCTCAGAGGTCTGAACAGAGGGTTGAACTTGCTCCAAGGGAAATCTACTGTGACTGGAGTCATTCTCTCACTGCTTCTGGAAGCAGATGCCATTGTTGGTTATTGCTATTTGGACATATTAAGACAATAATAATATCGTACAAAATGTGGACGTTGTGAATTTTGAGCATGCAGCACAGTGGATCTCTAACGCTATCTGGACCTTTTGAGGTTAGAGCCAGCAATAATATTGCCATATTTTAGTAAGGAGGCATCCAGGCTGGACTGCTATTGGTAACAAGAGTCCAGAAGGCTGAGAACTGTGGCCTACCTACAACAGCTACCTCCATCAGCATGAAAAGGGCTTTTAGAAACTTATCACGGCTGTAATGTGTTAATTGCACCAGCCACAGACCCTGGGTGATGGGTTGGTTTGTTACAGAGGGCACAGGGAGATGGGACCTAGAGACTAGTTCTCACAGCAAAGACAGCCAGTAGAAGAGAAGTGCTAGAAATTTAGAGGGAGAGACTGTATGAGGGTGTTAAGCCAGGAATTCCTTTGGTTCTGTCGATCAGTTCCCAAAACAATGTATTTAAATTTCTAAAAATGCAGAAGTGACTGAGGGGCTTTGGGGGGAGGGGAGGAAGCAAAGGCGAATTATATTCCTTCTGCCGCGGTGTAATTCCAGCGTCCTTTCACAGCTGTAAATCTCCCTCAGAAAGCTTTGAAAGTCTTTCTGAGTGTTAAAAGCTTGGGTGGTCAAGGTCAGGTGAGTTCCTTCCTCCCTTTTTCCCCAGACAATGAATACTTTTAAGAGGCCTACCCTTCTAGTTAGGTTTCGTTATCTGCACTTTTTATATCCCTCTCCCTACAGGAAACAAAGAAGCACATACAGCCAGCTAGGGGCTCCACTGGAGGACTGTGTAATTCCTAACACAGATTTAAAAGGGAAAAATCCTTCTTTTCTTTTCTTGCGTATTCCCAGAGGACATGATCAATATCTAGTGAACCCATGTAGACACAGATCCATTCACTCCTATACGTTACGATGGTATCTTCTGAGTCATACCTGAGAATATTATGTTGCACAAAAAATAAGCACCAACAAATAGCTTCCAAAAGAATAAAATGCTCTCCTCTTAAAATACTGAAAGTCTTTCCTGGCCATATTGACGTCCTGCTCCATTCACATGCAGAAAATACTGCATGTGACAATTCTACTTTTTACTCATATATGCCCAGTTTTGAATACCTGCTTTGATTTGTGAAAGAATAGCACACACTGTTGCAGATAAAAGGACACATTAGGCATTTTGGCAGAGATCAGCTTGAAAACACTGGCTTGTTCCAACAGTGATTTTAAAGGTACAGGATGATGTTCTGAAAGGAAGTTGTGCCTTCCTTTCCCGTTGGTTACCTTAAAAATCTCTCATATGCCTCTGTAAAGATGCTGCAGATAGCTATGTTTCTCAAAGATTAAACTACAGTCTGCAGCATATATGTCACATTAATTCCCTTGACTTTTAAAATTCTTGTCTCCTTCTTATTGTCTTATATCAACAAAATTTCTGTACCTTTGAAAATGGAGGTCTGATTATTAGGACCCTTCCAAGTCAGGTCTTGAGATGCTTGTTGGTATTACGAAATAGGGCCAGGGTTTAATCAGAATTACCTGTTATGCTGAATGTGATTTGCTTAGATCTACACTGACAGGTCAGTTATGGTCATCATTATGTCAAGTCCAAATACAACAAAATTTCGTAATGAAGGCAAGTGCACAGATAGTGAATTTTAAGAAACAGAGTGCACCGTTTGTTGTACGTGTAAGAAGACGTGTATCGTGGAACTGTGTGTACTGGGCATGTAGAATGAGATAGTAAAAGCTGTGAATGTTCAAACCATTTCTGTACTTTATAGCTAAATCCCCATTTAAGACAGAGGCTTTATTATCAGCAGCCTGTTTTTAAGAGGTGCTATTCTTTCAGTGGGGTACATTTAGAAGCAGGTACATTTGTAACTGCTGGAAGTATCTTCAAAAGGATGAACTTCCAGAAACTGTGTGAGTTTCTGGACCTCTCAGAAAAGACATCACAGCTTTTACAAGAGCTGGAACAGTGCCAGAACTACCTGCCTGCAGGATTAATTCTCAGCTCTCGAGAGAGTCCTACCTTGTAAATCTAAACTGAATTAAGGACTGGATCCTAAATTCCTTTGGTTTCAGCAAGACTTTGGATCTAAATAACCCTATATATCAGGATTTTAGTGTTGGATAATCTAACTTATTGAAGAATCTTGTCATTTATGGCATCATGCCAGTAACTGATCAAATCAAAACCTTCAACTTCTTGCATATATCTACAGAAGAGCCTTTTTTCCTCATTTTTTCCCTTCCAGGAAAGAATCCAGAATACTTACAATATAGATAGTGTTGTTTTTCCCAGGTCTTTCTTTCATTTTTCAGATGTCAAGATACTTTTAGCTGGGCCTTGATTTTGTCTCTCTTTAAACCTATGAAGCCTTCCCTCTCTTTGTAAGAGCTCAGTTTCTGTATGGGTTGTGATAGTCAAGACAAACATCTGTTTCTTAAAGAACATTATAAGCCAGATTTGTCATTTTGGAAGACTAAATCTGGATTTCTGAATGCATGATTCTGGCATGCACATATACCTCCTGATCACAGAACTCCTCACTTACAGTTTATGTTTGAACTGGTCTGTGTAATGAAGTTATAAGAATAGGGTCACCACTTCCATAGTTGAAGTCCCCCATTTTATGGATGCCTGCCAGAAGATTAATTTTAGTAGATCACTTTCAGGACCTCCTGAAAATGAAGTGCTTCCAGTGGAGAGCAAAAACACAGCAGCGCCCAAATTGACATTTTGGGATGGGAGCAGGGTGCTGAGTGAGAAAAAAAGCATGGCATATATAAACAAGTGGGCTAGAAAAACTTGCTATATATTGTCTATGGTTTTTGCTTTTGTCTAAATTTAGGTTTTTCTTACAACCCAGCTGCATGAACGCATCCAGTCAGGCGCAATTCCTGCTGTTCTGTTAGGCGTCATTACCTGCATTTATTAAAAAACATGTATATTATTGTTCTAAATTTACTCTGGCTTTGAGTAGGACTGCTCACAGTAACTATTCTGTCTCCTAAACAGTGTTTCAATAGGATTTAGTCCCAGACTTAAAGTCAAGCACATATTTCGGTGTTTGAGTGACTCGGACAAAAAACACTATCTTCCTAAATCAAGGTCAATACTACAACATGATCTATGGGTATGATAACCATTCTGACTTGCCTAAAGCTTAGCCAGCCTCCTGGATTTGCTTGGTTTGACTCTGTGGCTGGTGGTACATGAAAAAGAAGTTACATGGCCAACATCCACCTCATTTCCAGCATGGTGACCGTGGCTGAGCGCAATATCTGTCACGCATGTAGAGCAGGGCCCAAGCTGCTGCCCCTGAGCTGGCTGAGAGCCACCGTTCCCCCTCGCTTGCTCCACCTCACCCTGCAATCGATGCTCTGCAGGTGCTGCCAGCCCAGTGTGGCCACAGCATTCACCAGCTGGGTCCCCACCGCAGACTCTCCCAGCAGTTCCCATCTTTGATTTCACTGGGAAACTGCCAACATCCTACTGTATTTTCAGTTCATTTCTAATTACTATAGCGTATTTGCAAGGCAATAGAGGCAGATATTTCTGCTCTGGGTGCACAAAAACTACAGAAAGCTTAAGTTGTACAACAGGAAGGTAAATCCAGGTGCTGTCCTGATGGTAGGAGAAAAATGCGAACGTCAGCAAGGCTATTTGAGTGGGAGAAAATAATTATGGGGTTTGCTTGAGATTTTCCCCTTGTTTCTTGTAATTATTTTTTATTTATTCCTTTGAACTATTGAGATGTTGAAGGCAAAGCCTGAGTAATGTCCTTCTTCGTCATACCTAGCAAGACAGTAGGAAAAGAAATCACATTTTTAGGATAAAGAATAACCACAGCAGCTCTTAAAGGCTGGTGTCAGGCTAGTAAGTGAACCACACGTTAAAAGCTCTGCTGCACTGCCAAAGACAAAACTCATCCACTTTCTGGTATGTCTCTTACACACGAGTCAGTGCAAATTCACCACTCATATGTATTGACAGTTGAAAAACAGGCTGGCATTTGCATAGGGTGAAGCAAGTACGGAAATTCTCAGTATGAACTCTCAGAACATGCTAAAACCAAATGCCCAGTTAGAGTAAAAATGTAGATGGCCTAGGCAACCCTGGCCCTAGTGTTGTTAAAACCATTTTTAAACATGTCAGGGAATAATACTTCTACTGCTCCTTTTCCACCCCACATTTCTGTCCCTAGCTTCAAATGTCACCAGCACCTCCAAGTATAAAAAAAACCCTGCCTGTTTCTACTGCTGGCAGTTTCTTTAGTCTGCACAGACGGGGTACTTCTCTCTGAAAAATCATGCCATAAATTGCACAGACAGTCAGCTGTTGTGAATCTGTCCTTGCTGCCCATTTCCCCACTCCCTCTCTGCTGGAGAAGATTCCCCTTTTCTGAAGCAGTGTGAAGAAACTCCTCTATTTCTACCAGAAATAAGAAATAGTGAATTAACTCTCTTTTATGGCTATTTAACAACCTCCTTTAGCCAAAGCTTACTAAACAGCAATGCTGTCTTTCCCACATCCAATCATTCAAAACTTTGGAAAGAGGAAATCTGTCCTGCTGCAGAGGAAGCCTTGTATTTAGCATCCCTCGGAGGAATTACAAACGCAAAAGATGCCTGCTTCATCCAAGAACATGGCTGTCACTTGAGTGTTTGCTCATAAATGGCACGTGCACGTGCAGAACTATGTTCTAAGATTCTTTGAGCGCTTAGGTTTTTCCACTGTAGCTGAAAACATCCTGCATGAGGTTTGAGTGTTATTTGTTTCTCTTTCTGTGTGTTAGGTAGTGTCTGATAACACACTGGACTGGCCACAAGGGGAAAAGAATAGATCCTTGTGTGACTGTTCATAAGTGACTAAGGTTTTCAGCAAGGGAAGGAACGGATCTGTGGCTCCTGGGACAGACCATGGACACAGCCAGAGCCCATGTGGGTAGAGGCAGGAGTCACCTTCTCTGTGCTCAAACAGAACTGCTTTTTGCGCACACTCCAAAGGAGCTCAGAGGTGCCAGGGCATGTGCCTGGCCCTCCCGAACACAAGCTTAGGGTTGATGAAATTGTCTGTTTCACTCCAATCTGGTTCTGGGAGCTTTGCTTTCTACTTCATTCTCTCATTTAAGTCTCTATATTTAGTACAACTAAGAATTTCTGGATTATCTTTCTCCTAACCATGCATATTACATAATTGTGCCTGCACTTTTGTGACCTTTCTATGGCTTGTTACATTTACATTTTTTTTCTCTCTCTCTTTCTTTGCTAGATTCCCAGGTTGACAAATTAATTGTCTTTTTCAGAGTTATGTTTAAATGATATGTGCAACACTTGATTGAAAAAATGTCTTCTCTAGTTCTGAAGTGAGATTCAATGCCAGAAATAAATGAATGCTACAATTTCCTTGTCCTTCAAAATGCAATTGGAAAATTGTATGAAACTCCTGCCTTGCTCACACTCAGAAGCTCCCAAAGAGGTGGTTACATTTTCATGTCAATGAACTTTAGGAATAATACTCTCGCCAAAAGAGATGCTCTAGGTTAAAGTTAGTTGCCAAAATATTTTTTCCTTTCCATTCCACATGGAAGCTACTGCTGCAACAACAATTTTATATAGTTAACTTGTAGTCATGCTAAAAAAAAAAAAAAAACAAAACAACAGAACAGAAGAAAGAACTCCCTGAAGAATCTCCACTGGGTTTTGAACAAAGGAGAGCCTGTTTTATCACTTTGGTTTGTTTTGGTGATAGGTGATTTCAAAGAAGGGATAGGAGTTCCAGGTAGAAAATCCAGGCAAAATAGATGTATCTGATAAAGTTACTGAGTCTTTGCAATTTTTTTAAGCTGTTAATAATCCAAGATTCACAACTCATAAGTTTTTAAATTATTTCTCTGTATGATACTTGTGTTTTCTGCTGGACTTGTGTTTTGGTAAAAGGAATTTGTGAAATTGGTTGTGTTTCTTCGTCTGAAAAAAACAAATGTTCTCTTCAATTCTTTTCAAAACTGCTACAAACATGCTAATCTGTAAAGGTCTGTTAGTACTGAAAATTCCTATATTAAATTCTAAAGACTAAAATTTTTAAGAATATTTTGCCCAAGTTTCACATCTGTACTGAAACCAAAAGTCAGATGTGTTTATTTTGCTTATAGATTTCATAGAAAATGGCTTGCACAGCTCAATTCTCAAACTTGGATTGCTTAGAGCATATGTTTTTCAACTTGAGATGGGTCTTTGTTAATCTGGTGCTAAGGTGAAGTATTATGCAATAGCATTAATATTATGATTTAATGGAGCCCATTAAATCCAATTCATGATCTTAAATATTTCCATTGCAGATTGGGTGTCTAGTTTCCTTTATAGCTTAGTTTTCAAGCACCTTGAAGTGCTGGCAAAGCTAAACTACTTGCATACTTTAAATACAGAAACTTTACAAACTTTAAATATATTTTTTTAATTTATTTTCATGATTACTTTGCCTAGATTGATGAGCAAACTTTAAAAATGGGGCTGAAAAAGAGCTACCCTTAAGACAATAATAAAGTCTTTAGGTCAGTTCTTTACGAGGTATGAAGAAACGTTCACTGACTATTTGGTAGTCTATGATTTTTAGCCTGCTCCATCAGGTTTGTCCATGAGAAAATTCCAGCAAAGTAAATTAAATAATCTGTGTGAAACTACAGAGCTAGTGAGAAGTGTTTTATCCAGTTTCATTTGCCATGATTACCTTTAAGTTCAAATAAGATACAAGATGTGAAATGGATATGTGATATTAGAGATTTTTTATTTTAAATACACTTTTAGTGCATGCATTTATAAGAAAAGCATTTATGTGCATTGCAAAAGCCTTAATACAAAGGCTGCAAAGGTAACTATTTAAGTCAGGTCAGCATCTGTCCTCCTCATCTCATCTCAAAATATGTGGTCAGAGAAGGTTCAGTAGCCCCAGAAATTCTCATTACACATTCACAAATGAAAGAACGAAACAGCTAATGGACCAGTGTTGGAATTAACATCTATGGTTTAGAACAAGTCAGAGAGATTCATCACTGGAGCCAATTTTTTTGTTGAGCATTTCCATATGTTAATAATAGGAGTAATAGGAAGACATATTATTATGCGTAAAAAGTAAAATAAAAAATAAATGGAAAATAACATGGATTTTATGCTTTTTTCTTCCCAAAGAATGATAATACTTCTTTGTATGGTTCTAAGGTAAAAATGACTTTTATCAAATTACTTTTTTCTCTTGTGACTCACAAAGAGAAAGTATGAGGGCTGTTATGAAAAAGCTGCGGGTCTATTAAATTTACATTCATACCAACGTTAGCATTAAAGACTTTGGGACTCATTTCTCATTTGCTACAATGCAAATGTATACCATATTTTACAAACACTTCAAGGCTGTTTTCTACTGCCAGAACTGTGAAAAGTGCCCAGAGGGTAAACAAGAATCAACCATTAGCCTGTAGCCAAAGCCTCAAGCCTCCAGTCTGGATTAGGACCGTTGAGAAAATATCTGTAACAAGTCCTTAAGATCACAGTCTTTGCAATGTATTACTCAAAACTTGTATTACTATCAAATTGACAGGGAAAGAATGGCTGTTTGAGGGTTAGACGTGAAAGTGCCAGTGCTTGCTCCTCCTTTTCCATACTTGTAGGTAACTTTCTAAATTTTTGAAAGAGTCCTAACAGGTTTTCTTATATTCTGTTTTATTATTCCACCATACTTTCTCTGATGGCTTGTACAAATGACCAATAAATTATTCAAGCTGGAACTGGTGGTTTTGCCAGCAGGTTCTGACGTTACCTGTAAGTGCTGCAACTGAAGACAGCATGCTTTGGTAATAAAAACCTGGGGAATTCTAAGTTTAATAATTAATTGGGTCTAGGTCTACAAGAAATATATTTTCCATACAAAATATACCCTCCTTCATTCTTGGATAGTGTTTTTATCATTTAAACTCTCCTAGGACAGCAGAGTTTTCAAGTCCTGTTTTCCCATGTGTCACTTGGTTGTGTCCATCCATGATATTTGGAAGTGAGAATGAGCATAAATAGCTATTAGCTTGTGCTGTGCTTCCCTCCTTGGGAGAATTATAAAGAACAAAGGCAGACACTGACTTGCCAAACGGTTTGCTCTTGATTCCGTACCCAACCCAAACAGCCTTCCTCTGGGGTTATCCGATACTTTGGGGAACACCCAGATTCAAAATCTCTTGTTCCAGACAGAGTTGGGCTGGAGAAGAGATTTCTAGTATCTCTACATCTGGCCACTGAAGATGGCATTTCAACACTTGTGGTTAGTAATATTTGGTCATATCGAGGATTAAAAGATTTAGAAAAACTGCCCAATGCAAAGAGAAACAAAAGGTTGGGGAGGGATTATTTATTTATTCATTTAGGGTTTTCTGTTTTCTTTTTTGAGTAGATTTTTATTGAGAAATTAAAGAAATTAAAGAAAACAAAAAAAATAGCATTAAAACATGCAGGTCTTACTTTGGCACATGCCTGAAGAAAACAAAACGGTATCCCAGCACAAAAAGCACACGTTCATTTTGCAGTCAAACCTTCTGAATAATAAAAGCCATAGAACTTGAGCAAATAATTGCAGTGAGATATTCTGTAAATTCTCTAGTTCCTGCAAAGTCCTGAATATTGTGGAAGAAAGTAGCAGAAAACAGAGGGCAACTCTGAGCCCTTCACATCTCAAAACAAACTCAGTTCCCACCTACTCTCCTACTCATTTCACCTTTCCCATGTGAGAGATGGAAGCCCCATCAGATAGGAATCAAACCACAAGTTAGTGAGTGAAGTAGCAAATCAGGAAAAAGGACTACATTCCTGTCATTTTCTGTTGCTATGAACCTTCTCTTCAAGACTGCATCAGATGTGATGTAGAATATACCAGATAGGGCCCTTGTGAAAATAAAGGAATTGAATATTGCAAAGTGGTGCAATGGGAGCTATATATAAATACTAAGATAAATACAGATTTGATAAAATACTAGCAAAGGCACTGGAGGGAACAATACAAGATGATGCAGTCAGGCTTTTTCAACTCTAAGTCTCATGACCCTTAGAGAAGACATGGCTTTCCAGAACTCTGCACCCGAGGCAAGATGTTTTACTCATTTTATAATTACCCCTTGAGACCTCTCAGATTCTAGGATAATAAAACGTAGCTGTAGGTCTTCAAGCGTGCTGATATACAGATGTCCATTTAAGAATACAAAAATAGGTCCACATTTCTTCTCTGATTGCCAGCGCTAAAGGGTGTAAATGTACTGAGAAAGTGTGGTATCTGTACACTTACCTTCTGCCCTGGTTTCAGCTGGGATAGAGTTAATTCTCTTCTAGTAGCTGGTACAGTGTGTTTTGGATTTAGTGTGAGAATAATGTTGATAACACACTGATGTTTTAGTTGTTGTTAAGTAGCACTTACCCTGAGTTAAGGATTTTTCAGTTTCCCATGCTCTGCCAGCAAGCAGGTGCACAAGAAGCTGGGAGGGAGCATGGCCAGGACAGCTGACCTGAACTAACCAATATTCCATATTCCATACCATAGAACGTCATGCTCAGATTATAAACGGGGAGAGGGGGTTGGCCGGGAGGGGCGGATCGCTGCTTGGGCATCAGTCAGCAGTTGTGAGCAATTACATTGTGCATGACTTTTTTTTCTTGGGGTTGGTTGGTTGAGTGGGTTTTGTTATATCCCTCTTCTTCATTATTATTATTATTATTATTATTATTATGTTTTTAATTATTATTATTGTTAGTATTACATTTTATTTTACTTTAGTTATTAATCATTCTTATCTCAAAAAAAAAAAAAAAACAAAACCAAAAAACAAACCAAAAAAACACCTTCTTGGCTGCACCTCATGCCCAGCACTGCGAGGGTTTACTCCTAAAGCTTCCAGCATGATGGATGGAGAGAAATGCAAGTCTTTCAGATTTGCACTGAAGACAGCTCCTATAGAGCTGAGGATTTGTCCCAGCTATCTGTGCTGAGCAGCCATTTACTTTAGCTCTACACATACCAGCACATAAAAGCTAATTCAAAATAAAAGATTTCAAGCAACTAGTGAAAGGACAATAGTAATTTTTGCTCCTGACGTCCTTGTTTCTCAGAGCTGTTAAGCAAAGGGATAATTTGCTGCAGAGGAACTATAGTAAATAGAACACATTTTTACAGGAACATGTTTATTAAGGAATACCTCTATAAGGAGGCATAAATGCATGCACTCTCTGAGAAATGCCATCTTATATGTGTTCTCACAATGGTTCATATTCACGTCTTGTTACTTAACGCCTTCTTAAAGGTCTTTCTTATATCTTCTACAAGATGTTTTGTCTTGCATCACTTTGCCTGACAGAAATATTACTTACACTAAAATCCTTAATGTGAGATGCCCTATAAAGAAGTTGTTTCATTTAATAACATTCATTGTATTAGTTCCCCCTAAAGTAATCACTTTGATGAGAACACACTCTGTGTTCCTTTATTTGATCTGGGAATAAAATTATCTTGTCTTTACCTCAGTATCTCCTTTTCTACTTTTTCTAGAATAAATAAACATGAAGCTGTCACTGCAGAGCAGGCACTGCTTCTCCCTGATACAAACCTTTTGATTTCTGTGTTGAGAGAATTTTTCTGCACAATGATCCTTTTAGAATATGCTTGAAGCATTACATTTTCTTCCTTTCTTGTTTCCCATGTAGATACATGAGTAATGACAGACAGTTCCTGCTGTCCCAGCAGATTATATGTCCTATCAAGTTTTCTGTCCTTCTCATAGAACTGGTCAGATTATTTATCATGAAGAAATTATTTAATGTATCAGGCACTAATTTTAGTATAATTGTTATTATAGCAATCAAAGCCACCAGTTGTGAGATCTGAGCCCTTTTATACCAGTAAAACATACTGCAGCCCTCTGTTCCATAAAGTCTTACTTAAAGTGTTTGGCTTACGCACTATTCACCTACATGGCCATCACTAGCTGCTAAACCCTTGCCGGGCCCTCAGAGTTGTCTCCTATACTTTGGTGAGGCCACAACTTCAGCTCTTCTGTAAGTCTTTGTAAGATGGAGGCTTCAGTGCAAAAGCTTTATGGTATAAGCTTTTCTTCTGAAGTGAGAAGACGCTGAGGTATGTCTACTTTCTCATTTTCATTAAGTAAAGGTTTGGGTAATTAATGTTTACCCAAGCATTTGGGTTAATCAAGTGCTGGGGGATGTTAACGACAATGATTGCACACTTTTTCAGGCCAAAGAAACAGCCACTGTAGTCAGCCTTAGGCAACACCTAACTTCACCACAGCTTCTTTCAGTGTGGAAGGAATGTAAGCTGGAGAATAATGCTGATAACTTATACTACTACATTTTTATTATTATTATTATTATTTGGAGGATCAAACCACAAAACTATTCACACTAAATCTTGTCACCTTCTTCAGATGGTTATGCCACTGCCTGCCACATTCATCAAGGGGCTGCAACATCCTCTGTGTAAATATTGGAGATCCTGGGTAGAATGCGGTTGCTTCTTGGCAGTACAAGCCACAAGTCAAAAATAAAAAAAAAATTAAATCCGAAAACTGTGGAAGAAATGTGTCTGTCACAGACAGATTATTGTTATCTGTTCTAGAGCATGGTGATATCACTTTGAATCCCAGCTCAGTATTACATCAACTCACCTCCATGTCTCTTTAACTGTGGACTTTCAAAAAAGCTGTAAACATGGATTACTGTTTGTGTACTATATGCACTTAATGTACTAAACATCAACAAAATTCTCTACTAGAAAAATAGAAAATCCTGGCTTTATTTACTACAAAAGAATCTATCAAATTGTGAGACATAAATGTTGTATGCTTTTAATTCTTTGCGATCGTCAGTAAGAAACACTTGCATGGTTTCTGAAAGTCCAAACCGGTAATCTATTTGAAACACCACCAGGGTTTCAGGAGGTGTATTTAAATGAAATGTTATTATTTGCAAGTTTCCTTCCAGCTTAGAAGACGCCAAGCTCCTTTTTGCGACGTGTTATGTTGGTGACTGGATAGTTCCAGGGGCTGATGAGGAGATATAAAATCACAGTGAACCCAGTGACCATTTCAAATCTAATCCAAGTAAGTATTGTTCATTTAGTCTTTAATCTGGTAGCTATCTGATAAAGGCGTATGAGAAATGAGTTGACAGTGTCACTGCAATTTGCCAGACAGTTGTAAGAAATCATCTTCCAAACTGATGTATTTATTTGGTAGCACCTGTGAAGAAGCTAGCAACTCAACAGGAACAGAAATCTTGTCACCGTTAGTCAAAGGACTGACACACTTGAAGGAAGAGAATAAATACACTGGGCTTATTTCTGGTTTTCTTGCCTAAATAACAGCACCTCTTTGTTCAAATAACATCTGAGAGCTTAGTTAAGCAGTGGAAAGGAAGTGGCTTTACAGAGCAAAGAGAAATGCAGATGCTAGGCATCTTCAGAGAAGATGGAAACACATTTATCACCCAGGTACGCAGCACCCAAAGCCAATTTCAAGCCCTGGGAAAAACAAAATACCAGAGCCTCTAGCACCTCTGCCTCCCCCACCCAGGCTGTCGACAAATAGAGTGCAACTGTGAGGTTAAAAATAAGTGGGCACTAAGATCAGGTTTCTCATTTACCATAAAGAGAACGTTTAATTTTATTTACCTCTAGCTGATTTTCATCACTGTTGAGAGAATCACCATCAGGAAACAGTCAAGCACTCTCCTCACCCTGTATGAGACTTTGGTGTTTATTTCAGCTTGAACCTTTTGTTGCCATAATTCAGAGACCTGTACGTCCATCCCCTTCTTAAGACTGGAAAAGGAGGGTTCATGACTCAATGTGTTTCTTTGGCACCTTAAGAGGTTTTCAGGACCCTGCCCTGTGCACTGCTAGGAGGGGTAGACCCTCTGCCCTGAGATTTGGTGCCTGAGCCCCACACACTGTCACCTGAGCCCCACCGAAGCCAGCCCCCCACTGCCCCCCACCGCACTGCCCCACAGGGTGGCTTTGCCCTGGCTGCAAACTTCCTGAGGACTGAAAATACAGCTAAGTGTTGACAGCTCTTTCAGGCTTGTTAGCCCCAAACCATCCAATTCTGGTGAGGGGAGGGATTGCTTTTTTTTCCCCCCCCCCTAATTCCCTTTAAGTTAGACAAACTGTAAGTGGATTAATATAAACAAAGAGTGAGCAGTCTGTGTAATATAAGAGCAAACATTATAGATTATGAGCTGAGGAACAGGGCTCAAAAGGCGGCAATTCAGCAGCCAGTCAGAATCACCAACTAAATTTTTCTTTACTTACTTTACGGTTTTTAGTGCCCTCTGGAAGGACATCAACAAGATTTAGACACAAGCATATCACTACTGTAATGAACACTGACAAAAAAATTGAGAAACTGGAACTGGAAATGCATTTGCAATACTCCTTCTTTGGGAATTACTACCATAATTACACCAGTTTAGAAAGCAATACCTTTGTAAGTGCTTTTACCCCATCATGTATCACACTAGGGATTATAGCATTTTAATGACCTTGGTGGCTAAATTGTACAATGTCTATAATAGTATGAAATCTAGGAGAATTTTTGGCCCCATTGAGGCCGTAGAAAATCTCCTACTGACTTTGTTACAGCCAGCAAAATCCATCCTAATTTTCCAGGTGTGACCAGTTCCAGTCACAAAAGGGGCTTATATTTTCCTCATACTCTTAACATATGAGTGAACTGATACTTTTCATATACGTATACTACAAATGCCCTGAATTTTATTTCACGAAAGATGTTATGACATGGAATACACTGTTTCTTCATGAAACATGCACCTTTTAATAGCAGTTACTGAAAGGGTGATATATACATCCCTATTTCCCCTGTCACCAAATAAAATGAAATTCATAGACCTGCTCTTAGCTAACGTGATACACATTTTATGGCTAAATAAGGCCTTGAAAATGAAAATCTTCTGCCCTTCTCATGAGGTATATAGATCCAAATTAAATGAGCAAGTTACATTAAGGCACCTGCAAACCTTGAAAAGGGTGTATTGGCTTGTTCATTCTTCCTACGGATAATAAACTCACCCATCAAACATCTTTTAGAGAACAAGCCAAGGAAAGCATATGTCGTCCTGTCTTAGCTTCATTTATATGTTTTCAGTTTTATGAAATTGGGCATATCTTCTGGAAATTGGACTACAAGAGATTGATAGATACCTTAGGATCAGTTTGCACATGAAAAGGTAATAATTGATCCCTGGCCACTCCATGAACCACCATTTAGTGTGTTGTGCAATTTCAGAAGTAAATCAGAATAACTAGTTGAAAAATAAAAGGAGGTAAAAAAGCTCACTTTCCTTCAGCTTTAGAAAATATATGTTGTGTTAGAAAAGGTGTTAACTGACAACATGTTTTAACTGACATGGCGATAAATATGACCAAGCACCAATGTTTTCTCCAGTGTGCAAACTGCCTTTGCAAGAGCCTGGAGAGATTCCCGCTGGTCTCTGCAGGATTTGGCTTGAGCTCCTCTGCAGGAATTAGTTCATGCCAGTGGAAGTAAATAGGCCCTTGGGGATGCTGCTGCTGCCACTGAGGTATTTATTTTTATAATAACTTGTTGGCTGGTGCAGAGATGGGAAGTCACAACCACAGCTCCTGCATGCAAAACTCCAGACCAGTCATCCTTATCAGTTAGAGCCCTTTGCAAGGACAGAAATGGTTAGAGCCATAAACTTGGGGGCCTGGCTACCAAACGATTCCTGCACCCTGATGACCACTTGCCATGCCTCTGGGAGCAGCTTCTGTCCCGGTGCTCTGCAGTGCCTGCTGGTGCCTTCCAGCAGCCAGCAGGCAAAGCCGACCCCTTGGACCATGGGGTAATGTAGGCTGAGGGCATCAGAAGATCACAGGATTTTTCTGATCGTAACAGAGCCGACAAAATGCACTTCTTATGAAGAAGCCTCCCTCACTGTTCACAATTTCCAGTGGTTGCTCCCAACGTGTTATCACTCAACAATCCTTTCTCTAGCTTGGCACCTAGGCACCTCTGTGCTAACAGAGCCTAGCACCATTTGAGGAGCTCTTCTTCTAGCCTCCAAAATTGTCACCATTTTTCTCTGTTCTTGCTTTCAAATTAGGTAGAAAACAGGAGGGAAGCACAACTCTCTATCCACCACCTTGAAGGAAAAGAGGGCAGATTAGTCAGTGACCACATCTCATTAGTTCCAAGATGAAATGAGGTTATTCTCCTTCCCTTGCCAGACTCCAGCACTTGAAGAAAACTGAAATGAAAATAAGACTGAAAGGGCCTTTGATAATGACACAGCACTTTCTCATCACGTGCGCTCTTTTATCAGCACTTACAGACATTTGAGCACAGAGTGAAGCCCTGTAGAATTGGCTTCTTTTCACATTTTTAAGAATTGTTTTCTCACTTTTTTCCTGTTTTCTTAGCAGCAGGCCCAACCACATCCAGAACCTAGACAGTAGTTGGCGTTGGTATCTCTGCCAGCTTTAAGCTCCCTTTTCTACTCTTTAAACAAGCTGGGAGCTCCACTTACTCCCCTTCTGATACATAACTTAAGCAAAACTTGACTTGAGGCCAACAATATCTAAAAAAGGAGGCAGAAAGCTTGGGCAGAGTAGGACAAACAGGTAATTCTGCTGCTGTTGCAAGTGCTGGAACATAGACAGCATTTTCTAATAACTTTCTCCAGCTGCCAGTTACTTGTTCAAAATGAAACACATATACTGCAGGGGGAAGAAGGCTGACGTGTTTCTAAGTTAAAAGAAATGTTGTCAAACATCTGTGTGCCACCTGGTACCCTTAACCAAAAATTTTCCCTCCTCCCAGCTGTTAGCTTGCCTTGCTATGCCTCCGTTGGTTGCCACGTCCACTCCAGCAGTGGTTGCATTTCAGTGGTTTTGCACCTATAGCATGCTCCTTGGTTTGTGGGCTTCGCTTCACTTTCACCAAGTCCAGACTCCCATTGGAGCTCACCTGGGAAAGCAGTCAGTAAAAGTGACCAGGAGCCTCAAAACACGGTTCGGAGCCTCAAAAGAGTCCTCTGGGATGCAGCAGGAACCAAACCCCTTCTGCAGTACGTAGCCTCCATGGAGAATCATGAGCCCCCTCAACACCCACCCAGCCGAACAGCAACGCCTACGTTAGCGTTGGACTGCCGCAACACCTTCATGGTTTGTGAACGGAAAACATCAAAGGCCACTGAATCTCAGAGTCCTAGCTCCCTCTCCTGGCAGAGCACTGTAGTGGTAATAGACACGGGGGCCGTGCGGGGTGCTCCCCCCGGCACACGCAAGCCTGAACTCCGAGCTGCAGCTCCGCAAAGGGAGGCGCAGGGCGGCCGTGCCCCCAGTGAGCAGAGGCTCCTCGCCGCAAGGAGCCCACTGGTAATAATGCAGATATAGCTCTACCAGCAGATTAATACAGGATTACCAAAGGCGAAATCTATTCTAGTGAAGAACATCTGCGACATAGCTTTAGCTGCATAAAAAATATGTACTTGAGCACAGATAAAACTTCATTGCTGCGCATTATCTGCAGCCCTTAAGGTTGGGGGTAGTGCAATTTATTCTCTAATACTTTGATACCAGACTGACTTGTGCAACTGTGCCGTGATTCCTC
This sequence comes from Haliaeetus leucocephalus, assembly GCF_000737465.1. Taxonomy (NCBI): domain Eukaryota; kingdom Metazoa; phylum Chordata; class Aves; order Accipitriformes; family Accipitridae; genus Haliaeetus; species Haliaeetus leucocephalus. The sequence goes on from NW_010972665.1 coordinate 5,506,879, forward strand.
TCCAACACCACAGCCATCTTCTGTTTGCCGTTTTCTGTAAACACGGAGCCCGCAGAGTGCTCCCCCAGACTGCAACCTACTCCTTGAGAAGCACACATCTATCTGTCTAGATATGAACCTGTCGCTGCGGCAGGTGATGTACAACACAGGGGCTCTCATTAGTAGTCTCCAGCCCTTCTGAAACATATGTTGCATTTCCATACGTGAAGGCACAGCTTATTGACCCTACATCCCGAGAAGCATCCACGGCATCCCTGCTTAGTGAAACATCCACTGGCACTGGGTCCTTGGGCCTGACATCTGTGGCAGCACCAGAGATGGAAGTATGACACCTGCCATCTTGGCCCAAGGCTGAGCCAGGGTCCTTCTCGACCAGCAGCACGTGCCTCTACTGCTTCAGAGAACAAGCTGGCTCTTAAAGCGGCAAAAGACTGCAGGGGTTCAGCCTGAGCTCACAAGCCACTGAGAGCCACCCAACCTGCAAGTGCTCCACTGCCACAGCCCCACAGCCCGGCAGCACCCACCCCTTCCAGGCTCAGCACCGGCACAGCGCAGTGGGAGCCCAAATCAGCACTGCTCCTAGTGTATAGAGGTTGAGGCAGTTTGGCCGTCTCAGCCTTTGGCCATTCGCAGCTTGGGTTGGATACATCAGCAGTTTAGTTTTGTAGCGGTTTGATTCAGTTATTCTATGTTTCCGCACCAAGGGTGGCTGAAGTCAACCAAAAGCCTCCCTAGCAAGTGGGTGGGCTTGGCCTGCTGGGGATGGGGCCTGTTAGCATCGGACCTTCTCCATTCCTGCTATTTCTGTGGAGAAAGTGGAAACAGGGTTTCCTGTACAAGTCAAACAGCAGCTCTCTTGGCTGTTTCAAGTGGTCTATTTTAGAGGATTAGTTGAGGGCTTTTTCAATTTTTGGCAATGAGTTTATAGCTCTCGTTTATGAGGAGCAGGAGGCAGCTCACAGATGTGCATGCTGGTTTCTGTTGTGGTTGTGTTTTCTTCTAGGTTTCGCACCAGTGCAATTTTCCCAAGGCGATGGTGTTTTGCAGGTCAGTAGCTTGCTTCAGGAGGCCCCCTGACTCTCCAGCATCGACTACAGCTCCTGCTTAAATCGTAAGGCCTTAAGTACGTTCTTACAGGTCTGTAAAGCAAGGCTAAAGCTGCACAAAAGGCATTTAGTCAAACCGAGACGGTGGCTCATAAAACATCTCATTATAAGTTAACCATCCCGGTTGTAGGAGACTTTCTGTATATTAGTCAGAATTAAATTATTGATTCTTCCTCAGGGAGAGAAAAGGAGATATTGAAGAAGAGAGAGAAAGACAAAGGGGAAAGTACGCTTCTGGATATTGCAAAGATCTCTAAGCTTCACTACAAGATTTTACCAGCACGCTCATCGATTTCACGTTAGGTACCGTAAGCAACTTACCTTTGCATTAGTATAACGCAAAATTTTCTTAAAGAAACAAAGGTTCCTCTCCTGCAAATGCTCTCACATTTCCTTAGTCAGCCCTCATTCCTACACTCATCATCAGGCTGCGGTTCTATGCTGTCCTGCAAAGTGCTAGGTTATTAGTTGCTCAAAACTGACTTCAGTTAAAGATACTGTAAGAAAACCTAAGACTCTTTGTGACCTGAAAAACAGTGGTTTCATTTTCTTCCTTTACCTCTCTGCAGTATTTTGTCCCTAGCAGTTATTATGCTCCTGTGATAAAACCAAAGCTCAATATTAATGTACTATATTCTGGAATATGTCTCACAACCAATCATTAAAGGTTGGCGCTTACTCTGGGCTTACATAGCATTACTAATGTTAACTGATTATATCTAGTTAGGTTTGTTCAGTCTGTTTTTCAGACTGAGGATATATTTTCAGACATCTGAATATGCTCATGATTTTTCTCACAACATTATCTTTTAAGGCTATACCTACTTTTCTCAGTTTGTACATGTTTTCTTAAAGTATAGAAAGAATATTTATGTACTTCAAGTTCTGCTTCCCCACAGTTCAGGATTTGGCCCCTTGTCTGATAGGGTCTCGCGACACAGCTAGCATTGAATGAAGGGGATGTTACACGTAATGCACTTTTCATTTTTATTCATTTATTTTCATCTGCTCTCCAACCAGAGTAGGTAAGCGGTTTAAAATTTGAGAAATAGTTTGTGGTCTCAGGTGGAGAAAGGGAAGATGAGTCAGTAAGCACAAAAGTTTCCAACACTGAAGAGCACTGGATGAAGCGGTGGTGTCAGTCCTTCTGACCAGCAGCAATCCCAGGCTGAGTTCCTCCTCCGAACCTGAAAGTCTGCATTTCCTGAATCAACAGGCCCAGCACAGGGCTTGCTCTCACCGCCATTACTCGTGTGAGAAGCCCCGTTCACATCGCTGACTACACATGTGGCTTATGTCAATACACAAGATGGCTGACAAGTATTTTGTAGCCATGAGAACTGTGAGCAGTCAATTTTGCTAAACTTTGTAATTGATCACAAAGGGATGTGGGAAAGTTCTCCATCAGTCAGAGTCCTTAAATCAGAGCCGGTCATCTCTCAGAAAGGGACAGTCCAATTCAGCTAGAAGTGGTTGGGGCTGATACACAAATTATGGGGCAAAATAATTGTATGGCTCCTTTTACGCAGTAGACCAGATTAAATGCTGGTCTTAACCTCACACTTTTTTACCTGAAGAGCATGGTATGTATGCCTATAGGCATACATTGTAGACTGTAACTGGGTACTAACTCTTTTTTTTATTTTGCAGAGCTGTGCATCTATGGGTAGAGCTGTCATTCTGCCTCCCAAATACCTGTTCAGGAAGAGATCTTAAAATGCATTGTTTCATGTAAAAAACATTCAGTCCTTTGCTTCCAGCAGCAGCTAATGTAGTAGGAGAGGGCTGCCCACCCTTAGTTTACAGATGAGTTTGGCCACACAGCTTGCTAGGTAAGGACAGGCCAGCACGCTCATACTGGTGCCAGGAATATTGCTACTGATTGTGCTCACTGAACCATGTTATATCCACTGCATCCACCTCAGAGGAGCATGTCCCAGAGTAGTTACAGCTAACAAGGCTCTATTTGAGGGGAAAAATGAAACCAGAGTGAGATTTATGACGATTTCAACTACAGAATAAGCAGTATGAACAGATGAGCCCCAAAGAATGGTAAGGTGCTCTTTACATACAAATATTTTCAGTGGGGAAAAAAAAAATAAATATAAATAAATTAGACAATAATGGAATTAACTATAGCAAACACTTTTTCTAAGTAGATTCTTTCTGCATTTCCCATGGGATTCAGTTGAATGGGGGAAGATAAAAAAAAAAAGGAAGAGCAGAAACTGCTTGCAACACAGAACAAACCTTGAGTGCCAAGAACATGCTCCAGATTTTTTTAAAGATGCCTGGCCCTTATCTCAGCCCTGATTCATCACAGTTTACTCCCAGAATTATTCAGAATTCAAGGACCTTGCTCCTGTGGGGTTAATGGGTTACATTCAGCATTGAAACCCATGACACAAATAGCTGCTTAATTATTCAGTCCAGACTGGTTTTAGTGGTTAATGGAAATAAAAATAGCAACAGGAACAATGACATTGTTTTATATTTTGTAGGTGAAATGATTTTTTCTTTTAACTGCATAATCCAGGACCGTGCACAGGGAGGAGGGGCCCATATAAAGGAGGGGTTGTGCTGCTTGTGACACAGAAGATTAGCATGCCCATGACTGAGGAGGAAAAGGAAAACACTGCCATAAAAGTGACAGTAGAGGTGAAGAATTGTGGTGAATGTATAATGCACCACTGAAAAGATGCAGAGGAAAACATACCAAACTGAAAGTCTTATCATATCTATCCTGCTATTCCAAAGCAGGAATTAATTTGAAGGGAAGAAGCTGCTGTTCTCATGGGCTCATACCACTTGTTCATAAACACAGGCAAGAAAAATGCTGAAGTGATACAATTACCATAATTACTATCTTTGTTCAAAAAAATGTGGTGTTGGTTTTCCACCCTGAATTTTGTTCAAGCAGCCATTGTGGCTAGTACCAATCAAGAGCTAATGGCACATACTGCAGCTACTCTAGGAGCAAACACAGCAAATCTCACGCTTCAAATGCACCAGCCACAGAGGATGTCAAAGCATATTACAAACACAGGAGCACCTAGAGGTATTAGCCAGTGTTCCTGTTGCAAGGAATTTGTGTGTAGCTAACCAAAGATACAGTGTCAGACCAACCCTGGCAAATGTACGCCACTCTGATAGCAGACAAAGCCAATTTAGAATCAATGGGTCTAAACTTAGCGTGTCTGCAAAGGGTCAGACTTAGCATTTAATTAATTGAGCCCTATCTTGAAAGCATGCTGTGGCAGTAGGGTGGAAATAGGCAGGCCAAAGAAATAAACAGGATTATTTAAAGCCCAAATCATCACCAAATGCAAAACTGCTGTGTAAAGAGGATATCAAATGAGGGTACTCATTCCCCAGCCTCATCAGCTTCCTGTCTTGCTGCAGCTGCCCAGGAGATGAGCTGTGGACAGGGCTCTCCTGGCTGGAGGAGGCTCTAAAGCCCTGGTTAAACAGGTATGTGTCTGAGTTTGGATAAGGCTTAAAGAAAAGCAGGCTGAATGACTTGTTTGGTTGATGACACTTAGCAGTCCTGGTCACTAGTCTCTTGCCTTCTCACTCTGATTTGGTGTGGTAACTGGTCTGCTGCAGTAGAAGGAGGGGGGTTAAGCCAAAACATTTTTTAACTTTAAAAAAAAAAAATCTTTCACCTTGTAAAGCACGCAAGCCAGAGCTATTTAAAAGACTAAGTTTGTGTTCAAGTTCTAAGTCACCTCCAGCTTTCTATTCCTTCCTCCTGCTCCCCTCCCCCCTGCTTTTTTTTTCCCATTGTATCATTGAAAAAGAGGGGAGTAAAAGGGGGAAAAAAAGAGTAACGGGGAAAATGCTAGAATATCCATATACTTGTCTTTGCCTCTTTCTTCCAACATTTGAAAAAGTTGGGGTTATTTTTTGAAGTTTTTCTAAAACATAGAAAAAGATTTGGGCTGTATACCTTGCTTGCTTTTTTAACCATGGTATTTCATACTGCTCGCTGGTCAGATGAAGGTTAATATTTGGATAAATTGGGAATAAAAGGACAGCAGTGTGTTCTTTGTAGAAATAACATAAAGGCTGCCCTGTCAATTTTATGTTGAAGGAAAGCTAGAGTATGATCATTTTGTGTCCGGCACAGAAGAGAAAGGGTTGCTGCCTGTGTGCCACTAGAAGTAAGGGATTGTTCTGCACATGACAGTGGAGGAAAGGGAGTTTTGTGCTTGTGTCACAGAAGGAAAGGGATTACTGTGCAAATGATGCTCAGGGAAAAGGATTAGACTGCATATGATGTGGAGGAGAGGTCTTTGTACATGCATCACAGGAGCAGTGTAGTCTGACACAGGGCAGAAAGGATTCTTTGAAAGTCAGAAAGAAAATGAAAAAAGAGAAGGTGGACCACAATTGTGCAAGTGTGGCTGGAAGACAAGTTTTCTTATGGGCAAAAATAAGTAAAGCAAGAAAGAAATGGCCGTATTCCTAAGTAAAGAAGTACAGCTTATTCTACAGCACCTGCATTTTTCAGACAAAAGAGCACTGTGCAACTCATTAGTTTAAAGGAATACACCATTTTCACAAATACTTTGAGCAATAATTGAATAATGGTATCTCAGAGAGATACTTTGTCATCTTGACCTCGACTCCCCTATAGACAAGGAGTTGGCTCCCTCTCAGAGGTTGGGGTTTTTTTTTTCCTTATCCCTCTAATGAAAAGTAAGTGCCTCACAAATCGCATATCCTTCTCAAGAAATAAGAATATTGTTCCCAGAGTAAACCACAGGTGAGACTGGCTGTGACATGCAAGCACTTCAGGACTGCTGGGCATCCAGTGCTTTTTTTCTTAGTTAGAAAACCAAGTCTCCTATCCCTAAGATAGGTGGTTCTTATCTACACATGATTAGAGAAGTAGTGCAAGCCTAGCCAGATGATTTTTTGTTGCTGTTTCCTTAAAAATAAGAAAATTTAAAAATACCTTGCTCCATAAGAAAAATACGTATGAAACAAAAGGTTTTCACTTTCCTTGTGACACCAGGGAGAAGTGTTTCAGACTTTCTCTCTGTGCAAGTAGAGACTTACATCTCCGCATTGCAGCGTCCACCAAACCCCAACGTTGGCTGTGCTATTGTAAGACGTTGCAGGTAATGGCACACGTTTGGGGTTAGGGCTGTGGTGCACTGCATTGGTTTTATACCATGAGAAAGGAGAAAATAGGAATTATTTCTATCTTTATTATGCCAATTTCTGGTTCAAGACTTCCCAGTTATTTGGGGATTTGTTTGTTTTCACATAATGATCCTGACATCCAGTTACTCATAACACGTCACTCTCAAACGCAGTGCAACACTTTGTACCAGGAACTGCATTTCGGAGAAGGTGAAGCTGGGGTCAAATGCATTCCTGCTAATTGTACCGATTGCAGGAGAGTTATTCCATGATTGAATTTGCTCTCTGATGTTAGAGGGGGTAGCTGCTAATTGCTTTTAAGGAGGACCCAGAAAAATGACTGGGGGCTGGACAGTAACTCCCTGTCCAAGCCTGCCGGGTGCATGCGCACCTGTGCACACACAAGATAAGCACTGCTAATCTTTTGGGGGAGTGTGGTATGTGAGGAGGATGTGCAGGTCAAGCTATGTGAGGGTTTGGAGGGGGATACATGAACAACCAGTGATGGAAAATGGGTTTCTGTATGTCCAATTCATTTTGTACTCTTGGTACTGACCATGTAGGAGAAATCTACTATATTGATCTGATTTCTTCAAAGCTGCCACCAGTGCAGTGGCACGGCCACTGGCTCATTTCTGCAGTGTTTCTACAATGCTCTGACTGTCCTCAGGCTCCACAAAACCTACATCTACTATTACTATGATCCCACTAGGCAGCATATAGGTTTCCTTCCTGATCTGACTTTTTTGTAGAATTTTCTTGTTTGTCAAACCTGTAATCAATCTTTGAGTTGAAAAATTCATGGTTAGGGCAAGGAGAGCCACACAAGGTCTAGTTTTTGCAGAATATCATAGAGCAGTCCTAGGCCATTGATGTGCAGTGTCACAAGGACAACCGAACTCTGCCCCTCCGCTGTAATTTATGATATATCAGAGTAAGCCTCATCTCATGATGCTGTTTTAATTATTTCCTTTTTTTCCACTTCCCCAGAAATTCTTGCTCCCCAAACCTTTCCTACTTAGAGGTCCAAGTTCTGAAAACTGCCTGGAACAGTATCTTGTTTTGTAAATATTTCTGTTGGCCGAGTCATCCTGCATGCCATTGCTGAGAATAGTGCTGCCCTGCAGAGGAAAGGTAATTGCCTGGGGTTTCGAAGGTTTGCCAGCCTCCTACACAAGGAAGCATATGGGGAAGATCTAGGAGGATGTATTTGCTGAACTTCCTTGAGCTTGGGCTGAAATTCATGAACTAAGAAACCTGACAGCAATTTGCAACAACCTGAGATTGCTTGGTTTGCAGAGCTCTTACTAGTGGCCACCTTAGGAGATGGAGAAAGCTGCAGTCTACCTTGTTTTAAGAATTATTCTACCCCTGCAGGAAAAAAAAAAGAGGCTGTAAATAAGACTTCAGCTGACAAAAGCTTTGCTCTGAGTTCTTTGGGAAGATGTAGCAAAGCTGTCAGACTGACTTTCTGTATTGAGCTCCAGCTGTCATTTTCCTTTGCTTGCTGTTTCTTGCTGCTGGGTGCAGGCTCCCATTTGAAGCTCTTAGCTTTTGAGAGGGTGCAACTCCTAATGCTCATGTAGACTGCTGCAAGTACGCTGCTTTCAATATACCTTTGCCGAATGAGACCCTGAAGAAGGAAGGCAATTGCCCTAACAATTGAAGTTTAGCAGGTCTGGTTAACTGCTCAGCAAAGTCAGTGGGAGACTTTCCATTGGCCTCAAGAGGAAGGGAACAGGGCATAAGGACCAACACGAGCAGTGTAACTCTATGCAAAGGAAAAGATAGAGTAACACCAGCTAAGAATCGGAGTCTGAATGATACATGTCAAATTTGAAATGTACTTGTAACAGGTAAAGGTTACATGAGAGTGACTTAAATAAGATTGGCTTCTAAAACTATTTCTTATAAGGGCTCTGCAAAATATCCACAATGCCATTTGCAGCCATTCCCCCATGCCAGTGGGTGGCCTGGGCTCCAGCTTCAGTATGCATTTCCCAGGAGGCAGGTGGTCACTGTGGAGAAAGTTTTACACTGGAATCAGGAGAAACTTGAAGTTTTCACTTCCAGCGTGTCTAGTTTAGAATGAGTCAATGTTGACTTGAACCTGATATCTATAAGCAAAATCAACATAATCCTCTTAAACAAAAAACGTGATCACCAACCACATGCAAACAGCATCATTGCTGCATTACAAGCAGAGTGACAAACTATCTGAGGCAATGTTTCTGGTGCTACTGCAGGGCACCCATGGCTGGGGAAAAGTGGTTTGCACTGGCCCCATGGAAGCTGTGGTTTGAGGATGAGAATCATTTAGCTTGTCATTAGGTCCACCCCTTATCAACACTTCTTCCCCAGGTAGAAACAGCAAAGGCAAGCAGTGATATGGCTGCTTTTCTGTTAGGTAAATGTCTAACAAGGTGTGTTTGCTTGCAAAGGAACCAAGCATGACCTAATTAAAGGTGATCTGGTGGCACAGAGTTCTTCCCTGATTTTGCTTTTCCCACAGGCTGGTATTTTGCAACCCAAGGTTTCAGTTCGGACCCACTGTTCAGAAAGACATTTGAAAGAAGGCAGAGGGAAATAATTTTCTCATTAACTCACCTGTGTTGTGAGGGATTCTGTTTTCTCTGTTAAAGATGATGAAATTGCTAACCCCAGCGGCTCCCTGCCCTTCATTTAGGGATTAGTGACTCCATCAACACAAGCAGAACAAACACAGAGTGCTGAACTTAGATCTTGGCAAGTTCAAGGCCTCCCAGTCTGAGATGAGAAAGCAAGGAAACACAGCAGTGACAGTATTTGAGCCTTTTAACAAATGAAGGGACCTACAAGCTAAGGATAAAGGCTTGGGAGCCAATCGGCCAAGCCCATCCCTGGTGTAAACCTGGTACACTTCCAATTCAAACAATGGAAAAGGGACAAACAAGAAAAAAACCTTGGTAGTAAATGTGATTAGATGAAGCAAACAGTAAAGACTGTCCTGTAACTGCAGTTCATCATGCAATTAGTTTCTTAACAGCTTCACCATTCAGACAGCCTCTTCCCTGGCGCAGTGCCACGCTGGCCAAATAAATCAGCTTTACGCACACGACTGTCAATCAGAACTGCAGCTCTGGACCTCTGAAGCTAAACTGGAAGGCTCAATTGAAAGGGAGAAGGAAGAGAGGCCTGAATAGGTAGGTGGAAACAGGGCAATGAGGAAAGGAGGATGTAGCAGAATAGCACTGGACTAATACTTGGAGGTATCCAAGAGCCTCTATGGAATAGAAGGGCTTGTCAAAAGCGGTTTGTAAGCAAAGGCCCTCATATCTCTGGCCCTGTCATTGAGATTAAATGGGATCATTGGGAATAATGGTGAAGTGGAATGCATATTTAATTAGAGAAATCAATGAACCCAAATGATTGGGAGGGAGGAAATCATTAAGACCCAGCTCCTGCTGCCCCTACTCAGCAATATTTCAGACTGCTGGCATTGTGAGAGGGTCTGGTGTGTGGTACCTCACTAGCAAAGCAGAGTGGACTTTTGTGATTGTTGCTTTGCACATGGAAGTGCTGTGAAGGGAATAGGGAGCAGGCTGCTCTGCTCATGTGAAAGCTACCATCTTCAGAAATGAGGGCAATTGCCAGGAAAAAAACCGATCGCTCAGCTCCGGGCCAAACCCAAAACTATCAGGCTCTAGGGTTAGTCACAAATGGGCATGGTCACAGCACACAGACATATTGGGCTCTTAAATAGAGCAGGATAAAATAAAAAAAACTTTTTTTTTTTTTTATCCACAGCAGTGTTGCTTTTGGAAGCTAGCTGAAGATTATTTAACAGAATCCTTTTTGCCTGTAAACATTATTTTGTCAAAAAAATTTACCACTGCTTATGTCAATTACAGGGGAAAAAAAATGACAGTAGAGATTTTTCTGAAATATTTTGAGGTTTATTTCAATATTGTCATCTCAGTGTTTATTTTCTCTCATATGATTTTAGAAAGGGTAGAGTAGAAAAATGAAAGTAAAAATTCACACCAAACTTCTGAGTCAAAGCAAACAATGCCAATATTTCATTACGCTGGGCATTTTCACTTCATTTTCTTTTGGTTTTATTCTATACTGAAATTAAAAAAAAAAAGGATTATTGCTGGACAACTGTGTTACTTAGTGTTCAGGTAACTCTAGGAAAATGTCCCCTGACTTCACACAAGCAGATTTAAAATGGAGGCTAGATTATTTTAGGTGCTTACAGACAGGGAAGCAGAGTTGACATTTTCTGTAACATATGCAAGAGCTAACTGACAAAACCATGGAGTTTTGCATTAAGTAACCTTGTAAATCTGTTTGGTTTGTGGTTGTGGGGCTTGGGGGGTGGGGCAGAGGGTAATACAAAAATTAACCAATAAAATGCTTCACAAAAATAGTCTATTGATCTGAAACAAGAAAAGAAAATATATAAATTCTTTGGAGAAGCTTGACTATGTAACATGCCTTATAGCTCCCCAAGAACACTGTGGAAAGGAAGGAATTTTCTTGCAATAACATTTTGGGATTAACAGAGCTATTTTGCCTAAGGCATGATTTAAGGTACTTTCTTATTTAAGACAATTTGTGTTACTGTTTGCATAAGAAATCCTACTCCGCAACTATTTCTAGTGTAATATCACTGAAGTCAGTGATTTTACACCCAGGATGAATTTGCCTTCATCCTGTTTTCTTCACTTTATTTATTTGCCTTGGAAACGAGAATTACCCACAATTACTTATTTATCAGGTCTAAAAATTTGGCACCACTTTGAAAAAGCATTAAAAGCTGATTGCAAAAGCTCCTGCTCAAGTTGATACCTGTCAACCTAAAGCAGTGCAACAGTCAGGATCGTTTCAATTGATACTTCTAGATGAAATGATCTGGCCTGCAAACCAGCTGAATTAAAAATAAAAAGTAGGATTTGCATAGTAATACCTAATTTCTCCACTTGAATCCATAGAGTGGAACTACCATTGACTCATAATCCAGATCCTGAAGTACTTCTGATAATATAAGACCTTGTACCCTGCGTTTGGCTTCTGCAGGAATGGCTCATGGCTTTCTGAAGGCAAGACGCTCACCCTATCTTGTGGCAATTTTTGTTCCTTTGTCTAAAACAAAGGGGTATCTTTTTTTAACAAGTGAAAGAGAAAATATATTGGTTTACAAATAATTCTAAAGACTTACAAAGACTTTTCAGTATTTCAAAGAGGCTGTTAAACTCATCTGTCATCAGATCTAAAGACATTTTAGGATATGTTTAATTTACTGGAAGAAATGGACCTAGCCTTTAAAATTGAGCCAGTGTTCTGTATAACACTGATCATTTTCAGATTATAGCTGATAAAAATATAGTTGTAAATTATATTTAAATACGTGGCTGTATGTTCTTACTTTTAATTATAAATTCCCACATTTTGGCGTGTTCTGACCAGCGATACTGAAACCAAATCCACAGGGAGTTAGAACTCTTCACAACAGTCCCAACCCAGAATCCATCAAGCCTGATGTTTTGGGTTTTTTTCTGTATGTACCTGGAAGGCAAAGATATTAATCACAAAAACCAACCACACAGACTGAGATTTCAATCTTATTTACAACAGTATAAATCAAAGTAACTTCACTGAGGCCAAGGGAGTTACTCTGGATTTACACTTATCAGTGTAACAAATACAAAACATGAATTAGTGCCAGTTAGGGCATTGTTTGATTATTTTTTCACTGAAAACATAATGGAAGATTTTTTCATTTGCAATAAAAAAAATTTCTACCCTTTTTCATGCATCTTCAGTGAAGTATGTATTAAATTTTGAACAGAATTCCCATTTTCTATGGAAAAATGGAATTTTATATTTTTACAAAGAATTCCATCTACCTGAAAGCTATGTTCTTTGGGAAAACTGTTCTGATGGAGATTTTCTGACCTGCTTTAAGCTGAACTCATAATTCATAGAAATAAGACGCTGCTCAGCAGAGGTTCAGGAAAGAGCAAGCCAGTGAGCAAGCACACATGCATCCCCATGTGGTTACACTTGAGGTTCTTGGTATAGAAAACAGGAAGGATGGGACAGTAGCTAAGGTGGTATGAGAGCTATGAGAGTAATTGGGGTTTAGTTCAGTAGTGCACCTAGGTTTTGTTTCCAGGAAAATAAAACCATACCAAATTTCATTTTGGATGAAATAACACAGTACTATTTCGATTCTTCCTGAGCATCCCTTACCTGGGCTGTTGTGAAGTCTAGCTCCTTTTTAAATGGGAAATGAAGATTTTTAATGTTAGAAAATGTTGAACTGCATAGCTGTAACTATTCATGAAGTTTGAACTGAATTTTGTAGATCTGAAAATGCTTTTCCTGGTGAATAAGCTGATTGCACAAGAAAAATCTGAATCTGAAGAAGACTCAGAAACCTTGGCTGAGGATCAGGCTCGCTCTGTGAGTGAGGATAAGTCACCTAGGCCAGACCTTCACAGGTATCTGGCTCCCGGAGAAGCAATATTTTGAAGATCTCAGCCACAGCGTCTCTGTATTAATTCTATAATGATATCATTGGATAAATATATGAAGGACCGGCTGAACTAAGGTATCTGCACAAATCTAAAGAGCAAGGCCCCGGTCTGATGCAGGGCTTTCTTCACTGGAAGCAGTGCAGGCAACACCCGACAGTATTTCCCTGTAGACAAACCGCCTTCTTTCTCTCCCCCGAAACACAGGATTTCCTACGGAATATTTAACCCCCTTATTTTCCCATGTCATGCACAACTCCCCTCCCATTTTCTAGAGGCAAGGACCACCACCACATCAGCGTTGGAGCCTCGCTTTGCGCGCTGCCGAGGCCAGAGGCCGAAGGGCGGCTGCCTGTCAACAGCAATGGACGGGCTCCACTCCCGCTCTGCCCAGCCGCCTCTGACCGCGCACGGGAAAGGGCCGGAGCCTCTGAATTTCAGCCGCTGATCCCCTCCCTTCCCTCCTTCCCTCTCTTTCTCCCTCCTTCTTCCCTGCGCTGCCTGAGGGTTCGCCTGGCTGGCGGAAGGCGCTGCCTTGCTGTGGGCAGCCTTTGATGGCAGCTCCTGGTGCTGGGGGGAGAGGACGACGCCGTGAGGCCTGCGGGCTGGTTTGGGTTTACAGCGTGGGCTTTCTGTGAATCGAAGTTGTTAAAATAAAAATTAAAAAATAAAATCCAGCGGCTGTAGCTGCTCTCAGAGCCATTCCATAGTAGCCGAGCGCATCTGCTTTTTCTCACCTCCAAAGCGAATCGATATGGCTTTAAATGATTTCCCCAATGCCCGGATTTCTTACCTTGTGCTGCTGTTAGCCCAGCCATGCAACTGCCTGGTCGTTCCTACCTTGCCTTTTCAGTCTCTCTCCCCTGGCTGCTTCTTGTTGCCTTCTCTTAAAAATGCGTACAAAATACTCACTGGAGCAGCTCGGGTTTGCTCCTGTGTCATTTTCTCGCACACACACACGTTTGCCGTCACTTGCGGCCACACACACGCTCACCACAGTGCCTTAATACATACGCTGCCTGACTGTATCTCCATCCCTCTCCCCCATACGCACACACACTGCCTAGCTGATCGCTGCCTAAGCAACATCTGCTTATCGGGAGTTTTTCTTCTGATGCGGTGGTTAGCGAGGAAGCGCTCAATCTTTACTTGCAACTCTGTCTGTCAAAGATATTAATGATTTAAAAAAAAAATTAACAATTAAATCATCTCTTGAGTTCTCGGGGGGGGGGTTCTCTCCTATACACCTCCACTCCCCCCTGGGGCAGGCATATTTGAGTGTAAACCTGTCACTATTGCTAAAAATAAAAGACCCCCTCCACACAGATAAACCCATGCTTTGGGGACTGCACCATTTTTCTAGATCCTGCCTAATCTTGGATTTGGGTTGTTCAGAACACGAGGTATTGCTGAGAGTATAAAAAGCTCTCGGAAATGCTTATGCATCATCTGAGTATATTGACGTACAAGTGATATGCTCAAAGAAACCCGCAGTCCGTCAGTGCAGCTGGCTGATGCAGGAGTCCCCTGAATCCCCTTATCACTTCAGTGGTGCACATAAACACATTAGCTGCTTATTCCAGGCAGAACCCTCAGCTTACAAATCCAAACTGCTTTTGCCAGCATCATCACCCTTTTTTTATTTATTTATTTTTACCATGTATTGCTCTCTCACTAATTTTGCATTTAGAGGTGCTTTCATATGTCTAGTCGCCCGCTTCAAGTATCTCGGAGATCATTACTTGCTTCTGATTAGCGCAGTGCATTTGAGTAGCGTGCCAGAGGCAAAAATTTAAAATGTATCAAAATGCAAATATGCCCCCATTGACCTCTGGAAAAATGTGTTACATTGCAAAGTACTTTCAAAGAAAGCCAGAAAGGAAAAGGAGAGAGAGTATGAGTTTGCAGAGGTTTGTGATATTAAAAAATTAATCGCGAATGGTTACTTAGAAGTTTGCATTCTGCGTAATGCAGAAAGCTTTTTTTTTCTTTAAAGAGGGAGTGGAGGGACCAGATGATGATACTCCTGCCCACTTAGTGTCTCACTCTGCTTACTTTGCTAGAAGAACCACTGAAGTGAATGGGGTTGCTTGTGGTGCATATTTTTTCAATCTGCCAAGATTCAAATATGTAGTCTAATACATGGCAATGGCCCAGAATGAGAGACACAGAAATTATTCATGATCCTTCTTTCAGCATGAAAGACTCCTTCTATAACCTCAGCTTAATGACTCTGCATTTAAGAAGCAAATGATTTTCACCAAGAAAAGTGAAAGGCAGCCAAATTTGCCGGGAGAAAATAAGGGTGGTATTCAGACAAGTGACATCCCTGCTGTGAGGTGTGCCTAAGAAATGCATCGGGGAACAAGATGCAATGTTACCCAAGTTATCTGAGCTGGTTGCTCTTGTACCCTCACCAGTAACAGTGAATATACTCTTTCACTAGAGAAGGCTGCAGCTAGATGTTGGATTACGCTAGGAAAAAAATAGTCCCTCACCCCAAAAAGGAAGCTTATGGCCTGGCCTTAGCCTTAGTCTCCACATGCTTTTCTGCAAATACGTGTTTGCCTGAAGGCATGACTTCTCTCTAATGCCCTGGCACCGAGCCAAAAATGGTCGTGTCCTCTCAAAGCAAGTAAAATGCTTTAAAGTAACCTACCCTATCCAAGCAAGAGTTTGTATGAAAGTTCAGTATTAGCTCAGTGTTCAAATTAGTGCTGCTGCTGTAATGAAGGAAGTCGTTAGAGCATCCTTTGACCCGTCCCCTGACTGCTGCTGTTCAGTGTCTGGGGATGGAAGGAAAACCACATAGAGGAGCACAGCTGCTTCTGACTGCACTCAGTAGCACATATTTTTATTCTTCAGGCCTTAGGAGTATCTAATGTGATAAACACAACAGACCGGCAAAAGGAAAGGAAACAGCCATAGCCGCAATGATTACTAACATATAAAATTCATGCGGAAGAAGAAGGAGCATATGACCCCCCCCCCCGGACTCCCAATGGTTGTTGTGCCATTGCTTAGCTAGTTTCTCCGTCTCTGGCTGTTGCTTCGCTGCACTTGGTCATAAATGAAAGCTATCTAATGCTAATGACCATGGTGCCCACCCTAATCATGCATTTGAAATATTAATAAAAATAATTTATGTCATGTGACTGCTTTTTAACTAGCTGCTTTCAGGACTTTAGATCAGGATTATAAAAGACGTGCATTTATAAATTATTAGCCTTGAGCACATAAGCACTGCATACTATGGGGAGCACTTTTGTAGCACTTTAAATTAATTTATTGTTATTCATTCCAGCTGTCTGTGATGTAAACCTTTGGCTATAAATTTGTACCATCATCCAACACACCATTAAACTAAAGTGGTGCCCGTGCTGGAGCATATAATAAAACATATGAATAAAATTTCTGTGGGGACACTTTTTTTAAACTCTCTTCTCAGTTAATGACACAAGAAAAGTGAGATAACATAGTCACCCTGTAACTATGCATTCATTAAAATATGTCTGGTGGGGGGAGACTTTTAAATTTGCACTTCTATTGAATTCTGACTCAATGTTTTTCTTTACCAGATTGTTTCAATTCATATCCTATCTCAGGCAAAAGGCTTTGTCTGAAACCATCATGAAGTCACCAGCTAAGACTGCCAGAGGATTTTTGTTGGACCTGAACTTTTCAGTAGTGGAAATAGCTCCTGACCACTGAATCACAGCAGTACAAGAGCAGAGCAGTTTTACTGTCTTATCTCCTCTGCAGGCAAACATTCTTTCTCCTACAGATCACCATAAGGGTAACAAACCTTATCTGCATGACTAACGCCATAATGTCTTAATCCACTTAACGGTATAGATATATTTTGTACCAGCCCGTTGGGATACAATTTCCCAAACTTTAAAGCAGGTTGTGATCACGCAGTGCTCTACCAAGCACAGTTAGACCCACCCATTGCTTTGCTCTTGCCATATAGGTCTCATCTTGCTCATGTGCTTGTTAATACTTTTTGTCACTTTTGTGACAGGTGATTTCTATCAAGCCTGTTTGAAGGCAGGCCTGCCCATCTCAGTCTTCCACTGATATCAGTAAGAGTTTGACTGCTAATTTCTCAGATTTAGACTCCTGCTATTGAATATAGCTATATGAAAACAGAGACAAATATCTGAATGTCAGATTCTCAGCTGACATAATATAGCACAACTCCTTTAATTTGTACCAGCTGCTCATATACCCCATACTTTTCAGGTCTAAAGCTTTCTGAGTTATTCACCCAGTAGCAGGGCTTCTGGAAAATTGGCTGAGAGCAGAAAATGGTACTCATAAAGATTTTTTATTATAATTAATCTCATTAATATAAAGACTCATTTGATGGAACAAAGTTTTCTTTTCCTTTTTTCTAAATCTATCTGAAATCTCAAGGTTTGGGAAACTGAGTCTCTGATTGGGGATCATCTCTAAACAATCGACAAGCAGGATGTCTGAACTACTTGGCAATACATGTACACCCGTATCTGCTCTTTATATGCAAAAATTAACATTTGATGATAGGAAGATTATATAGCAAGATACTACCTTGCCAGGGAATTTTATTTTGATACAAATTTCTAGTTCAACTGTCCAAAATTATTGAAACACATTTAACAGAAACTTCAAAAAGGAGCCTCTAGCACACCCCAGAACTGAATTCTGCTCTGGATGGTTGAACCACATGGGTGCTCTTACAAAAAGATCAGTACTTCTTGGATGAAAGGTACCAAAGGGTAAATAACATACAGACAATCTTTTTGAGTCCCATTTGCATGCCACAGCAAGACCCACGTGTGGAGAGCTGCACAAGAAGGAAAGATAGCGCTGGGGTGGAGCATACAAAAATAACCTAGGCTTTATTTACACTTTGGGGAAAAGTAGGTGAGAGATCAGATTTACCTATTCATGTTATCCTTGCCTCTCTGAACAAAACATAAAGCACTACCAATTTGCACTTTTATGTCACTTCCAGTTGAAAGAAAACACAGTTATGTCAATCCTCTGCCTGGTTACAATATGTCTTTCAGCTGCTGCCTAGACATAGGGTCTTCACCTGATAACTGGCAAACAAGGAGTTAATAACAGTTTAAGCTTTCCTGGCAGAGGAGATTAGGACAAGAGATATAAACCAGGTGCCTGAGATGCAAAAGGTTGCTGATTCCTGAGCTAGAGAGTGGGGTTCAGCTGTGAGTCTGAAGACCTGGATGGTTACAGCAGTCAGTGGTGTTTTGGGCTCTCCCTTCCTGCAAAGACTCTCTATGCATAATGCATTGCCTTTGAATGAAGATGTGCCCTACTACTTCCAGCTGTAGGGTTATTCACCAGCGGTTTTCAGATTCTGTCTGAGGGTATATGCAGACTAGCTCCTGGTTTTTTACTGATGTACTGATTTGGAGCCATTTTGCTAAGATAAAATGTTGTTTACTTGATTAACATTTTCTTTTAACTTAGTACAAAAGAAGAAAACTTGGTTGTGTGGTGAAAAAATGGTATATAGAGCTTTCCTTTTTATTAATTGATTTGTCACTGTCACAATGTGTTTTAAATTACTTAAGGAGAGCTTCCTTTCTTGTTACATGTAGCTTATAATTACTATGTAACTTAGATGGTCTCAAAGAACGGATTGTGTTGTGTTTAAGTTGCAGCAGCTAACGTGATAGTATTCATCTCCCAGCTGCTAATTAATCTCTTCAGTTATCTGTGCCTCATTTTCCTTACTGATTACATAGAAAGAAGGTGCCTTTTTTTTTTTTCCTTTTTACTTAATCTGTAATCTTTTAGGAGTTGGCTGTATTGACTTCATTCTACCAAAGTTTGCTCAAGTCCTCTAAAGGTGCCTTATGGAGGAGAAGAGGTGCTTCTCACTGTTTTCCATGTTCCCACTGACATTGGAGATACCTGCTGTATGTGCTTTTCCATCAACCCTTCTTTGGTAGGACCAAGCTCCTTAGCCCATTACAGTGCCTAGCAGCTCCAGCCAAGCATGAGGACCTCTGTGTGTGCCAAGTAGTTCGGGAAGCCCCCTTTACCTAAAGAGGGCAGCTTGGATATGACAAAAGATAATGGATGTATGCCAAGAGCTAAAGGCAGCAGAAAGGTATAATGGCTGTACCTCCACGGTTTGATGAAAGTAGTCTCCAAAGTAGCTGGTATGGGAGTGGTAGACTCTAGCTTTCATTCACACACCTGCCCCAGACAGCTGTGGAAAGAATGTTTGAGGAGGGCTGGTAGCCTGTTCATCCCCTCGCTGAGCTCACGGACTCACGGCCTTGTGTACCTGGGAGGGCATTTGCTTCTGAGTCGTTAAAGTGATTGCCATGCCTGCCACATCGCCACCTCACAGACATATGCTAGCATTTGTGGTACTGTCAAAATATGCTTTAATGCCCATTTCAGCAGCAAGCTTGCTTAGATTCCTTGCCAGGAAATGTTAATTACTGTGATGCAGTCTTCTGTTTTTCTGTGGCGCACTAACAATTAATTTACACCATTTGGAAAAACACACTTTTTTTATTAAAAACCAATAAAAGCAAATCAATACAGTGTAAAGTATACAATATCAAAATGAAAAGCTCTTGTTTTCATACGTGAGCATCCCTAATAAAATTTCATTGTTGATTCAAGCAGCTTGTCTATTCTAATCTAATGAGAAGCTGTCAAGTTTCTTTTTAGCATTTTGGAAATGACTAAAAATGGCTGCCCCCATACATGGCAAAAGAAGGCAATAATTAACCCCCAAGTTGTAAGTCAATATGATGATGTAAATGCTGCTGCATTCATCTCTCTGCATTGCAGCACCTACGCACCTGACAGCCATGGAATCCATTTTGAATCAGGATGGAGGTTAACTTTTATTTATAGCTGTAATTAGAAAAACACTAGCACTAATGGAGATTGCTCCATTGCTAGAACATGTCACCACAGAGTAAATTCCACAGCAATTTTTGCATTTTAACAGGTCAAAGAGTAAAACAAATGAATTGCTTCTTCCTGGGACAACCAGTTTATTCTTTAGAATCTGATGATTTACTGCAACATTGATTTCAAAGCTTCTTAGAGAAAAATCCCACAGTTGTTTTTTTCTGCCACCACTCCAACTACGCTAGGTGCTGCAGAGCCTGGGAAGGCAGCTCATGCCACCAATCTCATGGTTCCTAGGCTCCCTGCAGCAACTGCTGGGCAAACCCAAAGTTTTCAGGTGGCTTATGTCCTGGCTCTTGCCCCCCTGCCACTGAGGGGACCGAAGCTCTGGGACTTGCCCAGTGGTGATCCAACCCAGCAGCTCCACCAGGTAAGTGCTCCCTCAGCCCACGGTGGGACATCCCCAGGCGCTGCGGTGAGGAACACTTTGCCCTTGACAGCACAGTCTCTTATTTCTGTCACCATGACCCGCTGCCGTGGCTTGCACATTTCTGAGTGCATCCACAATGATAATAGCTGAGTTTTAGGAATTAACCAGAACAGAAGGAAACAGGGTAACTTTAATCCTGTGGACGGGCAGATCACGATTTCCTTTCTACAGACAGAACTATCACAGGTTTGAGTTTGATGTGGGGTTTTTTTAACAATGAATTGATAGATGGTCCTTTTAAATAGGTGAAATGATCCAGACATGACAGTAGGTTTTTCAAAGCTGTTAGACAACTCTAGTAGCTCATGGCAGTGGGCTGGGAGGCCAAGTGTCACTGAGATAAAAATGCATTAACTAGACCAATTTAAAAGGGATGGAGAACTCGCACAAACCCACCAGAAACTCCTGCTTTGCTACAGTGGTACTGGGAATCTAGACATGATAGGTGAACAACAAAAAAAAAAAGACTTTGAAATAAAATCAAAGTTTTGCAAATTGGTATGTTTGGTTTGAATTGTCTTTAGAAATTCCAAAGTGTGGCAATCTGTTGCTGAGATACCGCAAAATGTTGTAATCTGTTGTCTGCACATGGCATCTGTGTACGCACCAGCGTTCCCCTCTGCAGCGGGAGCTGTGATGTAACCACCATTCTGTTACCGTGATGAATGAGTCTAAGGTTTCTCTCTACCACAAAAATTTACATTAGTCCTTCCTGCTTTTTGTGTGCGGTGTTACATGCTTTTTAAGTTCTGTTCTCTGTGTGGTAAAATGTAACTGCTCCTGACTGACTTTCCGATGCTTGCTCCAACTAAGCTAAGACAAGCCCTGCAAAGGTAGGATGATTATTTACATTATATAAGCTTTTCAGACTCTCGAAATATGGGTCTTAGGCATATTATTAACTTCAGACATATTAGTAAGTCCCACTGAGGCAAAAAGGATGTGCTTTAGGGCACTGATGACTATCAGTTAAGAAAAAAGCTCAGAGACTTGTTTCCTTCACAAGGGTAATTGATTACTTGTGGAATAACTTCTCTCAGAAACTATCGCTTGATCTGTATTTGAAGTGTATAGGAGTGAGCTTTATGTTAGTAATCTCCTCCTACTGCAGAATTGATGAGTTTCAATAACGCTGTAGTATTTTCAAATAGAAACAGATGTTCTGTTGGACATCCTACAACAGAAAATCAATAGTAGGTGAGCCATAAGTAGACCTTCCCTCTGAGAGGGTTCCGCTGTGATAGCTGTGCAGGAATGAACTCACCATTGGGCTGAACTAGCAGAGTGACATTAAGACCAGAAAGTTTTCGGGGCAGGCTTATAAAATGCCCACTGTTTGGGAATCAGGTAAATTAGATGCTTACTATGATGTTCTTTAATTACCCTCCAGAGGAACCGTGTACTGTATCCATGTGGAGCTGAAGTAGGCTGCCTTTCAGCTGTTAGCATTGTATTTGTACTGCATTTTTGGATGGATAAACCAGGTAGAAATGTAGCGGGAGAGGCTCTGAAAACACACAACATAAGATGGTACCTACCCCAAAGAGCTTATTGCTCATCTCAACCTGACAAAGGATGGCTAGGGTAAGAGGTAGGGATGAAGTGCTATTTTTGCTTTTATTCAGAAGCTTATGTAGAATGAGGAGTAGAAGTTGAGTTTTCCGAATGTCATAAACACATAAGCCCATTCAAAGATCCTTTGGAATAGAAGATGCTTTCGAGGCTTTAAATATTTCACGAGTCCTCTCATTGAGGTAACATAGCATGGCAGCATGTGAATGTGTAAGAGAGATTTTCTGATGATACTCCTCTCTTTCTTTTAATGGATGTCATAACACAGAGAGAAATATTAGATGCAAGCAAGCCCTATGGTTTTGATTGTGGTTAGTCTGACAGTTCTGGTTTGCTTTAAGTGGAAGCTGATGAACAATGGTTTAAAAGGAGAAAAGGAAAACGGCCCCACCACTGAGGTCAGCCAGCCACTTCCTACACCCAGCTGTTTCAGTTTATTTTTTTAATTAAGTTTGGCTTAAATTAATGATGACAGTTTAAAGAGAACTCTTTCACCTATTTAGCTTACTTTACATCTGAAACCAAGTCCCTTCTGTCCAATTGCATTTTGTTAGAAGATTTGCAGTTAGGTTCCTAAAAGTCCCTGGTTTCTTCCCACTTTATTTTGTCATCTCTCTGCTCTGCTATTGCCCTCTGCCCTTTCATGCCCTTTCAAGGGAGGGCTAAAGCTATTGCTGCTGCGGTATGGAAACAAAGTGCCTCCTAATTGATCATTAATACTGCTGGAGTGTGAGGATGTTGGGAATTGCTAGATCAAGCCCATTTACTCCAGCTTCTGGGTCAGCTCTTCAGATGGTATAAATCAGCGTTCCATCCTGCCTTCTCACAGCTCAGCGTGGGTTTGCACTGTGGAGGGGCTGGTTCAGTGGCCCTAGTCTGCAGCTCTGCACAAGCACCAGATCCTGTGGGGCTTTTCTCTAGCAAGCCAAAGTATGCTCTCTGCTTCAGAATAGTGGTAGTTTATTTCCAGAAGCCTGGGAATTAACAGCTCTTGAAGTAACTGCTATGATTGTCTGCAATTTAGGTGATGGGGGAAAGAAACAGAAGTCTTAATTTTTCAGAAAGAATAACAAGAAATTTTCTGATCCTGTGAGATGCCAGAGTCACAGGCGTGTGCATGGTCCCAGTGGTCTTTCTAAGCCAGTAGAGTCCCTGCTTTTTTCAACAAACTTCACACTTGCTGTAGAGAAGGAAAGTATCATCTGCCCTAGGGTTTTTGGCTTCATTAACATGGGGATTACTTAAACCCCTCGTAACTATCAATTTAAGCCTTCTCTCCAGGCTTGACTACTTTTCTTTCCTGATTAGAGCAATTTTTTCTTCGATGAGGAGACCTCGCCTTAGTATTTAAGGTAAGAGCTGATGACTCATAACCAAAGCAAGAAATGAAGTGCCACTCCTTATACCTCTCCCCATTTGCTAGGAAAGCAATAAGAATTGCATCATCACTCACTGCAGACATAAACATGATTGCTAGGGGTGCAGTCCTCTGTAAACAATAAAACCTTAAAGATTTCTTAAATTAAAATGAATCCCATGGCCTGAGTGGTACGAAGTTTGGCAAGTCATACAAGACTACCCAGGGAACGGTCCTTAACTGCTGTCTCGAGAAGGCTTTCAAAACCAGACTTGTGGTCGTTTGGTCATTCATGAGTTAGAACTAGATTGTGTCTCATCCACTGCACTCTTCCCAGTGAAAGTGAGCAGAGGTAGGGCTGCACTTAGTAATAAGATAACGACAAATCAGTCCCACACCTGATGTGAAGCCCTGACAGAAATCAGCGTGAGCTAGGAAGAATGACAGAGGATGCTCTCCTGGGTGAGTCTTTCACTTCTTTGCAATATGGTTCCTAAGTTACAGCTCGGTAATGGTTACAAATGTTTTACGAAGCCTAATTATAAGAACATTGTACATTTTTTGCCGTCGCATATTCTTACTGAAATGACTGCGTGGCAGGTGTGTGATCAAATGCAGTCTGCAGATATCAGGTGAAATCTCCTGTAGAAGTTTCTGGGCCAAATTCAGCTAAGATAATAAATAGCTGTGTGTGTGTCATATAAAACTGTCAGGATTGAGATGAATGGCAAAGGGGCACAACTTGCAGCAATTTGCTAGTTTATATGTGTACAAGTAAGGATCTAAAAAAACAAAAGCAGTTGAAAAAAAGGTCCCTATCTCTGTCTGCTCTCCTTCAAAAGTTCCTAAACCATCCAGTTTATTTTGGATGTCTTTTTCTTGCTTCATTATGAAGATATTTAACTTGTGTTTTAAACAAAAATAGAAACATTTGAAGAATGTAATCACATGTTGTTTTCTTCCAAGCAAATCTGCAGAACCTACTTCACTGAACTTTGCACAAATTCACAATTAACTTTGACATTGCACTTCACTTTTTTTAATGTTCCTCTGTGATTAAAGTCTCTTCTTCACTTGAAAAAATTCCCCAGCTTCCAGCTGTATTTCTGGTCTTTGTCTGAGGTGTTAACAACCAGACACTAGCACCTTGTTTTCAATTTTGCCTCTGTTGGAGACACTACTTAAATTTAGGCTTTTCTTTTACTGGCAGTAGCTACAATGGTCTAGGCTTTAATCACCAGCAGCTGTAGAAATGAGAATAGGATTGCAAAAGCAAACATCCCCTTGAAGATCTGTTGAATTCACATCTGCATGTGCACTTTTTTCCTAGTATTACACTCCAATTTAGTAAGGTTTTGTATACCTTGGGAACTCGTTCTTGGCTCTTTTCCCACCTCTGAGTTAAAATCATGCGTAAAATACTTATTGTGTAGGGAATGGTGATGTCAGCTGGGAAGAGTATCTTTTGCCTGGCTTATTTCAAAGTAAAATTATACAGAATTCAGCTTATTGTTTTGCAGAGCCATAAACCTCCACAAAACTCCTCCTGAATCAGCCAGACTAGTCGCACTAGCCAGGCCTAGCCGATGCAGAAGTCTAACAAAAATCCAGCTCAGTCTGATATTTAATATCCAGCTTTTCACACTGTACCTAGATGGTAAGACACAGAAGGGGATTTGTAGGCTCTGGACCACTGCAAAAGCTGTTGCTTCCTGATGGCCATCCCACCCCTCTGGCAGAAGTTACTGGAGCAGTGGTGGCAGAAGAGGTAGTTTCTCTGCTCTTGGGCCATAGCAGTTCACAGCATGGTGTATTAACTCCAACAGCCATTGATTTCAATTTATGTTAACATGCTGGGCTGTGAGCCGCTGCAGGAGGGGGTCCCTGGTTCATGACTCCTGTCGGGTTCAGAAGAGCTGAGGTTATCACCTCAGCAGTAACCTCTTTAGCCACCAAAGTTGAACCCAATTCAATCATGAATCAGCGCCCTTAATTAATTCTCCTTTATAAAAGCCCAAAGCAATCATACTGTTGTCAATGAAAAAAGTCCCAGATGAGAGTTTGATTGTTTCCTCAATATAAATAAAAAAAAGTAGTTAAAAAGATAAAAACCAAATGGCTCCTTGGGGGAATGGATTGGGTCATTAATATATCACATGCGTATTTCAAAAAACTTGTGTGTTAACAACCTAACCCTCACAGCTTCTCAGGACTAAAATAATTACTACTCTGAAAGAATTACCTGCCTTCTCAGTATTCCTTTAAACCAAATTACAGTAGTTTAAATGTAAGAATACATTTTTAGTGAGAAAAATTATGCCTAAGACAATTTCAAATACACTCCCATATTTTGATGCATTGAGGTTTTCCTTCTTTAAAAAAAACAAAAACAAAAAAAAACCCAAACAAACAACAAAACACTTCACAAGTTGGCCATAAATAGCTCATAAACACCACGGCTATCTACCAACTCTCTCCAGTTCACATCTAAATAAAAAAAAATCAGTCTGAATAATTTTCTCTAGATCTATGTATAGAATAATCTCTCTTAATAGCTGGGTAGATCTCTCCACTCTTGACATAGTCTTATTTATGCTCGATCCTGCATATTTCAGAGCTGTGAAGACATATGCAAGCTATAAAGCACTGTTTAAAGTTTTGGTAAAGACTAAATTCTGAAGACTACCATGGTTAGGTCAACATTGTTTCACTGTTCAATGCAGACATATCAAAAGAGGTTGGAAAGAAGAAGTGCTGCTCCAGAAAAAAATCTTTTTACTTTGGTCCTTGGATGTCCTTACATCCTCCTGGCCTCATTAGAATACATCTGGAAACACTATTTCAGTGTCTGTGCTAAGTGCAGGAAAGGGCTTATGGAGGTCTAGTTGGAAGAATCGATCACAACAAGCAGGAAAATGCTCTCACCCCCCATCCCAAGTGACCACACCAGAGAGGGAAGCCAGGACCACAGGTCAACTGGATTGTGCTGAAGCGTATCCACAATGCTGTGGGCATCAGTCCTTTGAAGTAGATTGGCCATGTCAAAATACGTAGTTGTAGGCCTCACCGGGCTGTCTGGTGACAACATCAGTGACTTCAGCATGTGCACATAAAAGAGACATTTCGGTTCAGAGCCCACAGTGATGAGAAGCTGCACTGATGGCCACCAGCATGGTACAAATACAGCTTGCTTCCGTGGAGGTATGGTGTGCGGCATGCAAAGATGTGGAGGCATTTGAGGGCACAAACCCCACTGAGGGACTCTGTGCCCAGCCTCAGGTTAGGGAACAAACTTTGATATAATCCAAGTTCTTTCATCTCTGGTGTGGCGCCTGGGAGTGAAGCATGCTGTCCACTCTGTATGGGCTTCATCTTCACAAAGGAGTGCAGTAGCAAACGGCGTGTGTCACAGTGGGGGAGACTGGAGAAACAGGTCTAGGAACAAAACAGAGAGCCAAGCAAGTGCATGGCATAGGTGCACACTCATTCAGCTAGAGCAGCTTCACCGTAGTGGGTTGCCTCCCATAAGTATCTGCAGGATCCCTGGCACTGAGCAAGCAAGTGACGGTTAAGCAAGTTAACTGCTGTTTGAAATCTCTGATTTGTAGCTTCTTTTTTCTTTCTTTCTTTTTTTAATAACTGAGCTTCGCCATAGCACCCAGGAATATTTGTCCTGGTAATGATTAGAGAATGAAACCCCTGGCAGTAGGCTTCTGCGGGAGGGAGGTGGGGGCAATCCGGTTCTCACGCAATGGCCCCACAAGCCTGGGTTTCATATAGCATAGCTGGGTGTTTGAGTGAAAGCAAAATAATTCTTCAAGTTCAAATTAGGGCATATTTAATCTTCTTTGGAATTAACAACAAAAAATAAGATGGTGTGCTTTTAAAGAGAAATCTAATAGAAGTAGATGAACACATGCCGGCAAGCCCTGCTGAACCTTGGCCGTGGCTGTGCCCCGTGAACGTGTTTCATCCTGGCAGAGCTGCTGGGAGTGTGGCTGTGCACATTACTTGTGAGCAGAGCCCCTGCCGAGCCATAACCGGCAGGTTGTGGCAAAAAAAGCTAACGTGAAAAAGGCTTAACAATGTTTAAACTGGGCAGGGAAAAATCTCCTCTAAAACAACCTCAGCCTGGTCCATCCCTAAGGCAAGTGTGGGTTCATCAGCAGGCTTGTCCCACAGAGGCAGGGCACTGGGACCTGTCTGTGCCACCACCATTCCACACAGGATTTTTCCCATTTACGGAACTAAAGAAAACTGAAACATTTTTGGCTATTGGCTTTGCACGAGCCTGGGACCTGCCAGACACAGGGCTACCCTGAGCCTGGAGCAGACCCTGCCCAGCTCACGGCTCCGGGCTCAGGGGGAGTGATGTCTGGGGGCACCTGCCTCGTGAGATGCAGAGCTGTGGCTGCTTACTGCTGCCCCTGAGCCCAGGAAAGCCCCCAGAGAGAGTCGGCTGGGCTGGCGGTTAGCAAAAGAAAAAGCATCGTTTGGGGTTTTTGCCCTAATTAAATACAAGCTGTTAGAATATGGCTTTTTTTTTACAGAATGTAGTTGTGTGCACTTACGTTATAGCTGCTTTTTAAGCCGCCGCTTTTGTTGCAGTAAGCCACACCTGAAAACTTGAGTTCAGAACCAGTGCAGAAGGAGCTGTGCCTTGGCCCACCCGTGGGGAGGAGCCGCTCCCTGGAGAGGGGAGACGGGCGCTGCCACAGAGCACCTCTCAAAATCCCTCTGCGGGACCACTCTAGTGTCCCCATCTGAGCTGGCACGAGGCCGGGGAGCAGCCGCGGCTTTGACACGACTCAGCTGAGATGCTGAGGTCTGAGTCACCGGTGCTGAGGTCTAGGGCACCTGGGCTGAAGTGAGAAGAAGTCTGAGGGCAGGACCGTGTCCTAGGCATCCCGGAGCTAGGGACAGCCACGGGCTGCGCCGGCGTTCCGCCGCTTCGGAGATGTGGAGCGCAGGCTGTGTGCTGCTTGCGAGGGGAGCACAGCCCCTGGCTCCGGCCACTTGCCGGCGATGCGTGTGTGCAGGTCCTGGCGAGTGGGCCTGGACGCCGTGACCTCCAAGTTCCGCTAGCCACATCAGCACAGCAGAGAGCATTTATAAAGCGGGGAGCGGGCTGCGTAAGGCCTGGATGAAATGTTTCCCTAGATAAACCGCTTTCTCATGGGAAGAGTAGGGGAAGGCATTTGCAAACTGAGATCTGCTAAGCTCCATCTAAGAGAAAAATCATAATGCGAGCTGGGCAATAAGACCCAGACAGGATGCCGTTTCGTTGGTTTTTTTAATGGGTTAAAATGGAGCCAGTTGCAGCAAACAACACTGTAGATTCATTCAGCTGTAGAAGAACTGGCACACAGCAGGTGCCTTGGAGGGACAGAGGGAAGGAGCAGAGGAAAAATGAAAAAGGCTGATGAGAGCGAGCAGCCAGGGAGAAAGCTCTGGAAGGTTCAGGCATGCAGGCGGCTGCACTCATGCTTTATGTCACTGCAGAACATTAAATGAGCACTTAAAAAGGTAATTAGCACCTTTTCATTGGACCAGAAATCAAAGGTGTAATTTACCAGAAGTCAGTGAACAATGTAAGAGATCTAATTTAATCACATTGCGTAGCTTAGCCTGGGTGAGAAATCAGAAGCCTATCTTGGCTGAACGGCTGCACTTGCAGCAAAGCCATTTTTGTTTCCCTGACAGGACAGTGCCACTGTCACCGGACCCACACCTGGTGCAGGCAGTGAAGCAATACAGGGTATTTGTGCTATTTGAATTCTGCTGCATCATTTTCATTATTTCACAGTAAAAGCAGAGGGTCTGTGATACATAGAAGAAAATGCTCTTGCCTAGAAGAGGCGGCAATTTGTAGCCAAGGTTTGGCATCGCAGTTCAGATGTTCTCTGTCACAGCCTCTACACAGGCTGACAGGATCAGACTACTTCAAAGTTCAGGAAGACGGGGAGGAAACGGAGGTTTTGGTTTAGCCCTTTTTAGATGAAAGGTGATCTTTCAATATTCAGATTTCAGTTTAGACTGTGGACTGTCGAGTCTTGCCTTAAGGATTTGGAATGGGTGATTCAGCTTGCTTCTAGTTTTGGTATCAAATGAAATGTTCAAAAGATCAATAAAAGAAAAAAAACACTATTAATGTTTAAGTGCCATATAAAGAAACTAAGCTTTAACTCAGTTATTTTTCAAGCCATAGCTACAGCACAAAGCATATTACTTCTATTGGGATTTCTTAAATAAAAATGTGAACTCTATGTGAGCACAATTGTAAAAATCAAGCTGTTAGCTGACTAACAAAGCTGCAGTACAGCAAATCATGTTCAACATTACACCACCTAATAAGGATTAAACTTTGTCCCCTGAACACTACTGCCTTTCCAAGATTTCTTTTTTTCCTCCCTGCTAAATCTTCACATGTGTTTCCGTGGCAGCTTGGAAAACCTAGAAATCCTAACCACGGTAGCCAGACCTCTAGATTAAAATGACTAATCATACTGGCCACCTTTTGGTAAACACAGGCAGATGCCCTGCCATCATCCCTCCAAAGGGCTTCACAGTTGCATCTGAGAATGGAGGCAGCAGGACCTGAAATGCAGAGCAGGACTGTTTGTATCCATATGCAGTTCCTCTGTTAGTGACCATGGTGTGGCCAGCAGAAGATAACGAACTTGGAGGTGATGTGGCCTCTACTAGACATGTCAAGAGGACAATTTCTGCTGAGTCCTACATGATAGCCCTGGCACAAAGATCTGACCTTGCTTTCTTAGAGCTGTAACCTCAAAAAAAAAAAAAAAAAAAAACCAAACCAAAAAAACCAAACAACCTGTAATAACCATAACATAATAGGACTACACAAAGCAAAATTTCAAACCCTCAACTTCAGCAGTATGTCTAATTTATCTAAGGTTTAGCTCCTGCAGAAGTGTAGGCGACTGAGATTTGGATAGAATAAGGAATAGTCCGGACAAACTGTAATCATTCCAATTCAAGAAAACTGAAAAAGCAGTAATCAAAAAGTAGGTGATCTGGTAATCTCTAAGAAAAATCCAGTTTGCTTAAGAAAAATTCAACAAGCAAGAAGTGTGTCTTTACTGCAAGACGCTCACTCAACTCAAATAATATATTACTGTGCTCCTAATTATTATATCTAATTATAGATTGTCCTAAGCACATTGGCAAGGGAAATATGTCATAAAATGTATGTTGAAATATTACTGTGCTATTGTTGAGTCAGCTCCTGGGACTTGAGGCGTTAAATATCTGAATCTCTGGCTGATTTCAGTGTTTTTATGTTGCTTAACCACACTGTTAAGCTGTATTGTTGCAAACTTCTCCTTGCTGATTAAATTTAGCTTCTCTGTTCTCCAGGTGCAATCTGATACCTCCTAAAGAACTGGCTTTCCCCTTCTCACACTTTTCCTCCAGCAGACCTTTGTTTCCCCAACCGGCCTTATTTCTTTTATCTTTTTTTAAAAAAAAACCCTATTCTATAAACATTGATCATTTCAAGTTTCACTGTAAAACTGTGCCATATGTTGCTTCTTGCTTTGTATTGCAGCCTGGTATCACTCTCTTGCAAACCCTACTATGCTTGTGTATGCCTTGTACTCTTTGTCCGTGGATGTGATACACTGTCACCTATATTCATCACTAAATAATATCCTACAAACCACTTGAAAGATTTGGACCCTGAGGGTGAGTCCAGATTAAGTGAATTAGGATATTAAGCCATGGGGAACAGGTATTTGGCTGTAAAGCATGGAAGAGAGAGCCCTAGAATGCAAGAATTATTTTTCACTGTATCTGTCCATGAGTGGGTAACAAGAGAGAGTCTGACATAGGCACTGTGTTTCAGCACCTATGTAAAATATATTATGACTTTTCTTTAAAAAAAAAAAAAAGAATAGCAGTGATTAAATGTTAAAATGAATTGCTCCAGGTTTTTGTTAATAAAATGGGAAAAAGGCCCCTAAATCATTGCATGTATTAATTTCTAACCACTAATCTTTTAAAGCAATCCCCTTAAAACACCTCTGAAACGCTTAAAAAATCTCCAAGAGAGTTTCAAGGAATTACACAACAAATGATTTCAAATAACCATTGTATAGTCACCTGGTGACCTGCAATACAACTCCTGTTTCTTTGTCTCTTCATGATGATCACGTACTGCACTTGACGACTGTGTTAAAATGTACAGAAGGCCATGCTGCCAGAACAGCCTTACACTGTGAATGGTGGCATAAGGATAAGCCAGGAGGCCAAAGATGTGATTGACATGACTAGTTCTTTGGTATAAGCCTTTTTAGGTAATTAACAGATGGAATTTTCAGCAAACATCACAAGCACAGTTGCATATGGAAAGATAACATAGATGGGACAAGGAAATTGCAGTACTATTGATGTCCCCAGTCTTGGGACATATGCAGAATAGAGGGTAAAACTATTATTAGAAATGTAAGAAAACATCTTGATTTTGCTGTTTACACAAACCACACAGATCTGGCACGGCATCACTGCTGGTTTTAGTGAAAAGGAGAATGAAAAGCGAAAGAAAAAAATCTCTATTAACTTCAGGTTGTTTAGTCTGAATCCCGTGCAAAAAGCTGAGGGAGTGCTGTTCTGTCCTTGGGAAGTCTGCTTTTATCTCTTTGTAAAAACAATGGATCTTTCCATTGTAAAGGACCCTGATGGTGTTTTCTCCTGCCTCAGCTTCATACTAAAATGTCTTGAAGTTCAAATACTCCATGATGGACTTTAATTGATTTCCAGTCAAGACTTCTTAAATCATGTTTCTGAAAAATCCACTTATTGGCAGGCCATTTCCCCCATTTTCACTAGTCTGTGGTTCTTCAGTTTTACAGCACAGGGGGCAAAATATATTTACATGTAAACGTTACCTGAGGAAAAAAAAAGCAGAGAACAAAACCGGTGCACCGGAGCCGGCGTGCTACGGCTGTGCTCTGTGAAGTGCTGCAGCCAAAGAGACCAGCAGCTGCTTCTAAATATAGACACAGATATTAAAATGTGAAAAGTTCAATACACAGAAAACAAAGTGAGGATAATTATAAGTTTCAAACAGCCCCTTTCTCTTTTTCCCTTGTACATGCTGCGGCCACAGCAGTCAGACCGCAGGTCTATTTGATATTTATAAAGTTCAATTGAGTCACACACCACAGAAACACCGAAGACAAAAACCCCATGCACAAAACCTGTTAAAATGGTCTGCTGCATGGTACCTAAGGCTGATGAGCATTGCATGTAATGATGGCTTTGGGTCTTCTCCCCTGGGCCTGGGTCAGACCTCTCCTTGTATTCAACAAGAACATTTTCACCAAGTCCATGGTCTGTGAATTGGACCCTTAGATGTTAGTACAGGTAAAACTTTCAAAGGGAAAGGACTCTGGGGAGAAAAGCATTTATTAAACCTCTTCAGTTCTTCATTCTGATAAAGAAAAAATCTTCAATGTAATAAAAAATCGTTCAATCTTTTGAAAAGATTTACTGACACAATCTCACTTACTTAGAAGTTCAATATATTAGCTGTTAAAATGGATTCCAGCAGCCCTCAGTACTTTTGTCCCAAATTTCCAAAACTCACCTGCCCAAGCGCAACATTAAGAAATGTAAATATGCTGTTATATTTTTCTAAGCTGCTAGCAAAAGTTTGTAAACCTAGTTTCCAGAGCATGCTATTGAACAGAGAATGGTGTGCCCTGTTCAGAAAAAAAACACACCTTGCCTTCTCTTTAACAGAGAAAACTTGGAAAGGGACATGACTTACAGCAAATTTCTTAATCTTTTTAACCATAGTTCCTTTAATTTTCAAGAGGACTTCAAGGTTAGAGCACACCTGCATCCCTGCCTGACAGCCGGGACTTTAGCAGTTAGGAAAGCCCACGTCCTAGCTCTCCCACGCAGTGTGGTCCCAGAGTGGGCTGCTGCGGTACGGCCAGCGTCTGCACGGGGGGGCTGCTCTGTGCCCCGCAGGGTAATGCTGAGATGTGGCCTTTTAACACCTCTGTCTGCACGGGTTCTGGAGTGGCGGAAAGCTAGCAGGGATGTGGGGCAGAGCAAACTGCTACACCGCAGTAGGAAGAAAAGAACCTCTAGAAGTGATCATAAAGGGGGATGAGAATTAGCCTGTGGAAGTGAAGGCTGTTGTCAGAGGGCATAGCAACCTCAGCAACAGATTTGTGCGGGACAGTTCATTTCTATGATGTGGCTCTCCCTTGCAACCAAGTAAAGCTTTGCGCATTCAAATATTTCAGAAGTGTTCGACGTTAGCTTAAATCTAGCACTGACGTAAGGAGTAAAACTTACATTGATTTCCAATTGATTTCATTAATATTTTATCAGAACGTGGCCAAGCATCACCTCGCAGCCTTACATGCTCCTTGCACTCCTGCTCCTTCAAAACCTCATTTTTTAAAAGCACAACCTGCAGAGCAGAGACCACCACTGCTGCCTGAACAGAGAGCATCGCACATACGATGCGTGCTCCGGAACACATTTAGTAAAGTTCAGGGAGGCACGGCTTCATGGTGTAGACATGCAGGAGACCTCATGCATGACTGGATGCTGAAGAATACGTTCAGGAATGCAGACTATGACAGCATGAACCAAGATTTCTTCTGCAATAGTGTCTTACAGGGCATGATAAGGTCACACTGCACTCACCTTGCTTAGATGAAAACTTTTGATCCTGGAATAGATGCAGATAAAACAGAGGGGCATTGCCTGCAGCAGGTAATGCATGCATTACATCCTCATGATTGTAACACACTATGGGAGTCTTAGATGTGCTGGTCCAAAATAAACAGAAAATGAGAACAGGACCATCTCTGTTAAAGAGAAGGTAGAGCGTTTTCCTGAGCAGGAAATTATGTCCTTACATAAGTGCTAGCCAGAATGAAACTGCAGAATGAAAGCCTTATTTGGGGGATTTTACTTCTTTCTGTACCATCCCAAGGACAGCAGATCTCCAAGAAGGCAACCTAAAATTTTCAAAACAGTCTTCCTCACTA
The DNA here is from genome assembly GCF_000737465.1 of Haliaeetus leucocephalus. Lineage (NCBI taxonomy): Eukaryota > Metazoa > Chordata > Aves > Accipitriformes > Accipitridae > Haliaeetus > Haliaeetus leucocephalus. The sequence goes on from NW_010972665.1 coordinate 5,541,000, forward strand.
CCGTTTCTCAACATTTCAGCTAAGCACAAAAATGACGGTTCTTCTGTGAAAGCTGTATCATGTGATTTTTTTTTTCTTCTCCGATGAAATATTTTTCAGTGAAAAAGTGAAACCTGGTAGAAATGCAATAGTAAAATGCACATATTTGGATATTAAGTATTTTTTTATTTGAGAATTCTAATTTCATTTACAAATCAGTATTGTTAGTTTTATTAGATCAAAAAAAAAATCAAGTAAACTGTTTCCAAAACTATATTTGTTTCCTACAAATGCAGACAAATGCTGTGCAAGAACTCCTTAACACTGACATGAAAGCTGTCAGAGGAGACAAACTATCTTGAAATCACAAAATAACTTTTCTTATCTTATCAGACACCACCACACAGAGCCTGTTTGAATTTTATACTGCTGTAACGCTGACAGTTTCCACAGCTGTAGATATTCTGAGTGACGAGTGCAGAGTTAGGCCAAAATTACAAAGCTAGCTGGAGACAAACCTTGATGCCTGGTATCATTTGAAGAAACAAATGGTTTTGGTGTCTTAACTCCCAGTGAGTTGACTAGCTATTTAAAGTAGTCTGCACCTCCTGAGGAAGGGATGTGTTAGAAGTTAGCAATCTGCTAATCTTTCTGTGATGACAGAACTGAGTTGAGTAAACAACCATCATCAAAATGTTACAGGTGAAATAAAGGATCTTGCATAGTAGACCACCCTGGGCAACAGGGAGAGGGAGGTCCAGGTTTCTTTGCTGTATTGGGAAAGTACCAGGTCACAGTGAACATGAAGTTTTTGCCAGTTTTCCTGCTTTTATTCCGGAAGCTTTTCTTATGCAGCCTCCATTTCACATAGGTACAAATCTTGATGTGAAGACAATCTGAAGGTGCCCCTTAAAAGAATTTAAAAGGTTCATCCCAGCACCACAGCTCTTTCAGATATGACTGACTTCTACATGCACAAACAGTTATGTATATTGGCATGCTAAAAGAAGGTGAGCCTACCAAAAGACATTTAAAATAAGTCATGGGCATAGTGGACTTCCACAGAGCATGGCAGATTAATTCTTTGATTTCATAGTTCATATATATATGCAGCTTATTCATGTATTATTTGAGGTTAAATTGTAGTCAATAGGTCAGATCCATACCTATTTACTTCCTTTCTGAATTTGGCCCAATTACTTTTAAGTACTAAAAATAAGGATTCTGATAGTAAGTATTTTCAGAAAAGCTAACATTGTTACTGTGGGAACAAGGCTGAAAGAGGAAGAAATCATTCTGAACAGTACCAGCAACTTGATTCACTCAGCAGCTGAAAGGTAAAGTAATGTCAATGTAAACATCTGGGACAATAACTAGAAAGGAGGAAATTATCCAGAAGACCAAGACGATGCAGGTTTTTTTCTGGTGTACATTTCCTTCGCTCCATTCAGTCACGATTGGAGTAAAGTTGGAAAGTGAATGTGGTATAGTCCCTGAGGACAGTATATATCAGGACGGCTTTGCATATAGCGTAATATGCAGAGAACTCACCAGAAAGGCTATTTATTTATTTATTTATTTATTGATATGAAAGAGGCTCCAGTACCAGATGGGTAGCTGAAAATAGTTAAACTTCCAGACATTCAAAAGAGCCCTATAGCCCCAAAGATTTAAAACGAAATACAGAAAATGAACCTACCCATTAATCATTGCAAGCTCCATGACTGTACAGGTAAAATCTCATGCTAGATGACTATTTGCCTGCCTACAACTGCAATCACTGTAATTTTAACCCTGCTAAGATGCTGGAAGAGTGCAGACCTCTTGCTTTCTTCTTGGAAAAGACCTCTTACAATCTGCATTGCTTGCACTTTCCTACTTTGTAAATAAAAGTGGTTCCAAAGGCTTTGTAGTAGGTGTACTTGAAAGGTATGCAGAGAGAACCTGAAGTTGCAATTAACTTTGGAACAGAAAAAATTGCCCTCCTTCCTGCCCATAAGTGAGCAGGAGCTTTTCTCTGTGTTTCCACTCCTCCATCCCCAAAGGTGGGAGACTGACCCGTGTCCTTCCTTACAGACCACGCTCACTCACTGACATGGAGAGCTGGTGGTTGCTGCTTCCCAACAGGCTCTTGATTATTACAGCGGAAGGGAAAAAAAGCACTGAGCTATGTGATGTTATTGTTCTGTTTATGTGTATTTTTAATGGTTTAGAAAGGGAAACTAGAACATGCTGATTTTTATCTATATATCTGTTGTGAAAGGCAGAAGCAGTCATAAGAAGTGATAGAACTGTGATACTGTGGGTGAAAGCGTGTATCATAAATGGAGACTCTAAAACTTTTTTTAACAAGTGAGCTATATAACTCTCCAAAGGCATTGTTTGGGGCGTGGAGGATTGGTAAATGAAGAATGAGAACTGATACCTTCTTCAAAGTACTCTACAAAACTCTTTTTTTTCCTCCAGCTTTATAAAGAAAGAGAGGATTAGAACTGACTAGAAAAGGATAATTTTGGGAAAAAAAACCCTAACACTTTTTAGATATCAATTTTCTACAGTAATTTTATCCTTCTACACCTAAAATCGTTAAGAGTTTCAAAGGGTATTGAAATCCTTCTATATTTTTAATACCCATATTCATGAAAGTATTACAAACTAATATTTTATGGGAAAAAGCAGATAGCCAGGGTCGGCTAAAAATTACCCGCAAGGCGGTTACTGCTTCCATTCCTCCCTTCAGCTGTCCAAGTCCGCTCTGCACCTTCCTTGGCAAAAGGATTATTCTCGTTTTCCTCACAGTCTGCCCATGACACAGCAAATGTTCTGCCAAGAACAAATAACTGCGCAGCGGTGGCTGTTGCTGATGCGCAGGGCAAGTTTGATACAAAACCATTTTTGTTACAGCGTAAGATTTGCCATGCTAGCATAAACTTTCGTGTGGAGAACTTTATCTATGCTTAGTGAGATTGCGGTAAAGCAGACGTAAGTAAATTAACTGGCACAAGACAAATGTCAGTGAAGTTAGTTTAAGAAATTTAAGCTGATCCAAAATGAAACATGCTCCCTTTGGACTTGCCTGCTGTAGGATATTTGTGTAGCAGATTTGCATCTTAATTTTAAAACCAAACTTAAATGTTACCTCCTATTTGATTTTCCTTTTGTTTTGCCATGGACTTTGGCAGGCGGCAGAGAAACCCCAAGTGGTCATGACCATGCCTTGACCAGGCAGTCAAAGAGTTTGTCCATGCCGGGAGGGCTTTGGCCAGTGTTCTGTCACTTCCACTGAATTGCCTCTTCCTATCTCTTGCACATATGGTGTTTTATCTGCCAGGAAACGGGGGAACCTGGTCACTCTCAGTGTGGTCCATAACAACAATAACAAAAGATATAAATCAGATTAACTTCGTTTGACTTGCAAGGAAAGGGTTATAGTTTTGCTATAAATGTTTATTCAAGCTGAGGCATTCTTGAAGATTACTCTGCCATAAGGGAGTTTACTTTATTTATGGATCTATACTGTGAGGCTAGAAATAAAGGCTAGACTGTGGCTTTGCTCCAAGGCCTCAGGATGAGTACTCAGCTGCAATAGAGTAGAAGTAAAACAAAGCACCTTTGGAAGCTCAGAGGAGGAGGATGTGGAAGAAGCAATATTCTATAAGCTCATACCTGTAAACAAAGTCAGATGCCTCCTTCTCTCTTCTTAATCATCTCAGCTGCTCTGACCAGGAAATTTGGGAACTACAATAACATTTCAAATTGTTGTCTCTAGCCAACCCACCTGCCCAGGTCTTACTTCATCTTCTGTTTCTCATAAACTCATATTCTAACAAACACTGGAGCACGCGTCTGCATGTCAGCCGCCCATGCACAGCATCCAACACCACAAAACCTCAAAGATGGTCCATGGAGCAGTTAACTTACTGCAGTGGATTCACAGGCAGCAGGGGGGGTGGTTCTGCACAAGGCAGCATGTTCCAGATCCCGTGTTTGCTCACTATATCCTGTATATTTCTGCTAGAATAAAGTTCCTCTTCATTCCAGGCAGCAGTATGAAATGCCTAGTGGTCAATAAAATCCTTCACAACCTCTGGGATGGCCACCACTGTTACAAGGTGCCTGAGGGTCTGACCTGTCACAGTTTCAGTTAAAAAGGAAAAAAAACATCTCTTTCATGTAATGACGCTATGAAGGATCCCCCCTTGATGAACTTGGCTTGATGAATTAAGTCTTCTCAGAGTTATGCTGTTTAATGAATGTTTTCCTGTTTATCAATAGCAGCAGTGTTAGGTTAAGAGCTGTTACGTGCCTTTACAGGCCCAAAAGTAAGAGAATGACATAAAACTCAATGCACTACGCCATAGACTTTCTCCTTTCCCAGCATGCAAACTATTGAACTATCAAAGAAATGATGGCATTTATTGTTCCTGTTCCCTTATTAAATGCGATGTGCTGAAATAGGGCTGACCTTAAGGACTCTCTGCCAGTTCCAGATCTGGTTTCTTCTGGTTGTCTTCTGCCAGACAGGTTATTAAAGTTGTCAATGGGGCCTTAGAAGGCAGGTCTGGTCCTCTCTTTCAGAAAGAACACTCATTTATGACAGCTGCTGCCTTACTCTGTAAAAAAGCAGTAAGTGAGAGGGTCTCGAAGCCTCCAGAAGCCTCGGCCATGCGCAGGCGACTGCTGGGCAATGGGAACAGGAGCGCTCTCTGTGCTGGCTGGAATTTCCTTTTTCGGGAGTTGCAGCTGGCACTCTGGGCCTCCCAAAGATGACTGCAATGAAGTCCGTTTTTGCCAGACTAAATAATCATGCTAATGTAAGCAGCTCTCTCAGAGGCTTGAATATTTTAAACAAGATTCTTTTGATTCAAATCAATTAGGTCTCTTACCTCTCACTCTTCCAGAAGCACAAAAAGGCTTGTGGGACTTCCAGGAAAGCAGTGAGAGGAGAGACTGCTATTTCTTTCTCTCCCCTGATCTCATTCACAAATGTCTTTACCATTTTCTGTGGGTTTGGATGAACCTTCCTGCAAGCTCATCTGTTTGAATGAAAGCCTCACCTGCCTCCATATATGAAAGAGACTTTCCTAGACTTGAGGAAGTTCTAGATCAAGCCTCACACACTTTAAGCGGCCAGTTCTTTAACAGCAAGCTGTACAAGTTGTATTTAAAGTTTTTCCCAATCTATCAAGACTTTCTTCCAAAACATTGGCAAGCACAGGAGCCTCTTGAGGAACTTCAGTGCTACTAAAGGAAAGAGACTTGCTATAAACTACATTAGTGGATGTTAGGTTTTAGTTTTGACCTGCATGGCATCATTTCAGGATCTTCCTCAGTAGCTATTTAATTGAAAAGTGCTCCTCTAGCTGGTAAAGGCTCAGAGATGCCCCTTCTAACCTATTTCTTCTAGGACCATCTGTGGATGCAGCTCTTGGATTTCAGCAGAGGGACCTTTCTGACTGAGCCTATGCATTATGTGAAGTAAGAAACACAGTGCAGCTAGATATGCCCTTCTTCAGGTGAGCTGTGAAGCAGACCCACTGGCCACTGTGGGCACTAATTAAGCAAACTATTTGTCACTAGCAAAGTATTTTAAAAGTCTTCAAGGTCTGGCAACTGCTGTAGTGCCCAGCATCCTAACAGGAACTGAGTAGGAACCAGTAGGTTGGATATAAAAGATGAGTGTAACCATCTTGGTAGCTGATGACCTAAGTACTGCACAGAAATAGTCATGGGACTAAAGTCGTTATTCTCAAATGTTGAAAGTATAAACTGGGTTCTTACCTTCTCAAATTCCTTAAGCATTGTCAAGCACTGATTTTTTTTTTTTTTTTCCCCACACCTCTATTGATAATGTGGTTATGTATCTGCTGCACTGCAGTAAAAGGTAAAGCAATTATCATATATTGTTTATCCTTCTGTTTTGGAGTACTATGAAACTCAATTGAAGGGTAATCTAAATGCATGAAAGACACTACTGACATACAAAATCTTGCTATTACTTTCAGGACAGAAGAAGGACAAAAGACAAGATAGTACATCATTTGTTAAACACGCTGGCTTCCGTGAAACCTCAAAAGCTTCTTTTCATATTTAGAATTTCTGGTAAGCCATTCCTTAAATCCATACTGTTTAGCAGTTTTGCTTGCATCCCTATATGTTTGCTTCTGTAGTATCCAAAAGAGGCCAGTCTGCACTAACTATGGAAATTTTGTCTTATGCCTTATCATCAGAACCAAAAGAAATGATAGAGAGCCCTTTTGATTCCCTATTCCCATTAGGTGTTAAGCAGCATTTCTATGTATTTTGAGTGATGTTAGTGCTGATACTTGGTTTCAGAAGATGAATGCTCACCCGTACACAGGATTCAATTAATGTTCTTTTATGGCTGCATCCATATTATTCTTAACGAGCATACTCCTTGGTGAGAGTGAATATTTACCTCATGGCATTAAATCCACATTTTTCTACCACAGTCATTAATGATCATATAGCAAATGATCACCCCAACACACTGGCTACATTCCAGTTCAAGTAATTATATTCTGCCTCTCTTAATCTCCTTTCAAGAGTAATTGGACCTGATAACAGTCTTCACTTGTTATCCTAAACTGCTCTACAGCCTGACCACATCTCAAAGCTTCAAGGACTTAATCACAGCTCCCAATAGGTGAAATATTGATAGATGATCTCTCTGCTCACCCCATCTTTTTATCAAATACAAATCCATTAATTATTGTAACACCAAATTAAGGTATCTACCAAATTCAGCTCTGTAGGTACTGTAGACTATACCATCTGTGTATTGCTAGCTGCCTAGAGACATAAGTCAGGAGTGTAAATGATCTCAGAAACTTATGAACGCATGGATTTTAGGAAGCTGCTGTACCTTTTACGTGCCTCTAACTTTGTCTATGTTAGCAAGACATTAGGCACAGTAAGAGCAGATCAGTAGGACAGTGTAACTGGCTGTGAGGGCTCTACATCTACAGTGCCTGTGATTTGACATTTTACTAGAGATTATATTTAGTTTGATTTACTGGACTGGACATCCCAAATCCACGTGGTTTAAATATATCATCCGATGCATCTCTTTTGTCCCTGCTAGGGCTTGAAGCACCACTGGTGTGCACCTGAAGCAGAACTTCTGCTTTAGTTTTCTCCAAAAGGAATACAATTCATATGCACCAAAACAGCAAATCAAACCAGTGCAGGATAAATGGGGGGGATGGAGAGGTTTGCTGCAAAGCTGCTCTACTGTTCTGAATGTTAACATGGCTGGGGATCCACTGTACACTGAAATGGATTGTCATCTATTCAAGGACTGTTAAGGGACAACAGATCTTAAGACGGGACTGTTTTCTGACCAACAGTGAGACCAGACAATAATAAGGAAACACATAACTGACTCATAATGTTCAAAAGGAAGTTTTTGGGGAGGAGAGAGGAAGAGACAAGCACGCTTCAGCAGCCTGGCGGGGGTGCGGTCTTCAGGAAAAAGACTCTTGAGCCCTAAGGAAACTGCTCCCGATGGTGAAGAATCTGAGACAGACAAAACATGTAGGGTTTATTTGATATGTGCTGGTTTATTTTTCAGTTATTCCAGAGAGACCGGGCAAAGAAGCAGTGTTGTTGTCCTTTTATACTGCAAAGCTGTTAGAACATGGAAGAGTTGTCAGTATGGCAGGAACTGCCACAGCTGTGACAGTGGATGGGGGGCTCCAGAGCCACTCCACCTCACAAACCCAAAATATTGCATCATAGCAATATGAAAAATCTTTAGCATCAGGAGGAAGCAATGAGAAAAGGTTTCTTTCACTTCTCAGTCAAATTCCAGATCCAGATCTACTTTTAAGTTACTTAAACTCAAAATAGTTATGAAAATGTTTAATTTTAGCAAACTTTTACCAGAAAGGAAAAGAAAAGCAAAGAGAGGGTGTTACCACTTTGGGGTTTTTTTTCTCTGTGAAGTTATTGTTGTGGGGGAAAAAAAAATGACAAAATAATCTATAGCTTTTTTTCTGCCTTTTTTTTTTCCCCAGAAAAAGAAATATGTCTATGCAGAGAGATTGATCCAGTCTGGTTTTTAGTTGAAATGTGCCCAGCAGTTCTCTGCATGCACCATATACCTCAGCAATTTATTACATGATGTGAAAGTCAGTCTCTCAGAAAATAAATAGCTCAGAGCCAGCAGTAGCCAAAGCTGAGGTGTCCTAAAATGAACATTAATCTGGAAGGAAAAAGGTAACTAGCTGGAGATTTGAGAGCTGTGCTGCAGAGACATGTTCCTAGGGAAGCGCACGCTCAAGTTCTTGTGAAACACGCCATTTAGCACTCGCTGCTCTCCAGTCACATTCTTTCACTTCACTGTTTATACTTACTCACCTTTTTCTGCCTTCTGATCTTTGCCATAGCTTTATAATTTTCAGTTCACTTCACCAACATTAAGTGCAAACAGCATGCAATTGCATAAGACGTGGTCAGGAAAATGACAAGGAACGTGGTGTCCTAGGCCAGGAGTTACCCTGAGGAGCCAGGGAAGATTTAAATTATTTCAGTCATTGTCTCCTCTATATCCCTATGGTGCCCCACACTGAGGACCATGAGAGTGAGCTGAGGCCTTTCCCTGCTACCATATCACCAGATAGGTAACATCTCCCCTACCTGGGGACATGGGACTGGAAGGGGACACCCAAGTCATCCAAAGTGATCCCTGCAATGGTGCGGGAGATACCCAATGACAGGAGGTTCCCCGGAATGATGACTCCACATCCTCAGCCAAGGAAATGCTTCCTAACATTCCCCAGGAAAAATAAGACTTCTAGTTAAAAAGAAAAGAAAGGCTATTTATGATGTATCGCAGACAGACAAGAAGGGGATCAGAGGTACCATGAATACCCTCTGTCACTGCAGTAGCAGAGGACTTACTGAATAAAACTTCCCAACCGTTATAGACAGCAACTGTGTCCCATGTTACAGAAAAAAGCAAAGGAAAAGCCAGTTTTAAATGGAAGAAAAATTTCTTATCGCCCTGAAAACTACTGATCAGTTTAATTCTGAGGATGTGAGCAGGACACATTGACTGGATACCTTAAAGAATGTAATGCCAGCCATGTCTTGGACCCACTGACTTCTCCTCTGATCCAAACACGTCTGCTATGAGAGAAGGGCAAGGGCAAGCTATCCCATGTGGTATGAAATAACCTGTCCCTTGCCTCAAGAAAGGCAGGGTGAAATAGGGTAACTATATAACAAAATGGTGCTCTATCTGCCCATCTTGCAGTGCGAGGTCTGTTGCCATTACTCCATCAAAATTAGAAAACAAAGGTCTAGGTGCCAGTAGCATTAAAAATACGCTTCTCTCACGAATTATAGGTTGCAGATAACCATGGCAAGTGGCTGCAGTGCTTATTAAGGGTCTTCAGCTCTGTCAGCGACACCTATGCTCAACCAACTGTAGCTGCCCGTTACCGTCTAAGAGCTGTTGAAGTCCTGTTCATATTTACAAGCTTTCAGTAACAAAACTGCGCCCTGTGGTTGGGGATCAGCTGCGTGCTGGAGCTGCTCATTCACAGCACGTAACCCTCTGTGGCGTGGTGGGGTTTGCGACCGGCCCTCTCTGTCACCCTTCTGAGCAGGGGTCAAGCTGTTGCCAAATTGCCACATTTCTTCCAAAAGATACGGATGAACAGACAAGGGTGAACATGCTGTTTTATAAATCCCACACTGATTATTTTAATGACCGCGGGCCCTTCTGGAAACCTCGTGGGGGGTACAGAACATCACAGATGTGGCAGGAGCCCAGCAGCTGACTAAAAACAGTCCTGGGGGACCCACTTATTCATGGACAGATGCATAAGCTAACAACAGACATCCCATCATCCTTACTGCTATCACAAGTTGTAACTACGAGGACTCAAGGTAAACCCCTGCAGTATTCAGCCGTAATTCCCAGTCAATGGGAATTGTCCCCATTAAACTGAGAGTGCAGCTGATCGAGTATTTGAAACTCCACTTAAAAGTAAATATTGACATGGTTTAAAGGGATTAACTAAGATGACTGGATTCTTGTTAAAAACTTTCTGAGATAAAAAAAGAGCCTTTTTCAAAGTCTTCACAGTGTTTTGAGATGTTATTTCCTGTGATAAAATGGGAAAAGGGGAAAACTTGCTCTGAAAGTATATGAAAATCTCATGTTCCTAAACATTTATCTTTAAATGACCAGCTCTTAAAATAATAGCTCTCATAAAACCACACATGAAGTAGCTCTATGTGTGATTTACTAATGGACAGTAGATGATGTCACACTGGCAGCAAAGAGGTAAATAGATTAAATTTCCCAAACTGATATTCTTTAGCGTTAGCAACATGAAGTTGTCGGTCCTGAATTTTAATTCCTTTTATTTCTGCTAAGTGCAGATTACACATTTTACTTCTCTGCATCAGTCCCCCCATGCGTACAATGGGAATAATACCTGTAACATCAGCCACAGAAGAGTTTTACAGGGAGGAAGGGATGGATGGATGGATGGATGGATGCATGGATGGATGGATGGATGGATTAATCAGGGCCTTGCCGCATGTTCCCGCTCTCCGGCGGGAAGACCAAGTTGCCACCCTAGAGCCCCTGACTCAGCTAAAACCTGGGGGTGGCTTTCACCCGGCTGCATAGTGGGATAACCCCTGCGGCAGCTCTGTGCCTGACCCCGTGCTTATCTCCCAGCAGAGCCAGAGCCTGCTGTTTCCCCACAGCCGTTTGCGCATGACAGCGGGTATCAGCCTCGCCCAGGCAATGTGATAGCCGGAGCGGGGGAGAAAGAGCATCCCTTGCACTGCCTCACCTCGGGGGCAGCCAGGCACAGCCAGGGTGAAGCCGGCCCTGCCAGCTCCAGACGCAAATGCAATAAACCGCAGCACACTCTGGTTGCTGGGGCTGGGGAAGAAGCCTGGGCTATTAAAGAAAGAAAGAACGTGGAGATAATAATAGATAGATATCACTATTACAAAAGTCTTTGAAATCAAAACAACCTCAAAAAAAGCTCCCAGTTTTCTCTCCGCAAAAATCCTGGAATTAAATCTTTGGCTTAGTAAACTGTTTCTTTTAGCAAAGCAAATTTAAAAATGCCACAGTGATGAACAATGTAATAAAAAAAGCCATCATATTATTCTTGAATGAGGTTTAATAAAAATCAAATAAAAGCAATTATCTGAATTTTCAAGAGGATCACCTCTTCCTTCCCTGAGGTATGGAAGAGAATGAATTCAGGAAATCATTAGAATCAGAAACTGGCACTGCACAACAGAGCCAGTGTTTGCTGTACAAAGACAAACAGAAATCTCCTCCCAGGCTAACAGGCTCCTTGCTAAAGCTGTTGGAGTGGAAATTCCACCTATAGGTGAAGAAGGGTAATTAAAGAGGCACAAGAATTTCTTTGTAGTAGGGCTGGCTTTTCTGCTCCAGAGCAGGCTTTGGCTTTTCAAGTATTCATATTCTTCGTTACCCATACAGAAAGAAATTGGACATATCACAATATTCAGAGCTGCCCACGGATCTCTGTAAGCAGGTACATGTGAATTAACACTCATTAACACACACCGTATAGCACTTTCTGCTCTCACGTAGTCCCGTGTAAATCCAGAGGGCCCGATTTATCATTTCCTTCTACTTCCTGCAGCCGTATAGGTTGATGGAGAGCATAGCATACACTTTTCAGTTGGAAAATGCACTTTGAGTGAAATCCAAATCTTCTGTGAGAATGTGTTGATTTCAATGACATTTTCATTGAAAAGGCAGAGAGCAGAAAGGCATTATTTTAACATGCTCATTTATTTTGCCAAGAGAAAAACATTTCATGCTGACTCATTTCAATTGCTTTTGTTTCCAATGTTATGGTATACTAAGTATTGCAATATTGATATTACTGTTTAATATTTTGATGACAGGCATGGTTTTTCAAATTTTCACAAGAAATCTTCAAAGTGCCAACTTTTTTCTTCAGATTCTGAAGGAAAACAAATTCTGAAGTAGAAAACTTACCGTCAAGCTAAAATGTATAGCTAGATTAGACGTATACCACTTGGCAGTCAGACTCAGAGCAACTCCACTGACTTCAGAGGAGTAGCTTTAGCTTGCAGCATTGTTCCAGGAGAGCAGAAGTATGTCCTCTGTGTTATCAAGCACTTGTGGGTGGTAATAGACCATTTAGAAGGGGCAGATCGTACTCCACTTGGCTGATATTCATAAATGCTCTGACTTCTGTGGAAGGAGGATGGCTGAAGTTGGATGCCACATTTTCACTGTGAATGTCTCATGACTTTGCTATACTTTTGGTCAAGTCATTTAGGGCTTGATTGAGTCTTGCAGAACTGTGTCCTTACATAACATGCAATACAGTCACTTTTTCTATGAGCCTGAATCTTGCTCTGAAGTCAAACACTCCATGGCTGATCTTTGGCAGCCCAACAATTAGCAGAGTGGACACTGATTTAAAATGCGCCAACAATTTTTGCTTTACTTCAGTCAAAACCATTTATAAAGAAAAACATAACAATGGAAAAATAAGACCCAAGGAGGTAGATAGACAGGGAGAAAAGAGCCTCTGATCCTAATCTTGCAACAAATTGTATGTAAATGGCGCCTTAGGGAAGCCACTGGGCTGCACAAGTTTCCCTGTTGAGCATTTTGTAGAATTTGGGCCTTAACTTCATGTCACAAAAGCAGACAAAAAACACTGAATTGGAGGGAGCTTTGACTCTGCTGCCATTGGTGCCCTGTGGGATTCATTGTTCAGCTTCTCTGAAAAAACAAGCAACAGCCTTCTTGTTACGTATGTTTTATAATACTCTGAATATAAGTACCGTTGGGCCAGACTGCCAGGTTTTTTGGCATACGTTTTCCCCAGAGAAATAGCTAAGTTCTTCAGTAGTCTCAACAGCAAAAAGACTGAGAAATGCAGGCTCTTCAAATTAAAACAGGAAAAATAATCTTACTACAGGTGTCTAAATATTACATGAATTACATGAATTCAGCTCTGGCAAGATGTGTCTTCCACATGCCTATAAAATAGCAAAAAGAATGTTCATATATTTTGAAAAGATCAGAATCACTTGCCTCTACCCTTTCCTCCAGATCAATTTAAAACAAGATAGGAGAGATGTTTAATATCAGGCTAAGGGAATGTTTTTATCACTCTTTTGCTTTTTCCGTCTCCATCATTTGAGAGGCTGGTTGTTCTGCTTGTGTCTTCCCCACTCTGTAGGGCCAGACGAAGTCTCCCTTCAGTCCCTGAGGACTGATTCTAAAATACCATACAAGGAGGCAACACTGACAAGAGGACAGGCTGCGTTAGCACAGATTGCTCATAACTGGGTCTTCTCTCACCTGTGAAAATGATAGAGCAGTACAGGCAGCAGGAGAATTCGTACTTTCTTCTCACTAAGATTGCTTTTAGCAAAGGTGCCTTGTGATTTCAGACATTGATGAGGGTACCTTTCCTCCACTCATCTAATCTCCAAGTCCTACCAAGCCAGTGTAGGACACAGTGTTGGAGGTGTTATTAATAACCTCTGCACTCCCCATCACAGGAGATTGTGGAGTCTGAACAGAAACAATTTTAGTTGCTAGCTTCCATCTACAAGTTTTATTAAGTATTTAAACAAAACCCAATTTTAGTAGCCATACATCGCATGCTGTATATGCTTCCAGATGGGTTTGGGGATTTTCCAGGGTTTTTAAAGGTGAAGTCTCTGTAGTAATAAGTGGTCTTAAAGCCACTTCTACATATTGGGACTATTTTGGCCCCTACCTGTCAGATAGGGTCTAACTGCTGCATGCCAGCTGCCAAAAGAACAGAAAAATTCCAGAAAGGAAATATGGAAAAGTAGCATTCTGAAAAAAAATTTCATTTAAAGTCAGGAAGCCATTAATTCAAGTCAAACTTGCTGCATAAGCCTCTGTTTAAAACAAAACACTCACAAAAATGTAGAATCATTAACAATAACAGGAAATCAAATGGCTGCTGTTTCAGCATGTATACTGAAAAAAACCTGTATGTGTAGAGATTAAATAAAATAAAACCCCACAGCTAAAGAAATGGATTAAATGATTACTTTTCTGCTTTTAAATTTTTGAGGGCAAGGGAAAATGGAACAAGTGTAATTCTGCTTGGAACGATAGCATTATTATTCTTCTTTAAAAGAACAAGCACAGCAAACAAACAACTGTTAGTATGCTTCCCTTCATAGCCACATACTGTGATACAGCAACTAGGAAATAACTGCCCGGCTTTGGGTCAGGCTAGGGATGAACTTACAGGGCTGCACCTGCTCCACAAAGGGAAAACTCCACAGACAGTTTGTAGCAGGTTAGTAAGGATGGCAAGCTCAGGTGGTTTAAGTTCCATTTAAATGACGATGACTCAACACAGCGATTTAAAATATGCAGACACTGTTGCCGACTTGTTGGAACAAGGCACTTGACAATGCAGCTTCCCTGTCAGGGACAGGTTCAGGGACAGGTTCTGGCCATGCATCTGCCACTGATTTTTAAGTCAATCAGGATGCCTAGATTTGCAAGAATATCTTCTGTTGCTGGTGTTGGGGTTGCAAATATCCAGTAAAGGACGTCTTCACCACGGACAGGCTTGGAACAGCCACGGTTCATATAGTCCAACAGTCCCTAAGAAATAACCTGCTGTGTCAGCATTTCTTGTGTGAGGATCTCAGAGTAACCAGTTCGTTTCACAACCACCAACTGTGATGTACATTGATAGACATATATTTGTATTTGCTTAGACCTACTTGTATTTAACAACATTTATTTGTATTTTTCATGCAGGTTAAAAGAATACCACAGATGTTTAATTTCTAAATCAACTGTTTGCTAACTGCAGATATTTTCATGTCCAAGCTATCAATTTGAGCCACTGTGGACATGATTTTCAGAGAAGTTAACAGTGCAACTCTTTTTGCTAAGGAATGTGAATGTCCACTGTACCAGCAAACTGCTTTTGCTAACCTGATTAACCAAAACTGTTTTCATAAATTAGGCACTGGCCAGAGGGATGCTTCACAAAAGAAGGTGCTTGCACTGGAGCAGTAAAGAGGCAGCAGGACTAGCACTAAAATATCTACACTGCCTTCTTCTATTGGTCTTCTAGGTGGCTGTGGTCATTTCACCTTTTGATGATAGATTTTTCCCTCCCATGAAATGGAGATGCTGGTGCTGACCTCACTGGTAAAAAGATTTTTGAAACATACTGGAAAAGCAACAGTGACATTTAGGCAATATGAAGAGAACAGCTCTGTGTTTGCACCAGGCCTGGCATCACTAGCATTGCAGCTCACAGCTAGAGTGCGAGATACTAAAAGGATATATATGAATAATATTAGTAGATATCACAAATGCTTTCAATTCACTAGTACTTTAAAAAATCCCTAGGGCCCAGACAAATTCATTCTTCTCCTTATGACCTGTAAATCTTCCCCAAACATAGGTATTAGTTTTTTCCTGCCTATGCAAATGTATTTGGGCAGCATGAGGAGGAGCATCGGGTCCAAGGGACCTTACTGGATTGCAGGCTTACTCAGCTTGGGTAGTCCTGATGCTGGAAGCAAGTGTTTATCATACAAGTTGCCGCTAGACATAAACATCCGAAAGACCTTTGGTCCTGCATTAACACAAGTTAAAGCTCTAACTTAGCCTCACAATGCTGCTGTACAACAAAGACAAGCTGAAATAAATTCCCTACAGACACACAGAAAATGTAACACAGCTCGCCTGCTTTCCATTCATGTCCACAAACCCCATATTCTGTGGTTTTAGACATCCACCATCCATTATCTGAAGAACGGATGGATTTACTGAAAAATTAAAGGAAATTAATACAACAGATCACTGTTGTAGCAATACTTCCCTTTTCTCAGAAAGCCTGCATTTGTGTGAAATCCTCTGTACTCCTACAAGATTCTCAATTAAAAAACACTTTACTGCAAATTGAAAAATTTAAAATTACACCTTACCATGTTCAAGCCCCGTCAAGCATGAGTGCAGGCATTCTTATTAATATAGGAAATAAAAACTTTGAAAATATGTCTATTGTTAGAAATAAAGTAGAAAATAGTTTCTGTCCCAGGCAGCTTTTGTTTGATGGAACCCCACCAATTAAAATAAAATTTAAAATAATTTTGCTTTTAAAATAATTTTGTACCAGGTTTGATCAAATTTTATCACATTTGTTAGCTAATTTTAGCTTAAAATTGAAAGAGTATCTTCAAAATCACATTTTTTTTAAAAAAGCACCTGAATCTTATTAAACTTGCTTAGAGCATCAGGAAAAATATGCTATTTCAATTGAACCGTAGTTCTAGTCATTTCTTTCCTCTATGTTTTAAGTAAGTGCAGAAACATTTATTAGTCCTATTCTCAGAAGCAGGGGTTTGGACATCTGGGAGAAGGGTTTGCTGGGTTTAGGTTGGGGTTTTTTTTAAAGACAGAAAACAATTGGCAGATTGTACATTCAAAAATAAGTTTAAAAAGCAACAACAAAGAGCTCCTGACAACTCCTCCAGCCCAGGAAGTATTAAAGAGAGAACTAATTATTGCCCCAGCTGTGGTTGAGTTGCCAATTTGAAACATCTGTACTAAAAACACACCTGAAATTAGCAGTGGGGTACACCGTCCTGAGCCTCAGGGAAGGGTTTGGGGGCTTGTAGTACAGTCCTATGGGTGTCTCAAGGTTGCAGAATATAGTTTTGTATCTTCTGTTACCCTGGAGTAGCCTGTTTTCAGTCCTACACATAAGAAGTGTGGCTGGTGGTGTGCTGGGGTGCAGTAAAGGTAGGTGCTATGAACAGAGAGCTTTTTGACCCACGTATGTAGGGTTAGGTTTAAATAAGTAATGATGCGTGATTATGAGTACTATAAATCTTGTCAAAGCTTTGTTGCAAATCCTGAGGAAGCTCTCTTTTGTGTCTTAGGTTAAGGCCCTGGTAGCTTAAAACTCTTGGCGTTGACTGTCTGTTGAGGTGTCTACGAGTGAAGATGGGTAGCTGTGTACGAACAACTGAGACCGCAGCTGCACCGTGGGGACCAACAAGCACCCCCAAAATCAAATGGGGGGTGGTGGCGTAAAGAATATTTCTGCATTAAGTACAAGTCAGGTTGATGCTTTTTTAAGGGGTTTAAGTCTTATGAATGCAGATACTTTTCAGTGACTAAAAAAACAGCACTTGACTTAAGTAATTAAGATCTCAAACAGTGTGTTTTGAAACCGAAAGCTTTTCAGTGTGAAATGCTCAGTAGCGCTCTGAATTCATAGCACCTTCTCTTTCGTTGCTGTGCTTCTTGAACAGCCCCTTGTGCTCCCGGCAAAAGGATAAGGGGATTGTTCTAGGGAGCTGCTCGGGTTTGCTGTCGGAGGTGACTAAAACCAGCTCAACAGCTGGACAACGTGTGTCCCTGTTTGTTGTCTTGGTAGGAGGAGACGTACACTGTGTGTTTCTAATGCTGCGATTCCTTTGCACGCCTGAAGTCGTTAAGGAGTAGTTAATTCCCCAAGACCCTAAGGGTCCACGGAGCGCAGGAGCAAAGGCTGTGGCGAGCAGCTGTGCCGTGGCGCGCTCAGCCTTGGGCTGCAGCGTGGGGTGGAGGGGAGGAACGGGCGGCTCCTGCCTGGTGTGCTGGGGAAGCGCTCGTAGGAAGGTCTGGGCGATCCCCAGAGGGAACCTGCAAGTTCGCCCCTGAAGACTTGGGGGGGTGGCTGAACTCTTAGGAGAGGGTAGAAAAGGGGGAAGACGCTGAGGCAAAAGCAACTTGAACCTCCAGTGTACGACTCCTGCGCTAAGGCAGCACGGCTGCACTGGGAGATCGATCCAAATCCAAGCAGTGCCAGGATATTTCCACTGACGTATTCAGTGGAGTGTGATAAGACCTCCGGGAGAGGAAGCAAACTGGTAATATTAGCAAGTGATCACCACAACAGCAAAAAGAGAGCACAAATTCATTTCTCCTCCTGCCTTTCACTGGCTAAATGGGAAAAGCTGGGACATTAAGTGGAGAAAGTGGGGGAGTACACGATCTCTAGTTTTAACCTACCATGAAAAACTCAATGTGTTTGGGTTTTTTTCTAGAATTTTTTTTTTTTTAAGTCTGATAAGAGGCTCTGAAAGAAACTGTGCCCAGGCATGACAGCTGTGTTTGATGATGAAGTAGTGTCCTCTATGCACTTATTTATTTAAAAATCTGTGTATTTTATTTAAGAAGCATGTCCTCCTGAGCTTCCTCCTCCTCCCCTTTCCCACTAGGTTACATGACTGACACTTTTGCCATGACAAATCCATGAGTGTCTTAAAAATATACCATGAAAACCCTCGAGCTTTAATTATTGTGCATTTACATAATTAGTGCAAATACATGCAATTACCATGTGTACCTACACAATTACCAGCTACAATGATGTACTAACAATCCTTATTAAACTTTAGTGGGGGAGGGATGCATTGATTGTATGCACAAGCAACATCTGTAGTTTCGTCTTTCTTTTTCTTGCACTTATTTGAAATAGCCGTGAGTGTTTGGGGATGGGGGGGTTAACACGCTGAAAGCAGTGGCATACTGTAAGTAGGTCAATAAGCTGTCCAAATTAGAGTTCTAGTGAGATGAAAATACAAGATAGATATTCCCAGCAATGTTTCCAGGATGTAGTAGCTTCTGCAGTTAGCGCGATACTGTCAATTCTTGATTACCCGTGGGTTAATTATCCAAATTGTGAGGTAACTGTGCTGCATCAGTATCTACATCCTCTATTGCATCTGTAGTTCACCTGAATGGAATTCCCAAATTTCTATCACACCTGCACTTTTCCTCCAGTTACAAGTGTTCGCAAGACTGGAGTCCTCGTGACATGCCCCTTGGCTGCCATGTTTAGCTGAATGTCTACTACTGGGGAAAAACAAGTGTTTCCAAATTACTTAATTATTTATCTTTCTTAACTCAAAGATTAATTGGGGGGGTGGGGAGAAGTTTCAGCTCATGAATGCTCTCTCTTGCAAAACATATGCTTCCTTTCTTATAGAAAGGATTTAATGTAAAAAAAAAAAAAAACCCCAAGCATTAGGAAGCCTGCTAATTCAGTAGTTCTCTGGGCTCTTCTGATCTCTAGGGATTTCAGTGGCCTTCTACTTCTCTTGGCCCACAGACAATAAAATACAGCAAATGATGCATAAGGGACCACACCTCTTCCTGTTGTCTTCAGTTTTGCACTTATTCTCCTATTCAGCTGTAAGGAATTTGTTGCTCTGTGGTACTTCTGCGAGAGAGCCTTATTACAAAATTCTTCACTGCTCCCTGTGTAGTCCCCCAGAATAGAAAGGAAAATTGTCTGCTGCTTTTTGTTTCCTACACTGCACAGATCACAGTTCAAGCCTTGATGGTCTTTTGTGC
Source organism: Haliaeetus leucocephalus (assembly GCF_000737465.1). Lineage (NCBI taxonomy): Eukaryota > Metazoa > Chordata > Aves > Accipitriformes > Accipitridae > Haliaeetus > Haliaeetus leucocephalus. The sequence continues at coordinate 5,560,417 of NW_010972665.1, forward strand.
CACTTGCACATATGCCTGTGGAGTGTACAGCCACACGGAAGAGCCTGGGTTTTGTTTGGTTTTTTTACCTCTTCTTAGAGAGTAGAAAACCATACTGTTTAAGGCAGTGAAAAATTGAGAGGCTAATTGTTGCTGCTAAATGCAATAAAATAATACTTTGGGCTCTCAGGCATGTTTTATGACCAATATGGCAATTACTGAATAAAATCCCATGCCCCAGAATGTTTATTTGTGTAAACAACTTATGGTTATTTATTCATATTTTATGAATTTATTTTTTCTTCTCCCAAAATTGTATTAACTATCCCTTGTGGTACAAAATACAGTTGGTTAGGGAAAAAAAAAAAAAAAATTATGCTGCATGCTAAATGGGAGGCCCTGTTGAGAATCCTAGTCCTAAGTGTGTCTAAGGCTACATTTTATTTAGCATGATTAGCTGTGTTAAGAAGCATTATAATATTCTGGCAGGCTCTGTCTGATACGAAGCAGTCCTTGCTGTCCTTATAATAACATCTTATTTTACTGTTGTTTGCTGTCCTTTCACGTTGTCAGGCTGGCTAGTTTAGACTAAAATCTCTCACGGAAACTCAGACCAGAGTTCAACCTAAGAGTTCTCTGCTTGGTGCTGGTATTACTGGTTATCTCTGTCTCCTGACTGGGTCAGATAAGAGCTGAAGACAAGGCGAGAAACGGAAGTAGAACTCGGACTTCAACATTCATGCTCCACACACAGCTGCATTTGTTGTTCTTTAAATCTCATTACCTCTCTCCATTAAAATTCAGTGAGGCTAAAAGAAGACCTGTTTACTGTCAAAATCTGGCAGTAGGTAGTCAAGTGATAGAAAAACAGAGTAGTATTTCCTCTACCATCTATGAAACAGGAATCCACGCCACGGACATCTCTCCTAAAGTACCAAGTGAAATGCTCTCAAGTCTGGTTTTACATAAGGTTACCCAATTGCATTATTTGGAGCAGATTAAAAATAAGGTCCTGATGTTTGCGGTCATTCAAAATCCTTGGGTATATTTTTGTAAAAGCATGATGTTGCGCATAGCACTCTGGCCATCTTCCAGCTTTGCTAATTATATTCTGCCTGAATACATTCCCCCGAGTTTAAACTTGGATAAGGTTTTGTTTTCTTTTTCACTTTTTCCTCCTGAAACTGTATGGTGTAGCTAGAAAAGAGTTTAATAACAACAGAAGTGACTAAAGTCCCTATTTGCAAATCTTGGTTGCAATGTTTGGGAGTTATTTGCTTTATGGGCAAGGTTTGCACGAGTCAAGTGACTTTACCCAACCAAATTTTGATTTGAGATTTCTCAAAGTTGAGACGTGCTTGGTTCTTGAATTTGGACTTTGGTTTGGCTGCGACAGGGCAGTGTCCTTATCATCTTTAGAAGGAAAGATTGTATGCACTGGGGTGACTAATGTTTATGTCCCCATAAAAGTATACTTTTGGCACTATATAAATAGCATGTTTACAATGCTGCATTTCCTCAGCTCACGTATGTTAAGTTCCTTTTCAGTATGTTATAAGCACATGGCATGCCTTCTCTTCCTATCCTTTCAGCTCTTCTTTGTTTTTGTTTTTAAGCTGTATCCTTGACTCATGAAGGCATACATCCTGGATTTCAGTGCTACCTTCCTACACCATGTTTTTAAAAGCTTTATTCTTTTTGCCAGACTAATCAAATCACCTTGCTTAATCCAGCATGGCGTGCACGTGAAGGCTGAGTACAATGCTGTAAACTACAGGTCTGATCCTTCTCAGAGTATACCCCATGCCTAACTGAGCCACGGGTGCAAAGTTGCTCAGTGGTTACTCAAGAGTCATAGTTACTCAGGTCTTGTGTTTGCAAGACTAGAGGCTTGTTGAGTGTATATGCTGCCTTACTGTGGCACCCCAAACAGCCCCTAGAAGAGTTTCAGGCTTCTGAGTACATGGAACAATTTGCAGAAGACTGGCGTAAGTAGCAGCTTGGTTCAGAAAGACTGACTGTAAAAGGAGGTGTGAGCGTAAATTCCCATAAAAGACATGCTTCCTTAGTGACTAAAAGATGCCTTGATGCTGCTGCTTTCCTTCCCTGTCATGCTGAAGCTTCCTTGGAGGAATCCAGCCCCTCATCTTAGTCACAAGTGACTATGTGACTTAGGCAGTATAGGTTGAGGAGGACTAAAGAGGGATCAAATTTAAGACCATATGCAAATGTTTTCAGGCCTCAAAAGGAAAAGGGAAGGGGAAAAAAAGAAAAAGTCCAAACCTCCAGCCACTTCCCTCTTAACGTCTCATAATTGTTTTCAATTTGTTTTTCTCAGTAAAATTGTTTACTTTTTCCTCTAGGACTCCCGTTGCATAACTGCAAATTTCCTTAATGTCTTTGCATAGCAATTTCATCTCTAATTTAAGAATCCAAATAAACCCTGTTTTCTTTCCCATACTATTAAGGAAAAGATAAAAATGGACGTAGTCCTCAATAAACTGTACCAGTTTCTCACTGTGCATAGTGAAATGTGTACAGCCTGGCTGCAGCCTCACTTAATCTCACTTTCACACTGGTGTAACCTAACTGCATGCAGCAGTATTACTCCCGGCATCCTATGCTGTTGCGAAGTAGGGAAAAGACTTGTTCTCCCTCATTTTGAGGCAGTATTAGCTAAACTTCAGCGTAACTATTGATCTGAGTAAGCATTTGCATGAGATAAGCCCATGGGTTAGGACAGAAGAGTAGATCAGAGATCTGTGTTGATGGATGAACAGCTCCGTGAGGGCTCGGAAGACTTCAAAATGCGTGTATCTGGGGAGCATCAGGTGTGGCGGTGCCATGCGCGTGACTGACACGACTACTGAAAACAGCTACAGGAAAAGCAATGCCGATGTCAGACCCTATTATGAAATCGGCACTGATCATAGGCAGTCTTTTGTGCATGTTGTACACCTGCAGTCCATGTTGAGCTTACTTCAGCTAGCTCTTAAACTAGGCAGCTTAGTTACTAATGGCTGTAGCGCCCAATAGCTCAGTGTGGACTTGCAATCTAAGCACTTACTCCCTTTGGTCTCCACGGTCTGCTCTAAAGCCTATGCTGCAAGAAGCTGCACTGATAGCAGTTACTTGATAAAACTTGTATACAAGTAACCTGGGTATGTCTAGACACGATGTCTACCTGCCAGCTCAAGCAATTCCATTTTTATTATGGTACAGTATGAATTATGATAGCAGCAAAACCTAATTTGAACTACAGCTGAAGAGGGTTAGGGGGAGGTGATACTCTGGTTTAACATACAATCCTCTGGAGAAAAGAGTTCAGATCTGTCTTAGGTTATATAACAGAAATGAGGTTAGCAGATTTGGTCTAATCCTTTGTGGACAGGCCCACCACAGAGCGTGGAATAATGTGGATAACTGTCTGTCTGCCTGCTCGCTGACGGCTTTGCTACTGCAGCAGCAGAACGCTGTTAAGCCATGATAGGAGATCATGCGCTGAAGCTTGCACAGCTTCTGTTTTAAGGCTAGTTACAAGAACTTTCCATCTCAAAATTGTCAAGAGTGCTCATTTGCAAAAAGCAGCCCGGTCTCCTAAGACAAACAAAAAGGGCCTAATCCTTGATCATGCTGCAAATACCGCTTTTGCTTTGCTCCGACATCGCAACGGAGTTGGAAAACGAGGCTGATCAGCCTAATTGAGTGCTTTCCTTGCAGGGGCTTTCTTGGGACAGCGCTGAATAACCTAAGCCAGCCCTGCCATACACCTAAACTCCTAACCCCTTTTTTTTCAGTCCAAGTGGCCGGTCCACCCTTTATGCCCCAGCAGGTGACTGGCAGTGAACTGGGGCAGCTATAAAAGTGCTTTATTCTTTGTTGTGCATTAGCCCAGTCCCCGGCTGAAAGAAAGCACATCAACATGGGTTAGAGGCACCTTTCTAATTTCATGAATTGTATCAGTGGAGGTCAGAGAAAACTAAGGCCCTCCTAATCTTTAGAGAGTTAAATTTTATTTACAAACTGATAAATATACTAGATAAACTGACTGCTGCAACCACATTTGGGCCAAAACCTAGCGGGTGACTAACGAAGCCTGTGGACGAAATAAAGAATGTCTCCTGCAGCTGAGAAGGTGGAGGGCTCTATAGGGGCAGGCGTAGCAGTTGGGATCTGGCCTCGACACCAGTTAACGCTTGCTGTCGCTGCAAGTGCTATCTGGTCTCTAATGACCGCAGGCGGCCAAGGCTGTTGCAGTTGCGCACCCCCTCTGGACAGGTATCGCCTCTGGCCCCTTCCGTGCCCCTGAACGGGTGTGCGGTAACACCGATTTAAGAGAGACCTGCTCAGAGGGCACAATGGGACCTGCTAAATCACCCAACTTGTTTCCTGCAAGACTTTTATTTTCCTAGCCGTGTACTGATCAAGCCACTTAGTTTCTGAAAGATGGCAGGATGATGCAGCTGGTAAATGCTGCACAATGCGGTGATGTGGAAAGTATTCTCCCGCAAAAGTACGAAAAGCTTGAAAAGGTAAATGTGTTATTACCAATCTGCTTTCTGCCTGGATGACATCAGTGGAAGTTATGCTTAAGTACAGTGGACAGGCTGTGCCCTCGTAATTGCTTTTCTGCACAGAGACATGTTTAATTTTCTAATCTTATATTTCTGTAAGATGGTTTCAAGCGATGAAACATCAAACCTACCGCTCGACTTTGCCTGTGTCCGACAGATGTTTTGACGCTTTACCAAGCTGATGCCTTAAAGAAAATAGTAACTGCAAATTAATTTACTATTAAGGTATGATGCAATGACATCTGTGTGATTATCAGGAACTGACTATATTGCTACAGTGCCACTGTCGGTTACTTAAGAGGCTGGGTTTATTCAGTGCCTGTTTTAATAATGGACAGCAAACGCTGTGCAGGAGCGGGATGAGCTGGGGGCTGCACTGACTAGGCAGTATCCGCTGTTTTCATCCGGGGGCTGGGGGCTGCAATCGCCGGGGC